>NC_041391.1:43658593-43700494 GCF_002162155.2 Triticum dicoccoides
ACGTAAGCTGAAGATCTAAGTGTCAAGTTTATTTTGTTATACACGTATGGTTTCAGTTAATTTGAGTTGACCCACATCTAGCACAGGTTCCTTCACATGCATAAGTGTGTTATTGCATATGTACAGGGAAAATGCGAGTTCAGATAATACTTGTATCTTGCAGATATTCACTTTGCTAATTTGTTTAATTCAGTCGTAGAAATAATTTCTTTAATTCAGTCCTAGAAACTTTGCATGTTGTGCGAGTTGGGGTTCAATCTTGGAGGTGCGATCCAATATTGTGCAATGCCTATCTTACTATGCGAGTCACGTACGCAGAACCGGAAAAATGCTCTGGAAGTTAAGTTGGTTGATAGTGACGCATCTACTTCTCAAGGTAGGAGGCTCAGAAAAATCTGCTCTAGAAAATGAGATAAGATTTCTTCAGTGGCATATTGGCCGAAACTGAAGAAGGTAATAAACCAATTTGGGATTCATGTCACCGGTCTTTCTCATGAACATAGTGCTCTATGACAGATAACATGTTTTTTTTTCTTGCTTACAAGGACCTTTTTACATATCTGAGACTTTTTGAATCAGCTTGAAGAATGGAGCAGACGATGTCAACCCCAAAAGCAGGCATGTTATGTAATCAGCGAAACCGAACCAAGCAGTCAACAAAAAGTGAAATGATAGGCCAAAACAGGTTGAGATTGAGGAACGATAAAGCCAAAACAGGTTCAGGTTTGCTTTTAACATGTTGTTCTGAAAATGCTAGCATATGCTGATATGCATACACAGATAATAACAATCATAAAAGCCGTCTGGATCTCGAATTGATCCCATATTCTTCAACACAGATAATAACAATTAGTATAAAATGCTAGCGTGTGCTGGCTAGTTGAGAATGGCTCTGCCTTTGCTCCTGCTTTTCCCGAACAACACTCCATGTATTAATTACATACAGTAGTTTGCAGTATTGAGATTTAAACGTGATGCTTGAGGAAAGCAAGAAAAAAAAATCAGTTGGCCACGAACATTGACAGAATGCGGCAAAATGGCTGAAATATATGTATGAAGTGTATACAGATTTGGCTCAATGAAAAAACAAATGAAAGTTTCAAATTTGAAAACAAAAAAAGAAATTATCAGAGCCAAGTTTCGATCTTGGGACCTGTGGGTTATGGGCCCACCACGCTTCCGCTGCGCCACTCTGATTGCTGTTATCCTCATACTGAAACTTGGGTTCATATAGCTTACGCGACCTGTTCCTGGAGGAACTGAAGGCGGCCTGGCACGGCCCAAGCCCGCCGGCGGCCCGGCGTGATACACAAAGCAGCGACCCAACCCGGCCCAAGTCCCAGCCCTTCCTCCTCTGGACCAAGAGTTTCGCGGCTTTCCACCCTCGCAATGCAATCGCCTTATCCTCCACCTCCTCGCCGCAAAACCAACCAGTCACTCACGCACGCGAAATCCGCCGCCGGCGGCTCCCCAAATGCGCGCCCCTCCCCTGCTCCCGCCGTCCACGCCGCAGCCGGCACGTCCCCTTCCTCTCCGTCCCGGTCGCCCCTTGTTCTCGCCGAGAAGGCGGCCGCTTCTCGCCGTCGCGCGGTCCAAGAGCAGGGACGATGCCAGCTTCACCGATCGCATCCTCGACTACATCGAGGGTAATGCCTGAAACCTCTCTCGTTACCGCGCGTTCCTTCCTGCATCTACGGATTTATGTCAGCTGTAGAGCCAATGTTCAGCGTTCTTGTGCGAATGCAAATATTTATTGGGCCTCGGTAAATGTTTTTTTTTTTTTGAGTCGGGGGCTCGGTAAATGTTTCGTCGCCTGAAAAGTGGGTGTACATGTTTTTTTAAACAAGGCAACTTAAGAAGAAGAGAGTTACCGGGTTAATTAGCAGAAAACCGGGTGAAGGCCGTCAAAGCCGTGGATCAGGCATACAAAAGCTACAACACAACATTGCTGTGAAGAATATATCATTGAGGTTGCACGATTGGTGTCATCATCGTCACTCTCTGGTTCGCTTTGAGCAAGCGACTGCAATTTCTATGCAAACGTCCGTCAACAAAGCCCACACCGCAGAGGCTGTGAGAAACCACATGAAGATAATACATGCCAAGCAATCGGCCACACGCATAGCCCATTGTGCATCTCCAATCTGATGGCGAGATATGAAGGAGAAATATGCAAGACCGGGGCCGCAAAAGATCACCAAATAGACCACTTATCACCTGCCATTATAACCAACCAAGCTCTGATGGTGCAGCCGTGCCTGCACATCAATGAACAAACTGACATAATCCAGCGGACACATGGAAGGGCCGACTACCGCAACCATTGCTGCTATCTCGACATTGCTCACCACCGTCATCATTGTCGGGTCCGCCCTGACGATCGTCACCATCCTCACACCATCCATCGGCCCCTCCAAACTATAACAATTGCAAGAACGTCACCCCCAAGGGGAGCATGATGCAAAAACACCACCATCGGTTCTACTCCGGGGAAATCTGAGGTTTCCGCCTCGTGGTTGTCTGGTTGGAACGGTGAGCACCATGCCTTGGTGACATCTTCAAGAAAAAGTAGTGCTCGAGGCCGTTGCCACTCCCCCTCGGGGTTCTCTGGGAGGAATGACAAGCACCACACCTTTTTTCTAGAACATAGGCTCGCGAAGAGCCTGGCTTTGAATTAACATAGCCATCAACCGGCCTGGAATTACAACACATGATTCAAACAAGAACGGCCAGACTGGTACAACAGGGGACACCGGAAAGCAAACATCAACTACAGCCTCCACAAGCAACCAAGGAAAGGAAAATGAAGATTACTGCTTGCACATGCTAAGCACTCCACGCTAGGATCATAGAAATCAAGGTCGGAGCAGCAGGGCAGGACATAGCCTACCGTCGAAGGTGGACAGTGCACCAGGTAGCACATAGGGAAGGACGGGACACAACATCTTCCTTCTCTATCACCAAAGGGGGACCCTACCTCTTCGCCTTGGATAGAAAGATGCCGCACGGTCGAGATTCAGGCGAGAAGAATGGCCCCCTCACATCGCAAGGTGGACAATGGGCGACCACCTAGATTCGGGCTAAACCTAGCCAGCAACACCGTCGCTGTCCACGCCCAACTAGTTGGAGAAGGAGAGCTTCCGAAATCTCGACGCCGAAGACGAGGCAGCAGGGCACTGAGCAAAGACGAAGAGAGGCAAGGGGGATAGAGCATCGACGACATTGGTAACCAGGCGTCTCCAACTTCCGTCAGGCCACTGCCGCCGGGAAGGGGATCCCTATCCCCTTTTGTCAGGATTGAAGACGCTGTGCCACCATGACCGAGTGACGTCCACCGCCACCGGAGGGCACCAACCTCCAGATCCTTTGCGACGCCTTCAAAAAGGAAGCGGCGTTTAAGTGTGTCTCTGTTGCCTACCCTGACCATTAGCCAAAGGCGGAGCTTTCACCCGATGCTGCCTTGCTCTCCACCCGCCCAAGCCTCGAGACTAGTTGGACCACTGAACTCCCCTCCCTAATCGTTTGCAGCTATCTGATATGCCTAGCTCAGGCCCATCGGCCCAACGGGGACTGCAAAATCTACAACTAGAGAAAGATCTCCTAGATCCAGGCTCATCGGAGCCTGCTACCCTGCTTCCTTGACGCTCATGACCAGCCGTAGCCATACCAATAGGATGTCGTGCCCCACCATAGGGGAGTTGTCGCACTGCAAAGAGCTTCAACATCGTCGATGAAAACAAGCCCTCGCTGAGAAAGCCAATGCAAGCATCCACTCCAGGCCTGTGTCGCTAGAACCATGCCGATGTTGAGCAGCCCCGCCAGCGCCGACGCTGCACGGGCTTTGCCCAGCGACGCCTGCTATGGGCAAGGAGGTAGAGATGGGAGGTGATAGGGGCGAGAACGCGGGTTTGTGGCTCCCCGGTGATGCTCGACGATCAGTACAGAAGCGAGAGAGAGTAGTCTTTCACTTGTACACGCAGTGGTTACATGTTTGGATTGTGTTTTAGAGACACGTCCGATGCAATGATCACTAAGAATCAACTTTTTATACTTGATATGTAATGGTTGTTGGGAATATGTTTGTAGTCTAACCCTATTTTTCTGCATTTTTTCATGGTGCCGCTCCCAATTGTATACCCGAGGCTAAGGGGTAGAGACATTCTTATATTGCATTTCAAAAGAGACGTCTCTTATATAGAGAAGATTCCCAAATTTAAACTAGTTTCAAAATAGAGTCCAGATTAAACTACCAATCACATTATAGTTTATATGTGAAAGGATTCTATCTTTGTAGTCACACCTGTGAGCAATCATCATGATCATGTCTAAATTCCACTAATCATATATGTCGCTATTAGGTCCGTAACCTAATCCATGATCTATTTCCCCCAACTATTAATGTACCTGGGCAGTCTTCCAATAGCATGCAAAGTATATTATATTTCATTGATAATCGAGCAGTTACCTTAAGCATATATAATACTTAACTACATTCCATCAAATGATAATGCCATGCTGAGTAAGTAAATCAATTTCATGCACAAATACATGTATTACTCCATAATGAGGTAAGCCGAATATTAAATTTTGTTGGATCGAGTCTATTCGTGCAGGTTTTCTGCTATTGACTGTCAGGTTGTATTCTCTGAAACCTTTTTGTACAGGCGGTCCGAAGTTGAGGAAGTGGTATGGAGCACCCGATTTGCTTCCCAAGGATGGGGGTGCCGAGGGCGAGGAGGATGAGTCTTCAGGTGCATAAACAAAAAAAAATCCATAATCTGTATACCATCTTGTTGTCATTATTTCTTATTTGTTGGCATGTTTTGTGATGAGAATAGATATCGAGGAGCCTCGAGATGCCGTGCTAGTTACCAATGGCGAGAGTGAGATTGGACAGGTTTGATTTGTTCTTCAAGTTCCTGTTTCCAATCAGTGCAGAAAATGCTATCCGGTCCTATCTTCAGTATGTCACTAGTCACTATACCCCAATTTCTTCTGTATTCTTGTGCTATGAGCTGAACAATATATATTCTATTCTTACTGACATGTCTGTCCAAAGCCAAACTATCAGTCTCTTAAGGCAATATTTTGACACTTACACAAGATTTTCTTTACAATGTAAAACTTTTATTCTACTAATGTAAAAGTGTTCTTTCTGCAAATTCTTTTTGTGAAACTACTCTAGGATATTCAAATCATTTCCAAAAGACTCAACTGTTGTTCATATATCCTCAGATGTCGCCTTCATATTTTCCCCATTATTAAATTCCAGAGTTCTCTGTTGCTATTTCTGTCGTTTCTCAGTGAATATCGCAATGTCTCAATTGCGTATGTACAGCTTGATTAGATTTTCTCAATTCCTGAACTTTGATTTGCTTGTATTTTCAGATGGTGATATTATCACTAATTCTGAAAAGGGCCAGAATAAAAGCATTAGTGAAGGACAAACGATCAACTGAAGAAGCTTTTGGAACTTACGTAGAGGTGACAATTTTGAATTCTCACCTAAAAAATTCTGGTTATTTATCGTATGCTATTTTTCATCATTTTTCTCTGATAAATAGTGACTTGTCTTAACATTCCTTGTTTTGGTTTCCTTGTAGTGCATGGTTGGCAACATCGAAGATAAGTCCTTCATAAAGAAAACATTAAGGGGTGTTCGTGCTGTAATTTGTCCAACCGACGTACGTTTCCACTCAATGTTCATTGTTTATTCATTTATGAAACTTTTCTGGCATAATCCTACTATTTCCGTTCTATGCATAATTATTGATTGCTTGTCGCATAAATGAGTTACTCAAGCTCATCGTTTGATGTATTTTTTGTCTTCCCAACCTTTTGGCGTTATTGAGACGTGCTCTTGTGTTTGGAGATTCCTGTGTGGCATGAGGTTTATCCATGTAGACGTATGAGAATCAAAAGTTTGTAAAGTGTATCTGGTGGTACTTATGGATTGATTTCTTCAATGTTTATCTGTGGAATTTAGTTGTGTGTTCGATACTTACGTCAGAACTGTTTCAAGACTTCCTTTTCCTTGTGGCAAAAAGGCCTCTTCTGCATACAAAGCCTTGATTGCCTTGACCTTCTATTGCAAATTTTCAACAGGATGGCTTCTTTTCTGACCAGATTGACCTAAAAGGTGTCGAACACATCGTCCTGCTATCCCAGGTTTACTCCTCTCTTGTAACCTTGGGTTACCCGGTTCAGCCTAGTTTTTAGTCACTACCATAAAAGATCTTGATAAAATGCAGCTATCTGTCTACAGAAATAGCGGTGGGCTCCAAGCTATTATGAACAGCAAGCTAAGGAAGCTAGCCGAGCGAGACGAAGAATTGGTTCTTGCATCTGGCATCCCGTCTACGATAATCAGGAGTGCTTCTCTGGAGACCACTCCGGGTGGTGAGAAGGGGTTCAATTTTACCGAGGTACCAGACTGCCAGCACACAAAGCTACCTTATCTCTCCAATAGTGTTGCGTAATTTAGACTAACAACTTTCAGTGAGTAAAGCTAAAGCTGTACAATAAACCACACAGCCAGACAGGGCACTGACGCCATGGTCTTTGTCATGTATGATTAATCCACTAGGTTCATTGGACGTATCATGTAATTTGCAAATTTCTTGCAAAAAGGAAGTAATTTGCACGTAGCATAGACATAGTAAATATAGATAATTATATTTCTTTTGTTTCTTTGAGGCATGAGTATCTTTTCATATTATCCATGAAATACACAGGGTATAGCAGCCAAGGGGAAAATAAGCAGAGAGGATGCTGCTACAATTTGTGTGGAGGCCCTGGATGCCATTCCCCAGACAACACTCATATTCGAGGTAATTAGCTCAAGAAAGGCTCATGTAGGAGCTTGAACATTATTCATTCCCAATACGCTGCTATATATGATGAAAGTAGTGTTCTATGAACCCAGTGCCTGATCTAGGATTCTAGAATGGGAGTGCCAAATTTCACAAGCGCAATCCAAATGTCATGGACAATGCCACAAATCACACCCATAACTTTAAAATGTGTCAAAAAAAAATTACATCAATACATGGTATCATAGCTTTGGGCAATTCCCCAGTTTAGTTGAGGTATAAATTATACATGTCTGAACCTTGTTCACTATTCCGCGGTGCACGAGGGAAGGGTTTATGCGCAGCTTCTTATGTTCCGTGTTACTTCAGGTGGCAAATGGCGATGAAAACGTTACAGACTGGAAAACATGGTTTGCTGAACGGATGGCAAAGGGCTAAAGCAAAGACACATGATTGGGACACACATTTATCTTCTTGTTGATGTATAGAATATATGAATATAGGAGAAGGATCCAAAAGGAAAGAGATTCAACATTTCTGCATCAGGGTCACTGCCCCCCATGACAATCTTATCACAGATCTGAACAAAATGCGTGGATTTACATCCACTACTCTTCTGGGAAGTCTTGCATCTGTTCTGAAGCTGAAGTGCAGTGATCCAATGATTTACAGGTTCATGAACACAAGCAACAGCGAGATTTCTTTCTTACATTTTTTATGTTCTTGTAATCTACATTTGCAATATACACGGCGCACAACAGTTAAACTCATTCTTTTGCCATGGCAATTAACTGTAAATATCATCATACTCTACTTATCAAAAGGATGTGAATGCTAAGGTGGTGTTTGTTTCTCTAGTCCTGTGACTTTTTCTAGTCCCTGGGACTTTTTAAAAAAGACTCTCAAGGAGGTGCTTCTAAGGACTTTTAGCAAAAAGTCCCAAAAAAGTCCCACCCTGTTTGGTTTGTTAGGGACTTTTTCTAGTCCCTACACCAAAAAGTCCCTGAAAACAAACACCCCCTAAGCTTGTTAATATTGTCATGCACAATTTCTGCTGAATTGTTTGGTTGTCATCTAATTGACTGGGTAACTCTTGTTTTCCTAAAGAGAAACAATATTGAAAGAGCCTTGTACAATCGTGCACAAACTGTATCCAAATCACAAGTTGACAAAAGATAGCAGTTTTCCTATCAGCGTGATGTTGAGGAGGTTTTGCCTTCTATTTATACATGCGGGCTATGACCGTTAGTTTGGCAGCTATATCCATCATGTTTCGGGGATCCGCTACATCAGGCAATCTCATGATTTAAGTGGAAAATATCTCCCTACAACCATAAAACCCATGATCTTTCCATATATCCCCTCGAGTCCCCACCTGGGTGTAGCCGGGAACGGGACCTGGAGATGTCATTGATGTGGTCTCGAAAAAAAAGTCATGCACAATCTAAAGGGAACTATGGGTCGAATTGGATCTTAGATCCTTATGAGATAAAGGCCACGTGGAAAATTTTCCACACTTGGAAGTGCCGCTATTTTATGGAAATATATTGTAAGCAGGCCATTTGTTTAGGCAGGTAAGTAAACCATCTTAGTGAGGTCAAGAGTGGAAGCTGAACTCACAACATTGGATAGAACCACCGTTGAAGCGGAATAACTTAATGAGTTTTTTGTAGACATGCCGGTGGTTGAGAAACCAATTTTGGCCATCCTCACGACTATCAAAATGTAATTGTCAAATTGAATAGTTCTAAGGATAATATGAAGTCCTCAATGCATTCGAAGAGAAGACTGAAATATGCTAAGAAATCAAGAGACTCTAGAGTGATATCACAAACAGCAAAGAATCCGTTAGACCCCTTCACAAAAGGGCCATCACAAAATTTGATAGGAAATACACTAAGGAAGATGGGAATGAGTCTACTTGCTTACATTGGGACCCCAAGTGCAACGATTTGTACCTAGCAGGAAAGCTATCTTTTTATAGGTTCATGAGAGAAGATGCTATATAGATAGTGTGACAAACCTGTAGTCCAGGAGATCGGCTACTCACAACTTATCATGGGAGCGGCGAATCAATGGTCGATGAGGAAGGCAGCGAATTTGCCCTACAGTCGGGTGCCGATGCAGGGCTGCGGACACTTTCGTTTCGGATCACAAAGTGTAAGCAGTGAAGAATTACACGATAATTGGGTCACCGACCAGGGGCATAGGTAGACCATGCGGCGAATGGAGGGACCCGATGTCCCTTTGTGGGGCCCATGTGGGTTGGCCACACATCCTACGTGGAAGGCTGTGTGGGCCCCATTTGTGGCCGACATGGCTACCCGACCCATGTGTTGGTAGGTGTGGCATCCTCTAAAGTTATGATTAAACATACTTATATATATAGTAAGGTCCAAAAGTTCATGTAACTCACAGAGATACATAGACTTGCAGCTGACCATATGCAACAGGTTTCTCCAAATAAAGTCCTAACGTTGCATGTTTTGAGAAGAAAACGTCATGAACTTACAAAAAAACTGGATATGTTTTGGCAGTATCAGAAAGACCCATGCGGTTTGCGGCTTCGTTAGCTGAACTGTTGAAGGAAGCCATGTTTAGTTCATATAAATCTGTCAGAAGGTGCTGGTATTCATTGTAACACAGCCATGTAATTAGGGCTAGTTTCTCAACTGAAAAAAAACGAGGTGATGACAGTAAGATAAACAACTAACCTGTAAGTCAAATAAATTCGAAGTTGGTTTCGTGGTGTAGTTGGTTATCACGTCAGTCTAACACACTGAAGGTCTCCGGTTCAAACCCGGGCGAAGCCAATTATTCCCTTTTTCATCCATATTTTATTTTTCCTGTCTTCTTCTCTCAACTTACATCAGACAAACTAACTAAATTTTCGGAAGTTAATTATCCTTCTATTTGTTTAGAACATTTATCCTTCTGTTGCTTGGAGAGACATATGCGTGCGTGCATCATTTATCGTACCGAAGATGTCTTTTGCTTGGTAGTAGGGCACAAGGATCATCAGGTCGTCTGTTATTTTACCTCTCCAACTTTCAGCGTCTCCCACTGGTTGATGTACGAATTTTTCTTTTGCCCCACGACGCAGGAATATTTATATCCATCAATGTTACCGAAAAATGCTCACATCAACCACAATGACATTATTTTTGCTATAATGCAAGGCTACGGAAGTGTCTACCAAATTCTGATTGACGCATCACGTACGGATAGCAAATCTGTCAGTGCGACTGCGAACCAACCAAATGCGATGTCTTGGCTGGTGCAGCCGTGGGTAATGTGTAAAGAAATGTTGCCATCTTAGTATCTTCTATCTATGATCCTGATAGTCTTTCTTGACGTATCCTTGACAAAAACCAAGAATGTGGAGCACACTCCAGAGTAAGCATAGGTCTGTCCCAAGATACACCCAATCCCGCAGCAACTGCAATGCCTTCTGTTTGTATTACAGTGTGTTCCAACTTTCTCCAGCCTAACGGGCTTTCAACGGTTGAACCAATTCTAATCTCTATCCCTACCTAATCTCTATCTCTTTCACCACAAAATATCGTTTACGGTGGACCCACAGGCTTTTTCGTCCGTCGTTTTCTTTTTTGCTCCCTAATTCGTTTCCGCCAAAAAATCAGACGGACGCAAAAATAATACTGCACCACGATGATTCAAACCCAAGAGCTCACACAACAAAGCTTAGAACGCTAGCCAGTGGAGTAATGATAGCCTGGTGTTTAAGTATCGCGCACTTGACCATATGTACGTATCCTCCTCTCAGTTAGAAAAAAGAACATACGCATCTACATGTGCATGTATCGTGCAATCAATCAGCCTCCTGAAAGCTTAAAAAACCAACCCTAAAAAATAACTTCAAAAAACATGCGGAAAAATTAAAGCTAAAAAAGAAGAGCCCCAACTAAAAAGCATGTGCGCATATGCTCGCAGTAAAAAACACACACACATCTGTGTTGGACGAGCACAACTGCCATGCATGCCGTCAGCTTTCGGAAGATCAATCGGCCACCATGCTCCACACATCATCATGTGCCCAATTCAAACAATATTTTTTTGCATCTCTACCATATTACAAGTAATATGTGCACATAAACATGTATAACCGATCTACTCAAACCAATCATTAGTCTTTAATCGAATGTCTTTCTAATAAAGTTAGAAAAAAGATTGGTTTTCACGTGTAGGGTGGACGATTGTTTCTCCAATTTTTTTGTCATCGTTTTGCTTTGGTACGTCCTTTTTAATCCGTTTCGTCTGGTTGTTACCGGTCTCCTGTGGTTTTTGTTTCGTCTGGTACCTTCGTTACAGGCCCTCAAAAAAAATTTAGCATGCGTAGAGGATTCGAACCATGGCTGCGAGGACTCACGAACCAACTCATCCAACCAAGGATCCTGCAGAAAGACAGGGAGCTTAGACCGTCTCACCATAGGTGGAATTCATTTACGCTTCGAAAACCTCCATCATGTACTATTCCTTTCTTCAAACCTCGTCCCTGTATGTACGCTGCGGATCACACTTGCGGGCATGGTGCGCCAAGGGCTGGAACTCCAGTGGAAGGAGCGGGAGATGAAGCTATTGGAGGCCGTGATCAGGAAGATGACGACGAGGATGATAAGATTGGGAAGCAGAGAATGGAGGGAGGTCATGGGAATAGAAACGCCACAACCGATGGCATGTGCGGCACGCATCACGCTGCCATCGTGGTCTTGATCCCGCCGATCTGGTCACGCGTCAGCGCAGCGCGTCTCTTGTCTTGAACCATCATCCTAGAGAACATTACCGTAAATTGACCACCGTTTTTGCCATCGAGTGTCTCGCGACACAGTTGCCGAACCGAGGCAACCTTGATTCATGACAACTCGTGGTTTCTCCATAGCGAAGCAAGAACATTGTGCTTATCATGCCAGGGACAAGCGTTTTTCTTTCCCGTTGCAATGCACGGGCATGTTTCCTAGTTCATACAAAACCACGATTCACAATAGCCAAAGACATACTAAGATGGCAGTCCGGACGTCTGAACAGATTTGAGTTGCAAATTATAAGAATTCACACCAAAAGAAGACAGCAAGTAAGTTTTCATCCTTGTATTCCTGAATGCTCATCCATCGACAGGCCAAAGTTCCTCGCCGCATCTTGAAACTGAATGGTCAAGGCCTCACATCAACGACCCAAACTTCCTCGCCACCTCTTGAAACTGAATCCTGTAAAAGCAAAGAAATATCATACTACGATAGGTCTTGAATTACTTCAGAGGTGTCTCCATCGACATGCCTCGCTGTCTCCTGAAACTGAATGGTTAAGGCCTCACAGGATGGTAAACTCATAGAGTAGTAGAATTAGTGCTAAGAGCATTTTTAGGTAAGAAACTCTATGAGCAGTAGATCTAGTGCTAAGAGCATTGTAGGTAAGCAATCAGTTACCTCATTTTCCTCACGGTACAAACAGTGGAAAGAAACCTCGTCAAACTTTTTAGATTCTACCCTTCGAAATAACAGCCACTGTCGGTCCCAGGTAAGGTCCGCTGTATCAGAAAGCTTCACTAGCATAAGCAGTCTGATTCAAGCTCCAACTTGTTGCATCGAAAATTGCTGCCAATACAATTCCGTTCCAAATGGTAATAGTTCCGAAGAACCGAATGTAAATGGAGTCAAAGATACGATTCATGTTAGTGAACACGGAAAAATGTTCTTTTCAAAACTGTTCATAAACTGTGAGGATTTTGTGAAAAAAATTTCTACATGACAGGTGATCTCCATGTCCAGGCATCTCCAATGGTATATTATATCTCTCATTCTGACAAAAAACATGACATTCCAAATTTTTGCCACAAGCAGTTTGGGTACTGAAGTAGACACAATTCGATAACACTATGAAAATAATATTTTGTGAGTTGTAACAGAATCCCACGGCATTTCTGCACCCAAGTGCAGATGGTGGAATGCGTGATGCCCATGCAAATTTTTGTGGAGTTTGGGTATTCGAGGAGCTCGTCGCAAAAAAGACAAATTCGGGGTCTGTGAGGAAGTTTGAAAAAATGCATTGTTCATTGCCGATTTTGTCTTTTTTGGCGCGAGCTCCTGAATGTCGTTTGATAACGAATTTTTGCACACACCTGCTGCACTAAAGCATCTTGCATGCAAAAAAGTTTCAGGTTTTTTTGAATATTTTTACTATTTATTTTTATATTACTATTCATCGGGTGTACATGAGCCTGGGCTCTGAATTGAATTATCAATATGTTTATATAGTAGGTTTGTGTGGAATAAAGCGGTGCATGCATGGCTTGATACACCGTAAGAAACCACAATCTGAAGTAACTGAACAATACATGCATGTCTTGTATATAGAATTATAGACAAGAAAAATTACACAGTAGCTACAAAATATGTCGTTCCCACACAAACAATACAACACGTAGTACACCTCACTTTATCTAAGAACATGGAAAATATATAGCATGGTAGTTGGTGATGTGGGATCATATCATGTCCCACCTTTTTTCTCCACGAGAAAATACGAAAAATGGTTCATATGAAATTCACGTAAAGTGAAGTTAATGTCTCTTTGAGGCTAAACGAGAGGGTGTATGCATCTTCACGCTTGTACATGAAATCCATTGTCCGGGCAAGATCAGTCGCCTTCTCTAAAAGTGCCATTGGATGTTCCCTATGGAGGCATTCGTGGACTATGTCCATCCATGCTTCTTCAATTATTACCTTAAGCTTCTCATTGGCTTCTACCACCGTGATCCCATGCTCTTTTGTACAAGTTTGTACAGTGGATGCCATGTGCTCTGATAGTTGTTCGCGCTTAAAAAATGACATGATTAATTAGATGACGTTTCATCATGCATGCATGTGTGTATGTATAAATATGCCAATGTACAAGAAATGGTTTTTTCATATTAATGATGTGACTCTCCCAAGTACCCTAGCTGCCAGCTCGCCACCTATGTACTCCCTCACCGTCGTTGCCACTATAGTGGGGTAGACGTGTTGTTCCCGTGGTTCCCGGCGAATGTATGGAAACAGCTTAACCACCACTTGTTATATGAATGTATGGTTCCCGGCGAATGGTCTCGACATGGGAGGTTTCTCAGTAGCAAGACAGTGGTAGATAGCAGGTCGTGTGATGGGCGTATGGTGCGCGACCATGGTGGAGGGTTGCTTGGTCAGCTTAACCACCACTTGTTATATGAATCTAGTGCAACAGTGCCGCTCTAGATTTGATGTGTTCCATTTGGGATGTGTAACTACTCAAGCTTCAGTGTACATCTGATGTGGTGCTGGACACTACACTTAGGATGTTTTTGGCAGTGGATAGATGTAAGCTAGCATGGTATAGGGAAGTGGATGTTGTTGTCGGCGGCAAGCTGGTTATGTTAGATGATAGCTAAATCTCGCCAGGGGATGAGGTGTCGTGGAGCTATAATTAAGTGTGGCCATGCCAGAGTCGATAGTCGTTACTTGGATCCAACTAGCATGTCCTAGACTCCCTCCCAAAAGCTCCATCTTTGCAAGTAGGTGCGATTTTGGCGATGATGACACTCGTGGGTGTCTTTGTGGAGGCATCGACTATTTTCAGTTGGATTTGAGGCGGACTTAGTAGCTACTGCGTTGTTGGATCCTCACCCTCAGGGATTTGGTGAGGTGGAGTTGTGCTAGGCTTTGGATGGAAGTCCGCTGCCAATAAATGAACTCCACGGGATTTGCTTCCCTACTTGGACGTGCTATTGCAGAGCTTCGTGGACACCCTAACCCTTGAAATGCAGTTGTGTCGGTTGCCTGGAGTCAAGGCACAAGTGCTTCTAATGGACAACCATGTTGCTTCATTGGTATGATTCATTTATTGTGTGGTACTTTTTCGTAGTTTAGTTAGGTTGCTACACGGTTATCCTTGAATCCTCAATAAGGTTTTTGTCCTAGTGTTCCTCAGAAAGTGTGTCAATCTGTGTTTTCTCTTCCCCTCCCCTCCTCTCTCTCTCTCTCTCTCTCTCTCTCTCTCTCTCTCTCTCTCTGCATGAGAATCCAGGAACGCCCTACCCTTTGGCGAGGATCTCAAAGAAGATATGGATGATTGTGATACTTTAATTAATTCACACATGTTGGACTATGTGACTACTATCTAAATTAATTTAGGACCACCACAAATAAAAGAAATATGGTTTACATGCGAGAAGTTTTAAATGGAGAGAGTTGGTACCTCATGTGACACCATGTCATTTCCAATGCGGCTGATAATACATACACATTTGATTATTTTTGGATAAGTAAAACCCCACTCAAGAACCACCCTTGTAGTTATATCACCCATTGAGATGAACACAAGGCTTATTATTTGCATACAAGCGCTGGAGCGCATTGAAATTTGTAGATGCTCTTCAACACTAGTTGGTACGTAGTGTTCATCCCGCCATTTAACCTCCGCATGATAGCATTTGGCAATGTCAATTACCTAAACAAGGTGCAATTTTAAGGTTAAATAAAGTAGAAATGTGTGGAGAATGTTTGTTGCAAAACTGCCTTTGCAGTGTGATCTATTGGATACCGACACAATAAACATAAATATTCTCCTTTTGAAACACAATTGTATTCATAGATAAATCCAACATAAACTAATGTTTCTATATAATCAATAGTTTAACACACCAAACCATCTTAAAATTAATAACATTTGTTGAATTGTGTGCTACATGAATAAAGTGACAAAAAAATTCATATGTAGCTTTAGATGTATTATATAAGATAAAAGTAAAATGAAGATTTATTGTAGTTGTGATCGAAGCATGGTATCCAACTTCCTTTTGATTTAATGAATTAAGGTTCCCATGTCTCCACCAACTTCCTTTCCAAAACCAGCAATCAATTATCCTATGCAACCATTAGAGTTAGGAGGCACAATTTTTTCACGAAGTACTTCTATTTGTATTTCCTTGTCCAACCTCCACACGAATTTCAAATTTTACCGCTAACAACATGAATCTCATACCTAATACATAGATGCATTTGCCCCATCTCTTGACACAAAATCTATGACATTCGAGCTAGCTACATATTATTTGCTTCAAAGTACTTATACATACTTGAGGAATGATTAATAAATAATACCTAAGTTTGAAACCTTGAGCATTGAATGGGCAAATATAATACTATATATATTTACTTCTGTGGTATAGCTCATTGTTAAGGATAATTTGGTACATTTTTTAGAAGCACTAACCATTTTTTTTGCCAATCCAGCATGCATGTTTTTCTGACGCTTCAACTCTTCATCAATAACATTTGTAGTGTTAAGTATGTTGATGTATAATGCCTTCAAGTATGCTGGGAATTTCTCCACGGCTTGTTCATCCCACCTATGGTTCAGAAAGTGTGTGTTTAGTGCAAATATAGATAAAATATATGATACTGAACTGAATAGTGTTGAATATAAATTGCAATGGCAAATATTTATATTATTGCAAGCAAGGCTACATAACTTGTGTAGTTGATGAAACTCTTTTTAGTGACCCACACATGAAAATGGTTATTGGATTGATAACTTGGAAGCCTTTTTATCTATGCCACGTCACACAGAATATTGTTACCTAGATGCCTTATTAATTAAATATTGTATAATTAAATATTGCTGACCATTTCTTGAAAACATATGCAAATGGAATGTAAAGATCAAGAATTGGGCCGCTAATTTTATACGTGGAAACCCGTTGAGGAAAACAAGAACATGTATGGCTACATAGGAAGTGTTTGAAAGTGTCGAGACTTCAAAATGTGTCGATAATAACCTTGTGATACTTATATCAAAATATTAACACATATCATGTATTAGGCTGAAGTCAAGAAGAAACCTAATGCGCCATGCAGACGGAATGTTGCCTCTATTATCTTAAGAATTTAGATCATATTTTAATAAATTTATCTCACGTACCTAGTAGGAAATAAGTCACTAGAATTTGGTATATAATATTGTTTGATGCGATATTATTTCTATATAAATTTTTGAGAAAAGGGCTACATGTCAAGTTAATCATAGAAGAGAACTATATGTGATCTAATTATTCTAGCTATAGATCATGTTGGTGAAATAATTGCACGTGGGGAGCTTTTGCTAACAACATTTTGTCAGGGAATTCCATTTGTGTGACTTAATGTTAGGCTTTCCATTTGTTGTGCAAGATCGATAAATATTATATGAAAAAACAAGAGGTGAATGTACCTTTCCATGGCTGCAGTGAAGATGTTGCTTTCTTCAGTGGTGCTATAGTTGTCATAGAGGTCATCAAATAATGACACAAACATGACCAATTTTGTCAGCATTATACGTGCATAGGAATATTGCGGCTCATAGACAACTCCAAGCATCCAAAAATGCATCTCCACCATCCTATCTTGTGCAAATTGTAGATTTGACTGTGATCGAATGTCATTCCACCAACTGCAAAGTAATAATTAAATGTGCATTAGTAGATGACATAGTATTTAAAGAATAATTATCTTGCTCAATTTTGAACTTATATTTTAGTTACTCTCTTACATTGTAAGAGCTTTCAACTCCTCACAATAAAGAGTTTGCAAAATGTTGAAATCCAACTTAGCAAACTCTAATATGCACTCATCTCGAGTAGCCTTCTTCTCATATACCGGGATGTAACGTCTTGTTTCTACTCTTTCAACTCTCCTGAAATGGGGTGTTTCCAATGTACACTGGACCTCTTCTACCAACAGCGGGTCTAGATGTTCCAACATAGATTGTAGACGGCTCTTGCTGAAAACAATAGCATCATCAAGGACTTCTTCCCCATGAACCCTAAGATACGCTGCATTGTACAATGCCAACAACGAGACCAGATCATCGCTCGCAAAGTTTCCCTTGTCATCTCTAAACTTCAGAAACACATCTGCGTGAGCAAGTAAACATATCATATATCTAATAATTGTTTTTAAAAATATGTATGTTGTAATTAACGTTCGTGACGGTAATTATACCAGAAGAGATGTGGTAGCCATGCTTCCTCAACAAGTAGAACCGCATCGCTGTCATATGGAGGTCGTCAACAATGCCCTGTTCGTCGTGCATGTCACATAGTATTTCATTGATATCTTCGCGGTAGTGATATGCCACACCTATGCGTTCCAGTGTGTCGATAAGCTCGATCTTCACAACTAAATCGGAGGAAGATTTCACATCCAAGATGATATTTCTCACTTGTTCCTTCTTGATGGTTTCCATGTGCTTCATAGCCAAATACTGCAAGATAGAGAAATATTTATCATCTTGGAAATTTATTTTCTAGAAAAGGCCACTGCCCTACAGCTATTTACATAGAAAGCACAACGTACCTTTGGGATACCAACTTTACAAACGACATCTTGTAAATATCGAAGTCCTAAGAGTGCACACTCGGGTTCAGGATCTTTTCAAAAAGTTAAGGAAACATTCACAGATGTACACATGGGAATACTAGTGAATCTCTTGTACTCCTTTGTTTTATTTAATCTAGATATTAGATTTGATAGAAGTCAAACTTCGTAAAGTTTCACCAAGTTTATAAAAAAATATGAACATTTACAATAACAAATCTATATAATGTGAAAGTATATTAAAAAACGAATCTAATGGTATTGATTTGTTATCCTATATGTTAATATTTTTGTCTATAAACTTTGTCAAAGTTTATTAAGTTTGACTTAATTTGACCAAAACTAATATGCGCCGTAAATAAAAAATGGAGGGAGTACTAGAAAATACATTGCACGTATCTTTAAGATTTGAACTACGTAAGGAATTTCTACAGAAAAAATAACAATCCTAACACAAAGTTGAATATATACAATTAAAGCACTGAGATTTAAAATCCATTCAAATTGCACTAGAGCATGTAGCATGATAGAGAAACTCTCTTGTCGAGAACAGATATAAGTTAGTCGACTAAGCAAGCAAATCCAATTGCTACGACAACTTTAATGATGTGGGAGCATGCATGTGTAACAAAATTGCTATTTAAGGACTTGTATTGGTGTTCATCTATATTTAA
Organism: Triticum dicoccoides; assembly: GCF_002162155.2. Lineage (NCBI taxonomy): Eukaryota > Viridiplantae > Streptophyta > Magnoliopsida > Poales > Poaceae > Triticum > Triticum dicoccoides. The sequence continues at coordinate 43,677,461 of NC_041391.1, forward strand.
ATATATTGTCCTCCTTTTTTCATCAGTTCGGACTTTTGAATGAGTTGACGTGAACATGAATTCAATATGGTATAAGAGCCAAGAGGTCTTGAGTTCAAGACCCTACCAACACAGTATTAAAGAAAAGATTTATCGGTCTCTCTTCATCAGTTCGGACTTTTGGATGAGTTATAGAAAGTAAGAAAACAAATTGGTAATTACCTGTGATTGAGTGCATGAGTTGTGGTTGAGGAAGAAGTCACCCCAGGGGCTAGGGGTGTAAGGCCGGGGCTTGTGCACGTCAGCCACATCCTCGTCCTCGTGTGAGCCATTAGCTGCAGGAGCCATACGATTCACTTTACTGCTGGGAAGACGCACTGCAAGAGTGTACGTTCTGATGGCGAAGCAAGCTTGGTTTGCTTGCAGCAGGTGTGTAGTTACCGTAGACCCTCCGTGGCCTTATATAGATGGACGAATGACTGGCACGTAACGTATGTCCATTGGTGGATTATTTTTCTGGAAAAAACATACATTTAAACCCTAGCAGCCTAGCTAGCTAGGCAAGCTTCATGGAACAAAGTAGTTCAAGCACAACCTCCTCCGTCCATTATTCAAAGTCAAGTTCCATGGGACGGCTAAGGATAATTTAAAATCTTGACTGGGAGTTTGGGACCAAGTATACATGTACATACAATGGAGTACTATAACCAAACTATTCATCTGACGCTGAATATACATATGGAGGCTCACGTACTGACTAACTAACCCGGTAAAATCTAAAAAAAAATCGATTGCCTCCTTATGTATAATGGAGGCTGCTAACTCCTGCCGGCCTGAGATCTGACATCACTTCTCTTACCGGCTTCACTAAACAAATCTAACTTCTTCTGACTAGCACTTGACCAGAAAATTTACTTCTTGATGTATCCTTTGCCTTTTTGTTAAGAGGAGGCCTTTGCCTTTTTGTGAACAGGAGAAGGCGTGTTTGAAATGTAAATAGGTTGGTGCAGGGTGATGGCGGCGTGTTCGAGCGGCACGAGTGGCGACGACCTCGACGTGAGATGGCGGGTGTCATTCGCCGCCGATCTCATCTCGCGCACGCTCTCGTTCGACGACGGTGTCCTCACGTTGCGACGGGAGGCTCTTTGGTTGGTCCTCACGGATCTGCGGGGCGTGACGGTGGACGCACGGTTCCCGCGTGCGGGTGAAGAAATCGACGTCGGTGATGTGGTTTCGCTTCCTTGCCACTTGGTGAGGGTTTGGGATTGGCTACCGGCGACGACTACCACGCCGGTGAGGGGAGGCGATGTGGGAGACGCGGCGGTACACGGGAGTTGTGCAAGGACGTGCACGGGTGGGTCGAACCGAACCAGGGTGAACCCGACCGATGCCCTGAGCCCATTAATGGCGGATGCGCGACACGTGGGGCAATCCACCCACCCTCCCGGGGCAGCAAGGATGGTATAAATCCCCCACCCGTACAGATCCTTGACCTAGAAACCTCTTTCTACCATTTCTGGGCGGCGGCGAAAAACCCTAGATCCAGAGCGCCAGATTCATTCGAGTGGTGGGAGGGTAAGGTAGGCAGATATCCTCGTTCATTCGCGGCCGTGGCGGCCTCTCCTCCCATGGCGAATGACGCGGGGCGTGGCCATCATGGAGAGCGACGCGGTGGAGGCGGTGCTGGCCGCATGGACCGCGGAGGGGGCGGCAGGCTGGCCGCGGCAACGGCCAGGGAGGCGAACAGAGCAAGTTCTTGTGGAGGCGTAAAGACGGCTATAGCTACGGCATCTTGACATCATCGAACATCGCGTCGACAGAGGATACCGCACGCTGGGACGAAGCAGCGGCAACCAACCGCAGGGAGATCCAGGGCAGTGGTGTTTGGGTGCAGAAGGCCCAGGCGTCTTCGGGTTCGGGCCGCAACACCACCGGGAGGCAGCGAACTCCGCCACCAGATCATCCACAGGGGAAGCAAATCCCTTCTCAGGTGCCCCCTACCAAAAAAGCAGATATGTGCCCTATCTATAAATCTCATGAACACTCCCCTGCTCGTTGTCTGCAAGCCTACTGCGAGAGATGCGGCAAATTAGGACACCTTGCATCTGTGTGTGTGGAATTCATGCCATGGGAATGCATTGCATCGATGTGTGTGTTTCAATCTAAGGGGCAGGGCTTTTACTACATGATTCCTGTTCAGCCAACCAACAAAAAGCTAGAGCTAATAATATTGTGGTTACCATTGTGGAAGGAGAAACATCTACTCGTCAGATGGAGTTAGATCTTTCCGCTTACCTAGCCACTGATTGGCGTTGCTCGGCTCATGCCATAGGGCTAGGGGTTTTTGTAGTCAGATTTCCTAATCTGAGGGCAGTAGCTCAGATTTGGTATGTTGGGAGGGTGACACTTACGACTAGTTGTGCTGTGATCCATGCCACACCGTGGTCATCTGCGGTTGGGGCAAAAGGGAAGATGGAGATGGCATGGGTTAAGATCATTAATGTTCCTCTTGATAAGAGGAGTGAAAGAAATTTGGCGTATGTGGCATCACTAGTTGGGGTCCCCTTGGAGATTGATGCTGCTACTTTGCATCGCTCGACCTCTATTCGGGTGAGGCTCAATTGCAGAAATGTGGATGAGGTCCCTGTGATTGTTGGAGCTGTGACTACTTTTATGATTTCTTTTATGAGGTGGAACAAATCCTGGTGAGAGATCCTAGCAGAGAAAAAAGAGCTGTGCAGGCGCCTGCTGAACCTGATAGCAATGCTGATGGAAAAAATCGCCCCCTATCGCACCTGGAAGTAAACAAAACAATCCTCCTACTAAGTCGTCTGAAAAATCTCCTTTCATTGCCCGGGGAGGGAAGCCAGATCCCATCCGGGAGTCACAAGAGAGTGTGGAATCTGATGATTCACTGCATACCACACTTCTCATTGAAACAATGGCTCGGGAGATGGAGCAGGAAAAAGTAAGCCCCTATGTTGTGAAATCTGTGATCTGTAACCTGGAATGCCCCCAAAAAACTTACTTTGATGTGGTTAAAAATGTCATTAGGTGGTGGAAGTAAGTGGGGATTGTGAGCTGGCTGTGAATACCTCTCAACAGTATAGGGTCGAGTCACCTGAGACAGAGATGATCAGTGAGGGACTCCCTGCCCCTCCACTGGTCACAGAGGAAAACCTGCGCTTCAGCCTGAGAAATGCTCATAGCATGATGGAGAGGGTGGACGAGAAGGCCATGGCAGCGGCAAAGAAGAGGGATATTGAAGGTATATTACACAGCCCAATGTCATAACCTGAACCTAAGTCACACCGATCTAGCATGTAACACATCATATCACTTTGCGGCCTCACACACGGTATTCCCATGGGTGCCATCTTACCTGGCTCGGGACTGTTTGCGCATTTTGGTTCACGTATATGGTAGTGTCGCTAGCATCCTTACACTATTGGGGAAAACCTTATACACAAAATCTTAGCAGCAGCACGGTTCAGGGGGAGGCGCTACTGCTAATTAGCAGTAGCGCGGGAAAAAACCAAGCGCTACTGCTACTCACTTAGTAGTAGCGTGGCTCAGCGGAACCACACTGCTACTAAAATCGACCGACAGTTCCCGCCACCCTAGGTTTAGTAGTAGTGCGGTATTTTTAACCGCGCTACTGGTACAGTTATAGTAGTAGCGCGCCTTTTTTGGGACGCGCTACTGCTAATTTTGAAACTGGACACATGGCGGGCCCCTCTTAGTAGTAGCACGTGAGTAGTAAGCACGCCACTGTTACGTTATTAGCAGTAGCGCGGTTTATGACCAGCGCTACTGCTAAGCCGCAGCATATACCACCTTTTCCCCTCCCCTTCCCCCTCCCCCATCCTCTCTTCCTCACTTTCCCCTACCTCCAACCTCCTCTCTCCCTCACTTTTCTTCTTCCCCACTACTTCTCCCCCATTACTCTCCTTCTTCTACTTACCTTTCTCTCTCTTTATTACTCCTAGCTAACTTACACCACCTCCATTAATGCATCTCATTTCTCTTTTTCCTTCCCCCCTTCACTAGTTGAAGTTGTCTACTCCCAAATTAGCTAGCTAGGTAGATGTAGCATTTAGTGAAGTGACCTATGTACCCCCTAACTAGATCTAGCTTTGTCAAGAAGAGCTTTGTCCACTTTTGATCTCCTTACTCATCATCTCCACCATGTGCTCGATCTCGAGATACAGGTGATTAAAAATTTATGCTTTTGCAAGAATGGAAATATGTGTATGTGTGTGCGATATGACACAATCGGGCGATATGATGGAAATTGTGTAATGTGGCATGAGTTGATGCCGAATTGTGCTTGTGAGTTGCCTATGTTTTGCTGAACTGTCGATTTATTTTCATTTAGGCGAATTCCGAGAAAACTCTAGATCTATATGTCCTATTTTTAGGGAAGGTAATGCCGAATTTTTGTATGACTTTTATGCATGCACACATTTTATAATCAATTTGTTTATTTTTACCGTGCAAGCGTTCGTGATGGTCAGTGGAACGATGGTGGATAGGTGGTTGCGGTCGGCGGTGTAGGACATGAAAGAAAATAACCTGATAGAGGTTTTATGTCCGTGTCGAAGATGCAAAGGAATAGTTTGGCTCGACCCCTATGACGATGGTCGTGTTGAAGTGCACCTGCTCATGACTGGTTTCATGGATGGCTATACTTGGTGGATAATTGAAGATGAGGATGGTGATGTTGAGGACGCCGATGGGACAGGCAATGACGACACGGGGCAAGACAAAGAGATGGTCAATAATGGCTGCGGGGAAGAGGCCGGACATGGCGGCGGAGAAGGGGCCGGACATGGCGGAGGAGAAGGGGCCGAACATGGCGGCAGAGAAGGCCCCAGACATGGCGGTGGAGAGAACATGGACTCCACGCTGCAGAGTTCGTCGGTACTAAGTTTAATCATGCGGGGCCCTCATGTTCAAGCACTGCTTCGCAAGGAGACAAGTACTGTGGGAGTTGCTTCTAGAGAGGAGGCTAAGCCGTAGCAACTGGTGGTAGACTCGAACACTCCATTGTATGATGGTTGCAATCCTGAGGTGACCCGCTTGAGTTTCGCGCTCTAACTCCTGAAGACGAAGGCTAAAAACAAATGGACCGACACTAGCCTTGATGAGCATCTCAAGTACCTAAAGGATGTTCTCCCCGTGGGGAATCTATGTCCTACTAGTGTGGATGAGGCCAAGAAGATCGTGTGCCCTCTTGATCTACCGCACGTTAGATACCATGCATGCATCAACAATTGCATAATTTACCGGAAGGAGCACGCGAAAAAAATAAGTTGACCGGTGTGCAATGCTTCTTGATACAAGAAGGCCGGGAAGAAATCTCCCAAAAAGTTGTATGGTACTTACCGATCACTCCCCGTCTGTAGTGGTATTTCGTAGATCCCAACAAAGCAGAGCTCATGCGCTGGCACACGAAGAGGAAGAAGCCCGACGATGGAGATGATACGAAGCTGAGACACGTCAAGGATGGAAGCAAGTGGAGAGCGTTGAACGGCTTCTATCGGTATTTCGAATGTGATGCAAGGAACATCGTGCTTGGCACGTGTACTGATGGCATAAATCCGTTTCGCAACCAGAACACCACCATAGCACATGGCCCGTGTTTGTATGGTTGTACAACCTCCCCCCTGGTTGTGCATGAAGTCGAAGTACATTCACATGAGCATGCTGATTCAAGGGCCGAAACAACCGGGAAATAATATTAATCTATATCTAGGGCTACTGCTATGTCTTGAGCTAGCGTTGGTTTTCCCCGAAGAGGAGAGGGTGATGCAGCAAGTGTAGCGTAAGTATTTCCCTCAGTTTTTTGAGAACCAAGGTATCAATCCAGTAGGAGGCTCCTCCAAAGTCCCACGCACCTACACAAACAAACCGAGAAATCGCAACCAACGCAATAAAGGGGTTGTCAATCCCTTCACGACCACTTGCGAAAGTGAGATCTGATAGAGATAGTATGATAAGATAAATATATTTTTGGTATTTTATAATATAGATACAAAAAGTAAAGATGCAAATAAAAGTAGATTGAAAGCAAATATGATAAGAGATAGACCCGGGGGTCATAGGTTTCACTAGAGGCTTCTCTCAAGAGCATAAGTATTACGATGGGTGAACAAATTACTGTCGAGCAATTGATAGAAAAGCGAATAATTATGACATTATCTAGGCATGATCATGTATATAGGCATCACATCCATAACAAGTAGACCGACTCCTGCCTGCATCTACTACTATTACTCCACACATCGACTGCTATCCAGCATGCATCTAGAGTATTAAGTTCATAAGAACAGAGAAACGCATTAAGCAAGATGATATGATGTAGAGGGATAAACTCATGCAATATGATATAAACCCCATCTTGTTATCCTCGATGGCAACAATACAATACGTGTCTTGCAACCCTTTCTGTCACTGGGTAAGAACACCGCAAGATTGAACCCAAAGCTAAGCACTTCTCCCATGGCAAGAAAGATCAATCTAGTAGGCCAAACCAAACCGATAATTCGAAGAGACTTGCAAAGATAACTCAATAATACATAAAAGGATTCAGAGAAGATTCAATTAATATCCATAGATAAATCTGATTATAAACTCACAATTCATCGGATCTCAACAAACACACCGCAAAAAGAGATTACATCGAATAGATCTCCACAAGAGAGGGGGAGAACATTGTATTGAGATCCAAAAAGAGAGAAGAAGCCATCTAGCTAATAACTATGGACCCGTTTGTTTGTTGTAAACTACTCACAACTCATAGGAGGGGCAAGGATGTTGATGTAGAGGCCCTCCGTGGTCGATTCCCCCTCCGGCAGAGTGCCGGCGAAGGCTCCAAGATGGGATCTCACGGATACAAAAGGTTACGGTGGTGGAAATTGTGTTTCGTGGTGCCCCTGGATGTTTTAGGGGTCCGTAGGTATCGAGAAATAAGATCTCCAGTCATCCTCCCGCCTCCTCAGCCGCTCGGGATTCTCAACCGTTGGATCTGGTTGCTTCATCGGATCTCGGCCGTCGGATCGAGCCCTTGGAAGACCTCGGCCGTCGGATCGAAGAGGTGTCACTATTGCAATGAATAGTTACCGCCCGCGCCTGCCACCGCTCGTAATTCCAGCGCCCACCCAAGGTCATTTTGGTCATTTCACGTGCAGGTTTATAAAGGGCAGCCGCTTTGTGTTGCAGCATGCCCATGTGTAACCCTAGCCGCCACTCCTCCCGCATCCTCTTCATCTCCCTCTCTCGATCGAAACCCTAACCGCGCATGCCTTCCCCTCCACCCCGCCCGTGCCGTCGCCCCCGCCCGCTCTTGCACCGTCACCCCCGCCCGCTCTTGCACCGTCGCCCCCGCCCGTCCTCGCGCCCTCATGCCTTCCCCTTCTCCCCGCCCTCTCGCTGCTCAGCAGGAGGAGCGCGGCTCACCGTCCTGGACTACGGTGCTCCTGCCGCCTCTCCCACATTGCGCCGCCCCCCGCCTCTCCCTGGACACAGCGAGCGTGAGCGGCAGCGCGGCTGGTGACCGAGCGCTGCCGTTCAAGGGCCTCTCTCTCTCCCCCGCGACTCCCCTGGCTGCCGCCCTTCCTTCCGCCTCCACTTGCCTCGGTCCCTGTCCTCCACCTCACGTCGCTACGTTCCCCACCACCACCAATCGAAAGGAGGACTTCGCCGCTCCTCTTGCTCCTCGGCATGTCGCCGTTAACGGGAGGAGCGGATGCTGCCACGCCCGGAGGCGCCACCATCGAAGGGAGGAGCGGCTGCTGCCAAGCCCGGAGGCGCCGCCATCGAAGGGAGGAGCAACGGACTGCTCCTGTGTCCGCTGCTACTGCCTCCAGAGGGAATGGCTACCTACAACAGCAAGGTGAGCCCGCACCCCACCTACATCTGCATTTTTTGCTTGACATGTTGCAGCAGCTATCTGAAGTTACAGAGATATAGTGTGCTTGCACAATTTGGGATGTTTTAGTCATGCAGATAGCTTTTCAAGCAATTCTGCTTTGCTATGGAGATGGAAATTTATTAGTTTAGTGTGGTAGAGTAATTATCTTGAGAATCAAAATTGTATACCCTGCATCAAATGTTGTTGTCAACATGAGGAATTAACATTTTGAGCTTAATGATGTGCAGATGTAGAGGTTTTACCAGTGCGGACACCATTGGCTTTCTCTGTTTTCTATCATTTGATTTGCCTTATGCTGGGAATGTGGTGTCAATGCTCCTCATGCTTAGGTTTAGTGTTTTGTTTCAATGAACACTTGGATTGTTGATTTCCCTTTGATATAACCTGTGCAGGCATGATTCCTTGGAACAATTATTTTGGTATCATTTATAATTTTTGTAGTACTGTAATGATACCCATGAGAAAGTTTATATGATGCTCCTTATTATCATTTTCCGAATTTTTCGGATTTTATTCAGTTAAAAACAATCATGTCATCTAATGTTCACTTTTCTTGCAAGGTCAATTCAATCCCCGGTCGATCACTTCATTGTACCAAGGGAAGGCTGTAGACACGCGCATGTCTGCCGCAAATGAAGAACAGTTAGTGAGCTTCTCATTATGGCCATTGTCGAGAAAGAGGTAGGCTGCTATTTACCATAAAGTTGAGCTATATATTGGTCCATGCTTACTTGCTTGGTCGTCTTGGCTGCTACTCAATAGATCGGTAACAGCATGGACCAATACATGGAATCGGGTGACTGCTATTTACCATAAAGTTGAGCTATATATGAATATGATTTGTAGAAGTATAAAGTAGATAGATACACATTATCATATTCTAGATTATTGATCACTACATGGAATCCTACAATGTCAAGAATTTCATATATGCAGTCATCAGTCTTGCGCACACGATGATGAGGTCTGAGCTTGGCATGATTACTCTCCACAAGATTTACAAACAACCATAAATGTGTGCCCTCTCTATGTTAGCACTCTTGGTTCCTCTGCTTCTACACTGCACATACATTTTGTAGATTCTGCACTTGATTTTCATTTAGTTTTTGCAATTTCTGCACTTGGCTTATTTGCAAGTAACATGGAGATGTCTTGTGATTTTGTTCTTTTTGTGAAGATGCAGAAGTGAGAGGAGGAGCCATGAGAATAGCTCCTTCGAGATCCAGGGCTATGGCTTCTTCTTGCCAGTTGAGAAGAAGCGCATTTTTGCCGAAAACTGGCAATGCCACCGGAGCAGCAACAACATCACTCAACCTGTTCATGTTAGCCCCAGATAAATTATCATCTATGCTGAACCCCGCGGACAAGGATTCTGACCAAAACTCACTGCTGGAGGTTCCGTCCAGGTTAACCCATCTCTCTCTCTCTCTCTCTCTCTCTCTAACCCCTACTCCATTGTCTTGCCTTGCAGGTTGCCACCGTCGCGGAGCTGGACGAGGTCATGGCGTCTCCAAGCTTTTTTAGGCTGATGCTCCTCTGTCCACAGAATCCCGGAGCAGCAAGGTGTGTTGTTGCTACTCCCTACACCTCTTGATGTTACCGTTCTCCATCCACAGCTACCATTTGGAGAAAAAGCTATCCAGAAATAAGATTCACGGGAGCCCTCGGACGCGCACAGGGCTCAGCGCAATCCGGCCGTCTTGCTTAGTGTAATTACCCAAGTGCTTAGATTATTGAGTAGTGGAAATCGTGTGGTTTTGCCTTACTTTCTTTCTCATTTTAGATCCTGCCTTAACCATACAAAGTAGTTTGATGCCTGACAAATAGGCTGAGCCTATAAGTTTGACTGTGAAAAATAAACTGAGCTTATAAGTTTGACTGCCATGTTAATGACTTTCTTTTGACTGCGACCATCTCTCTCCATTCCTATTTCTCAAGTGGGAGTAGTGTCACTTCCAGGAAATAGGTCTCTGTATGCTTAATGCATGTACCTGGATTCCTTTTTATAATGACCGTAATGTTTATGCACTTATAGTTCTACCCAATGTCGAATATTGGAGAGTAATTCATTTTTTGTGCACTGATTGATTTTGTGTCAGCATTTTGCTTCAAAAAATGTCATTGTACAACCTAGCCAATTTTCTGGATCTGCGATGACCATGTTCTAATCATCTCCTTTAGCCATGAGGACAGGGTTAGGTTAGACAAATTGGTTGCTAGATTGGGAAGAGTTCTGATCATCTAGCTGTAAAAAATTCTCTTCTTTACATAAATTTGACTTTTGATTTAAAATGCTCTGCAGGACCCAACAGAAGATGCCCTACATCTTTAGTGGAAGAAGTACAAAAGGGTTGCAGTTGAGGCGAGGCTGGGAACACAGGATGCATGGATGGTGATGTAGAGGCTTCTCACTATTTCCATCGTGTTTTATTTTTTCCTTGCCACAGTTCTATTTATGCGTTGGGCAGCTGATTTGACTGGCTAAATTTTAACCACGCCGATTCTTCCATGTTTCTTGACCATAGCCTTTTTGATTGGGTGACAAAAATATTCTTATCATTAAAGTAAGTCTATTTCTGAAAGTTTAAGTTGTATAGGTGAGCTTGATGATCTGCCATAAAATATATTTTTTGTGAGAAGACGGCTGGAATCTTGGTAGAAGAATACCATGCTGAAATCTGAAGAATGCACATATATAAATTGCCCTAAAATAACAGGAACTATCAAAATTTGAGATGCTTTATATGGTTCAGAAAATATGGTTATACTTTTGTTTTGTTGGCTATGAGATTAACAAAGGGGACGTTATGTTGGCTATGAGATTAGCAAAGCAGGACCCTATGTTGGCTGATCAAAGATACTCTTAACTAGCGTTGCTTTGTAAGTTTGCTTCAGAACTTTGATTAGCTTGGACTTTCAGTTAACAACTTCCTTTTCCCCTTTGTAGGGTAAAGCTCAAGGCGTCAATCAAAACAGAGTAAGAAAATAAGCTGGGAATTGTGTAGTGGTATGAAATTTAAAAGAAGCTGAATATAAAGTTGAAGAGCTGGAGCCAAGCATGCAGTCATGCTCTGGTTTATTTATAGGTATTGAGATAGTGGTTAAGTTTGATTTTGTTTCTCAAGTTCTTAGCATTTTTGGTCTAAATGCCACCATTGCGTCATGGAATTCTCTCCCTTTAGTGTGGCAGCAAGAGAAGAAAGTGTGTAAAGAATATAGTGGGGTCCATTTCTGCTTATATCAGTCAGTGTAACTTGATGCTAAACCAGGATTTCACTAACTTATTGCATTACCTGCTTGACCAAAATGTTGGAACCGTCACCCTCGTAAAAATTAATGTATGGTCCTGTGTTTTATCTCTGGTCGTATGAAAGCACCGAGTTTGATTCTTCCATTATGTTTTGCTTCTAACACTATTCGTTGCCTGCACATGCTATACCTGGGTCCCTACTGATAAATTGTTACACGCTTTGTCAAAATGTTGTGACCGACACCCTCGCGCCTAGGCGCGAACCCGATCTAGTATATAGGAGGAAGAGGTACTCGGTGGACGGCCGAGGGTCCCACGAGATAGGGGGGCGCACCCTACAGGGGGGGCGCCCTCCTATCTCGTGGAGGCTCCGGCTGTTTCTTGACTTGCACTCCAAGCTCTCCGGATCTTGTTCGTTCCAAAAATCACGCTCCTGAAGGTTTCATTCCGTTTGGACTCCGTTTGATATTCCTTTTCTTCGAAATACTGAAATAGGCAAAAAAACAGCAATATGGGCTGGGCCTCCGGTTAGTAGGTTAGTCCCAAAAATGATAATAATGTAGAAAATAAAACCCATAAACATTCAAAACAGGTAATATAATAGCATGGAACAATAAAAAACTATAGATACGTTGGAGACGTATCAAGCATCCCCAAGCTTAATTCCTGCTCGTCCTCGAGTAGGTAAATGATAAAAAGAGAATTTTTGATGTGGAATGCTACCTAGCATAATTCTCAATGTAATTTTCTTTAATGTGGCATGAATGTTCAGATCCAAATAATACAAAATAAAAGTTCATATTGATAAAAGAAATAGTAATACTTCAAGCATACTAATCAAAGTAATCATGTCTTCTCAAAATATCATGGCAAAAGAAAGTTCATCCCTACAAAATCATATAGTTAGGCTATGCTTCATTTTCGTCACACAAAGATGTTCCCAACTTCTATACCCCCGATGACAAGCCAATCAATTGTTTCATACTTAAATAATCTCAAACTTTTTCAACCTTCACGCAATACATGAGCGTGAGCCATGGATATAGCACTATGGGTGGAATAGAATATGATGATGGGGATTGTGTGGAGAAGACAAAAAGGAGAAAGTCTGACATTGACAAGGATAATCAACGGGCTATGGAGATGCCCATTAATTGATGTCAACATGAGGAGTAGGGATTGCCATGCAACGGATGCACTAGAGCTATAAATGAATGCTCAACAAAAGAAAACTAGTGGGTGTGCATCCAACTTGCTTGCTCATGAAGACCTAGGGCATTTGAGGAAGCCCATCATAGGAATATACAAGCCAAGTTCTATAATGAAAAATTCCCACTAGTATGAAAAGCACAACTTATGAGACTCACTATATGAAAAACATGGTGCTACTTTGAAGGACAATATATGCGACTCACTACATGAAGAACAAGGTGCTACTTTGAAGCACAAGTGTGGAAAAAGAGATAGTAGCATTGCCCTTTTTATTTATTTTCTTTTTTTCTTTTTTCTTTCTTTTTCTTTTTCTTTCTTTTTCTTTTTTTGGGCCTTTCTTTTTTTCTTTTGGCCTTTCTTTTTCTTTTCTTTGGGCAATGCTCTAAAAATGATGATCATCACACTTCTATTGATTACAACATATGAATTACAACTCGATACTAGAACAAGAGATGACTCTATATGAATTCCTCCGGCGGTGTACCGGGATGGTGCAATGAATCAAAAGTGACATGTATGAAAAATAATGCATGGTGGCTTTGCCACAAATACGATGTCAACTACATGATCATGCAATGGCAATATGACAAAAGTAATGTATGTCATGATGATGATAAACGGAACGGTGGAAAGTTGCATGGCAATATATCTCGGAATGGCTATGGAAATGCCATAATAGGTAGGTATGGTGGCTGTTTTGAGGAAGATATAAGGAGGTTTATGTGTGATAGAGCATATCGTATCACGGGGTTTGGATGCACCGGCGAATTTTGCACCAACTCTCAAGGTGAGAAAGGGCAATGCACGGTACCGAAGAGGCTAGCAATGGCGGAAAGGTAAAAGTGCGTATAATCCATGGACTCAACATTAGTCAAAAGAACTCATGTACTTATTGCAAAAATTTAGAAGTCATCAAAAATTAAGTACTACGCGCATGCTCCTAGGGGGATAGATTGGTAGGAAAAGACCATCACTCGTCCCCGATCGCCACTCATAAGGATGCACAAGCCAGGTACACTTCATGTTTCAAATTTGTTACATAACTTTAACCATACGTGCATGCTACGGGACTTGCTAACTTCAACACAAGCATTCTTTAAATTCATAATCACCCAACTAGCATGACTTTAATATCACTACCTCTATATCTCAAAACAATTATCAAGCATCAAATTGATCATAGCATCCAATTCACATCCTATGATAGTTTTTATTATACCCAACTTGGATGCTCATCATTCTAGGGCCAAATTATAACCATAGCAAATACCATGCTGTTCTAAAAGACTCTCAAAATAATATAAGTGAAGCATGAGGGACTAGCAATTTCTTCAAAATTAATCCACCACCATGCTCTAAAAGATATAAGTGAAACAGTAGAGCAAAAACTATCAAGCTGAAAAGATATAAGTGAAGCACATAGAGTATTCTAGTAAATTCTAATCAAAATAGGATTCTCCCAAAAGGTGTGTTACAGAAAGGATGATTGTGGTAAACTAACAAGCAAAGACCAATATAATACACGACGCTCCAAGCAAAACACATATCATGTGGTGAATAAAAATATAGCTCCAAGTAAAGTCACCAATGAACGAAGACGAAAGAGGGGATGCCTTCCCGGGGCATCCCCAAGCTTAGGCTTTTGGCTATTGTTGAATATCTTGGGGTGACTTGGGCATCCCCAAGCTTAGGCTCTTGCCACTCTTTATTCCATAGTCCATAAAAGCTTTATCCAAAACTTGAAAACTTCACAACACAAAACTCAACAGGAAATCTTATAAGCTCCGTTAGTGAAAGAAAACAAAACCACCACATAAGTTACTGCAATGAACTCATTCTTTATTTATTTTGGTGTTAAACCTACTGTATTACAACTTCTTTATGGTTCATAGACTGAATTACTAGCCATAGATGCATTGAAATAAGCAAACAACACACGAAAAACAGAATCTGTCAAAAACAGATCAGTCTGTAGCAATCTGTAACTAACGCAAACTTCTGGAGCTCCAAAAATCCTACCAAAATAGGACGTACTGGAAAATTTGTTTATTGATCAGCATCAAAACGAATCAATGCAAAAGCTCGTTTCTGTGATTTATTGAATTTTTTCTCGTGAGCGCAAAGTTTCTGTTTTTCAGCAGAATCAAATCAACCATCATCATAGTTTATCCTATAGGTACTACTTGGAACAAACACTAAACAAAAGATAAAAAAACATCTAAACAGAAAGTATAAACAAAATTTAACACTAAACTGGAACAAAAACAAAGAACATAAAGAAAATTGGGTTGCCTCCCAACTAGCGCTATCGTTTAACGCCCGTAGCTAGGCATAAAAGCGAAGATAGATCTAACGAGTGCCATCTTTTGCACTTGATTCATAAGTAGCACGCATGATAGATTCATAAGGTAATTTGACTTTCTTTCTTGAAAAGTGCTCCATGCCTTTCTTTAAGGGAAATTGGAATCTAATGTTCCCTTCTTTCATATCGATAATCGCACCAATCGTTCTAAGGAAAGGTCTACCAAGAATAATAGGGCAAGAAAGATTGCAATCTATATCAAGAACGACAAAATCTACGGGCACCAAATTTCTATTTGCAACAATAAGAACATCATTGATCCTTCCCATATGATTTTTAATGGTGGAATCCGCAAGGTGCAAATTTAACGAGCAATCATCAAGATCATGAAAATCTAGAATATCACATAAAGTTTTCGGAATAGTGGAAACACTAGCACCCAAATCACAGAAAGCAAAACACTCAAAATCTTTGAGTATAATTTTTATAGTAGGTTCCCACTCATCATTAAGTTTTCTAGGTATAGAAACTTTCAAATTAAGTTTTTCCTCATAAGATTGCATCAAGGCATCAACAATATGTTTGGTAAAAGCTTTGTTTTGACTATAAGCATGAGTACAACCTTTTAAAGAGCAATTATCATAGTCAAATTCCTTGAAATCCGAGATAGTAGGTTCAACATTATTAGAAGTTGAGGATTTTCCTTCTCTCTTTTACCAAATTTAGCATTAAGATCTAAAGACTCTGAATTCTTGGGACGCCTTCTAGGCAAAGTTGATTCATTATCAGTCCCATAATCATCAAAACTCATATTGCAAAACATAGATCTAATAGGAGACGCATCAATAACTTTAAGATCTTCATCATTATTTTCACGGAAACTAGAAGAACATGCTTTTATAAAGCTATCTTTCTTAGCACGCAACCTAGCGTTTCTTTCCCTGCACTCGTCAATGGAAATTCTCATTACTTTGAGAGACTCATTGATATCATGCTTAGGAGGAGAAGGTCTAAGTTTAAGAGAATCAACATCAAGCGAAAGTCTATCAACGTTCCTAGCCAAATCATCAACTTTGAGCAATTTTTCTTCAAGCAAAGCATTAAAATTCTTTTGAGAAATCATAAATTCTTTCACACTATTCTCAAAATCAGAGGGCATCTTATTAAAATTACCATAAGAATTATGGTAGGAATTTCCATAATTATTAGAGGAATTACTAGGGAACGGTCTAGCATTAAAATTCCCTCTATAAGCATTGTTTCCAAAACTATTCCTACCAACAAAATTCACATCCATAGATTCATTATTATTCTCAATCAAGGAAGACAAAGGCATATCATTAGGATCAAGAGGAGTATTTTTAGTAGCAAACATCTTCATAAGTTCATCCATCTTTCCACTCAAAACATTGATTTCTTCTATATCATGCACTTTTTACTAGAAGATCTTTCGGTGTGCCCTTGAGAATAATTAGCCATAATATTATCAAGAAGTTTTGTAGCATCTCCTAACGTGATTTCCATAAAGGCGCCTCCCGCGGCCGAATCTAAGAGATTTCTAGAAGCAAAGTTCAAACCGGCATAAAATTTTTGTATGATCATCCATAAATTCAAACCATGAGTAGGGCAATTGCGAAGCATCAATTTCATTCTTTCCCAAGATTGGGAAACATGCTCATGATCAAGTTGTTTAAATTTCATAATGTCGTTCCTAAGAGTGATGATCTTAGCGGGAGGAAAATACTTAGAGATAAAAGCATCTTTGCACTTGTTCCAAGAATCAATACTATTTTTAGGCAAAGACGAAAACCAAACTTTAGCACGATCTCTAAGTGAAGACGGAAATAACTTCAATTTGACAATATTGTTATCCATATCTTTCTTCTTTTGCATATCAAACAAATCAACAAAATTGTTTAGATGAGTAGCGACATCTTCACTAGGAAGGCCGGCGAATTGATCTTTCATAACAAGATTCAGCAAAGCAGCATTGATTTCACAAGACTCAACATCATTAAGAGGAGCAATAGGAGTACTAAGGAAATCATTATTATTGGTATTCAAGAAATCACACAATTTGGTATTATCTTGCGCCATGGCAACAAGTAATCCAGACACAAGCAAACAGAAAAAGGCAAGCGGAAAAGAGAGGAGGAGATTGGGAAAGAGAGGGCGAACGGCAAGGATGAAGTGGGGGAGAGGAAAACGAGAGGCAAATGGCAAATAATGTAAATGCGAGGGAGATAGGTTTGTGATAGGTACTTGGTATGTCTTGACTTGAGCGAAGACCTCCCCAGCAACGGCACCAGAAATCCTTCTTGGTACGTCTTGAGCTAGCGTTTGTTTTCCCCGAAGAGGAGAGGGTGATGCAGCAAGTGTAGCGTAAGTATTTCCCTCAGTTTTTTGAGAACCAAGGTATCAATCCAGTAGGAGGCTCCTCCAAAGTCCCACGCGCCTACACAAACAAACTGAGAACTCGCAACCAACGCAATAAAGGGGTTGTCAATCCCTTCACGACCACTTGCAAAAGTGAGATCTGATAGAGATAGTATGATAAGATAAATATATTTTTGGTATTTTATAATATAGATGCAAAAAGTAAAGATGCAAATAAAAGTAGATTGAAAGAAAATATGATAAGAGATAGACCCGGGGGCCATAGGTTTCACTAGAGGCTTCTCTCGAGAGCATAAGTATTACGGTGGGTGAACAAATTACTGTCGAGCAATTGATAGAAAAGCGAATAATTATGACGTTATCTAGGCATGATCATGTATATAGGCCTCACATCTATAACAAGTAGACCGACTCCTGCCTACATCTACTACTATTACTCCACACATCGACCGCTATCCAGCATGCATCTAGAGTATTAAGTTCATAAGAACAGAGCAATGCATTAAGCAAGATGATATGATGTAGAGGGATAAACTCATGCAATATGATATAAACCCCATCTTGTTATCCTCGATGGCAACAATACAATATGTGTCTTGCAACCCTTTCTGTCACTGGGTAAGAACACCGCAAGATTGAACCAAAGCTAAGCACTTCTCCCATGGCAAGAAAGATCAATCTAGTAGGCCAAACCAAACCGATAATTCGAAGAGACTTGCAAAGATAACTCAATCATACATAAAAGAATCCAGAGAAGATTCAATTAATATCCATAGATAAATCTGATCATAAACTCATAATTCATCGGATCTCGACAAACACACCGCAAAAAGAGATTACATCAAATAGATCTCCACAAGAGAGGGGGAGAACATTGTATTGAGATCCAAAAAGAGAGAAGAAGCCATCTAGCTAATAACTATGGACCTGTAGGTCTGTGGTAAACTACTCACAACTCATAGGAGGGGCAAGGATGTTGATGTAGAGGCCCTCCATGGTCGATTCCCCCTTCGGCAGAGTGCCGGCGAAGGCTCCAAGATGGGATCTCGCGGATACATAAGGTTAAGTTGGTGGAAATTGTGCTTCGTGGTGCCCCTGGATGTTTTCGGGGTCCATAGGTATATATAGGAGGAAGAGGTACGTCGCTGGACGCCCGAGGGTCCCACGATACAGGGGGCGCCCTCTATAGGGGGGCGCGCCCTCCTATCTCGTGGAGGCTCCGGCTGTTTCTTGACTTGCACTCCAAGCTCTCCGGATCTTGTTCGTTCCAAAAATCACGCTCCCGAAGGTTTCATTCCGTTTGGACTCCGTTTGATATTCCTTTTCTTTGAAATACTGAAATAGGCAAAAAAAAAGCAATATGGGTTGGGCCTCCGGTTAGTAGGTTAGTCTAAAAAATGATAATAATGTATAAAATAAAGCCCATAAACATCCAAAACAGGTAATATAATAGCATGGAACAATAAAAAATTATAGATACGTTGGAGACGTATCTGCTACTTCAAGAGGATAGTATTTCTACACCAGCCAAGACATGGGACGCCAGCAAAGGAGAGTATTTCTACATGGGAACCACGCTGATCACGACGGTGCACGACTATCTCGATTAAGGATATGTCACAGGCAAGGTGTGCCATGGATATTGCGGATGTGCGCGGTGCATGGATGATACGATGTCTCAGCAGCTAATGTCAAGGGAAGATGGCGGGTCTGGGAAAATCATGTACATGGGGCATCAAAGATGGCTCGAGAATGACGACCCGTGGAGAAACCATGGAGATCTATATAATGGTCACGCTGAGCATCGAGGACATCCATGTAAGCGGAGCGGCGCCGAAATCAATGAGCTGTTGAAAAACTAGGAACGGTGCCCAGCGCCGGGAAAGATGATGAAAAAGGCGCCGGAGCCACTACTGAAGGTATGGAAGACGAGGACTGTGTTCTAGGACTTGGAGTACTGGCACAAACTTGACACACCTAATTGCCTTGATCAAATGCATATCTGTAAGAATGTCCTTGAGAGCTTGCTGGCGACGCTGATGAACATGCCGGATAAGACCAAGGATGGGCTGAAGGCAAGAAAAGACTTTCTTACTACACCTTAAGTCCAGCTGAGATCGGTCAATTCTTTAACTGCCTTACCGGAGTCAAAGTTAGTTCCGGCTACTATGGCAAGATAAGTAGATATCTCGACACAGACAAGAAAAGGTTCAGCGGGACGAAGTCCTATGACTGTCATGTGATGATGACGTAGATACTTCCCGTTGCCCTTAGAGGGATAATGGACAAGCACATCCGTGACACGCTTATTGGTCTTTGCAACTTTTTCGACGTCATCTCTCAAAAGTCGATCAGTGTGAAGAAACTCCGAAGGCTACAGGAAGAGATCATTGTGAAACTGAATGAGCTGGAGATGTACTTCCCGCCTGCGTTCTTTGACATGATGGTGCATATGTGTGTCCATATTGTGGACGACATAATAGACCTGGGCCGTCATTCCTTCACAACATGATGCCGTTTGAGAGGATGAATGGGATCATCAAAGGATTCGTTTGTAACATGTCCCATCTAGATGGAAGCATCATCTAGGGCAATCTGACACAAGAGTGCATCTCTTTCCGCGACAATTTTCTATATGGCGCGGATCAGCCACCTGGTGTTGGTGTTGGTTTGCCTGTTAACATGCACGATGGGAGGCTCAAAGGAGAAGGTCACTCCAACAGTCGCACAACACTGCACGTGGCATACTCAGATCGATGCAACAACTTTGATAGAGCAAACTTGGTAGTGCTACAACACCTAGACAAGGAAGATCCTTTCGTGGCACCTCACAAAGAAATGATCACAAAGAAGTATCGTGACCGAGGGGTATGCAGGACGAACGCCAAAGTTACTAGAGAGCACAATTCCACTTTCCTGCATTGGTTCAAAGAGCATATTATTGCTAATCTCTCGAAAGATGGTTCTAAGGACGGATTGCTCATATACTCCTTAGCACATGGCCCCTCGCCCAACTTCGTCACCTATCAGGCATACGATATCAACGGATACACGTTCTACACGGAGGCCAATGATATGGACAGTGATGATCAGAACTCAGGGGTGACAATGGAATGCATGACCGGCTGCGACAACGGCGCAACTGAGAGATTTTACGGAAAGGTCGAGGAGATCTAGGAGCTTGACTACTCTAGACTGCGCAACGCGACGATATTCCATGTCAGATGGGCTAAGAATGTCGAAAGATAAAACCAGTATTTCACTACCATGACTATACCTGATGCCAAGAGTTCTACCGTGAACGCTAACGCAAAAAATGAGTCATGGGTACACGCTAAGCACATGACACAATGCTTCTTCATAACCGACCCATGCAATCCCAGTCGTGTTGTCGTGAGGAGATGTAAAAGGAACATCATTGGAATGGATGGAGTCACCAACGAGGAAGACTACAACCAGTATGACAACCCAATTCGGGAAGATGACGATGCCGATGAAGTATACATCAAAATAAGAATCAATACTACATTACCTATGAAATATCGTACTCCATGGAAAAGGAAAAGTCACAATGAGGGGCTCAATTATTCTTCAACAAACAAGAAGGGAAAGAAGCTCACTCAAAAACGAAAATGTCAACGCTGAGGAACTGTATGTTATCGGTCAAATGGTGTAATACATATGTTCCTATTTTGTGTACACACTTGGCCAGTATGCATGGGTCAAATGATGTAATATATATGTTCCTATTTTGTATACATACTTAACCGTCAAATGATGCAATATATATCGCCTTAGTTATATACATTGTATCAACTTCCTTTTGTTCAATGCTCTCGGGAAAAGAGAAAAGAAAAGAAAAGAAAAGGGAGAGAAAATAAAGGAAAAGAAAATAGAAGAAACAAATAGGAAAACTGCTACAGGTACTGGCTATAGCAGTAGCACTTTCTGCACAAAAATGCTATAGCTACCTGTAATAGCAATAGCGCTTTCTGTACAAAATGGCTATAGCTACCTGTAATAGCAGTAGCACTTTTTGTGTAAAAGTGTTATAGCTAACTTAGCTATAGCGCATTTTTCCGGAACATGCTACTACTACCTCGACTTAACCCCAAAAATCCTCACTCTCTCTGCTTCTTCCTGCCTCTGCTTTTCCCCAAATCCTCACTCTCTCTTCCCCCGTGTCATCGCCGCCGGAGCCCTGCCCTCGGCACACCCCTGCACTCGCCCCCGTCTCCCCCAACCCCGGCGACCCTCGTTGTTGTGTCGTCTCCCCCGACCCCGCCTCGCCTCAGTGCCGCGCCGTCTCCCCCGACCCCATCTTTCTCTCTGCCCTCTGTAAGAACTCTCCCCTCCCCTCTTCTCTTCTATTTAGTGCTAGTTAGTATGAAATAGCATGAACCCTAGGCTATTTTTTAGTGTAAGAACAAATAGAATTGATTATATAGGTTTCTTGCATTTGTTAGTTAAAGCAATTGTTGTCATTTAAATTTTATAGTGCTAGTTAGTTTATTAGAATGAGTATGAAACCTAGGACAGATTAGTTAAAGCAACTGTTTCTATTTTAATTTTTTAGTTAAATAAATTGTTGCTATTTAAAAAAACAGAATTTGAAGTGGACAGATTAGTTAAAGCAACTGTTGCTATTTAAATTTTTAGTTAAAGCAATTGTTACCCCTGTTCAAGAATTCATCCGATTAACCAGTTAACTTGCCGATTAACCCCTACTCGTAGGGTCGCCGAGTAGCCGATAAACCAATAAATCATCCGATTAATTGGTTAAATGTACGATTAACTTGCCGATTAGCCAATTAATCCCCTACTGGCAAGCCAACCGAGCAGCTACCAGTTAACGATTTCCTCAACAATGATTGTTACTATTGAAAAAAACAGAATTTGAAGTGGACAGATTAGTTAAAGCAACTGTTGCTATTTAATTTTTTAGTTAAAACATAATTTAGGTAGGCTGAATTTAGTTTCAAATATTGTGAAGAAAAATGACTTCTTGCATTTTTCTTCAAGTTATATATTTCTCTTTCTTTTATATGCAAATTTGAAGTGGACATGTGATATGTGGACATGTGATTTGGACATGCCATATTTGGAATTTGGACATGTGATGTTTTGGACATGTCATATTTGGAAAATCATGATTATGTGCAAGGTAAATAATCCGAGTGGCCTATGTTTTGCCAAAATGTTGATTCATTTCCGTTTCGGTGAATTTCAGGAGCTCAGTATGTCCACTTTTTAGCAAAGGTCATGGCGAAATTTTCCGTGAATTTTGCAATGACTTGTGCTAGAAAGTAGGCATATCGAGTGTCAAGAGTTGCCGGGAAACGGCATTCCAGCAAACGTAGATCTTTTTTATGTCATTTATCATTTTTTATAGTTTTCGAATTAAACAAGGAGACTTAATCATACGAAAGATGTCGAACAACACAGAAACCAGGCCTTCTGACCAAGATGCAGACGAGATGGATTATGATGGTGAACAATAGTAACTCGAATTTTTATCTGCTAAGCACAGTCAAGGTTTGCAGGTCGGCCTCAATTATGGTACTAACGCCAATACGGATGGCGCCGACACTGATGGCGGCGCCGAGACCGGCGGGGAAGGTACATGCGGGGAGGATACCGGCGCCGATGCCGCTACCGAAAAGAAGAAGCAGAAGAAGCAGAGGATACGAAACCCTAACAAACTCGGCATCGGACAACTGGTGATCACAAATATGGCACCTGGAATGTTTGAGCCATTAGAGCTAGAAGAACCTCACAAGTGCTATGGGAACCAAGTAGGATGCATCCTACGAGAATGCGCGAGCATCAACGATGATGACTTAAGGAGTAAAGAACATTTGCGGCAGTTGCTCCTGATGAATTTGCACAAGAGATTCAAGTTCCACGACTGGGATTATAGCATAGAGCAATCGTGGGATGATCCAGAGATGAAAAAGA
>NC_041391.1:43700662-43755287 GCF_002162155.2 Triticum dicoccoides
CAAGCTATTGAGGCTGAGGAACCCCTGTCCAAGATTCTAGAGGAAAATCCGACACTTACGGAAGAGGAGTTCGAAAAGTTCAAGGACACTTGCGCTATCGAGGCAGCCAAGGCTAAGGCTGCAAAATTCAAGAGCCTTGCAATGCCCCGGATTCGATGCGCCAGGTGTCTGCCAGTTATTCACCATCGTTGCCATGTCATTTGCTTGCGTGTTGCATTTTGTCATGTCATCATGTGCATTACATTGCATACGTGTTCGTTTCTTGCATCCGAGCTTTTTCCCCGTTGTCCGTTTTGCAATCCGACACTCCTATGTCATCCGGCATCCCCTTCCTGCCTCTCTTCGTGAGCGGGTGTTAAACTTTATCGGAATGGCCCGAGGTTTGCCAAGCGGCCTTGGTATAGCACCGGTAGACCGCCTGTCAAGTTTCGTGTCATTTGGAGTCCGTTTGATACTCCAACGGTTAACCGGGGAACCATAAAAGCCCCTTTCTGTTGCAGCCCAACACCCCTCCAAAGTGGCCCAAAACCCATCCTAACCCCCTCCATGCTCTCAGTTGTTCGATCACGATCGTGTGGGCAAAAACCGCACCTCATTTGGACTCTCCTAGCTCCCTCTATCTATAAATAAGTCCCCCCCTCCATTTTTCGCGTATGAATCCCCCAAACCCTAGCAGTCTTCCTCCTCGCGCCGCCGAACATGTCCATCCGCGCCGGACATGTCCGTCGGACACCTCGCTCCGGCCAATCCAGCACTGCCACGTCACCCCGCCACCGCTCCCTGATATTTTTGTATATTTTTAGCTCCTGTTCATCACATCATAACTTGCTGCATACTGCTCCGTTTCATGCACATGATATATCAAAATGTTCACCATGAGATGATCTTCATTTTGTTCCATTGTGCCATGTTCATTTGAGTTCATCTTGATGCCCGAATCATTGTTGCAAGAGTGCTATATGATGTTAATCTGCTGAAACTTTTATAACTTGGTGATTTGTCATTTTCGTTGCATTTTGTGTGTGCATCTTATGAGCATGAGCTCTACATGAGTTTTAAACTAAATCATGCCATCTTTACGGGGGTGCAAACCATGTATTTTTGTGAGTCTTGTAGTGAGTGCATCAAGCTTGTTAAGTAGGGTACTTGTTGTTGCTGTTTTGCTAGGCTGAATCTGTTATTTCGTGATGCTATGTAAACCTGCTGCTACAAGTCATTGTATGCATAATCTGGAGATGTTCACTAAGGATGTTTTGTTATACATGGCATGCTCTATCCATCCGTGCCCCTGGTTGCATTTATATCCTGCTGTAGCTTGCTATAATCTTGCTCTCAAGTTGCTAAATAATGTTGCTGTCAACCTGTTAATATTAAGTTCAGTTTTTGCCATGTGCTTTGCCCATGATCCATGCACCCTATGAACTTGCACTTGCCATGCTTAGCTTCATAAACATGTCTTCTTACTGTTTGTTACCTTGTCATGCCATGTATTGCTCTGTGGTGAGTGGTACAAGCTCACCAACATGCCTACTTATTGTTGTTCCTGGCATGTATGAATCTGTCATATAACTTGCCATGTTTACATGGGTGCCATCATATCTTCTGATCCTTTTTGGCTCATGGTCAGTAAAGGACTTTTGTTCTATGCATTTAGTAGTTTCATGCCATGCCTTTGTTTACCATGATAAGTTCTTGTAGCATGTTGTTTGATAGCTCTAAACATTGCAACCTGATGTTATTTCTGCAGAGTCTAAAACTGTTATTATTTGCAATCTTGCCATGTGTTTTGGAGCATGTTCTAGTGATTTCTAGAGATAGCTTAGTGTTCATGTCCATGACTTTTGTTCTCATGTTGGGGTGCTGTAGCATGTTGTTTTGATGCTTGCAATATGCCTAGTTGCTGTTTTGGACAGCTTGTCCTTTAAACCTGTATAGAGTGTGTGTGTGGTGAACCGTTGCTCCGTTTTGAGTATGCTTTATATAAAACTTGCTTGAATTTGCATGTAGCTTCATATTATAATGCTGCATCCTTGTTTTGGGTGTGTTTGCTTGATGTTTGTATGCATTTTGCATCAATGTAATGTTTATCTTGTTTTGCTCATATCTTCTAGGCCGTAGCTCCGAACTAAATGAACTTTATATGTAACTTGACTAGAATTTCGTGTAGATCATCTTGGAGCATCTTAACTTGCTGTTTAATAACTTGAACATAAGGTTTATTCAGATCTGGACCAATTCCGAAATTTGCATATGAGGACTTACCGGAATTGTTATATGTTGCTTCCGGCCTCATTTAAACTTGCTTTGATGTGTTGTTCTTGTATGCATCATCTCTTGCCATGAGTAGCTTCATGTAGCTTTGTCATGCATCATGCTTGTTTGTGCATGATGTCATGTTCATGTGTGGTGTGTTTACTATGTTGTGTGCTTCTTCTCGACAGTTTCCCGTTTCGTTGCGATCGTGAGGATTTGTTCGTCTACGCTTGGTTCGTCTTCATGGCTTCATCTTCTTCATGGACTCGTTTTCTTCCTAGCGGGATTTTAGGCAAGATGACCGCTACCCTGGATCTCACTACTATCATTGCTATGCTAGTTGCTTCGTTCTATTGCTATGCTGCGCTACCTATCTTTTGCTCCTCAAGCCTCCAAAATTGCCATGTCATCCTCTAACCTTTTTCACCCTTCCTAGCAAACAGTTGTTTGGCTATGTTACCGCTTTTGCTCAGCCCCTCTTATAGCGTTGTTAGTTGCAGGTGAAGTTGAAGATTGCTCCATGGTGGACAGGATTATGTTGGGATATCACAATATCTCTTATTTAATTAATGCACCTATATACTTGGTAAAGGGTGGAAGACTCGGCCTTATGCCTGGTGTTTTGTTCCACTCTTGCCGCCCTAGTTTTCCGTCATACCGGTGTTATGTTCCCGGATTTTGCGTTTGTTATGTGGTTGGGTGATTTATGGGACCCCCTTGACAGTTTGCTTTGAATAAAACTCCTCCAGCAAGGCCCAACCTTGGTTTTACCATTTGCCTCACCACCACCTATACCCTTCCCTTGGGTCGGCCAACCCGAGGGTCATCTTTATTTTAGCCCCCCCAGGCCAATGCTTGTCTAAGTGTTGGTCCGAACCGAGTAGACTGCGGGGCTCCCTCGGGGAAACTCGAGGTCTGGTTTTACTCGTAGGATGTCTCATCTGGTGTTGCTCTAAGAACAAGATATGTGCAGCTCCTATCGGGATTGTTAGCGCATCGGGCGGCTTTGCTGGTCTTGTTTTACCATTGTCGAAATGTCTTGTAAACCGGGATTCCGAGTCTGATCGAGTCTTCCTGGGAGAAGGTATATCCTTCGTTGATCGCGAGAGCTTATCATGGGCTAAGTTGGGACACCCCTGCAGGGTATAATCTTTCGAAAGCCGTGCCCGCGGTTATGCGGTAGATGGGAATTTGTTAATGTCCGGTTGTAGATAACTTGACACCAGATCCGAATTAAAACGCATCAACCGTGTGTGTAGCCGTGATGGTCTCTTCTCGGCGGAGTCCGGGAAGTGAACTCGGTCTTTGGGTTATGTTTGACGTAAATAGGAGTTCAGGATCACTTCTTGATCATTGCTAGCTTCACGACCGTTCCGTTTGCTCTCTTCTCGCTCTTATTTGCGTATGTTAGCCACCATATATGCTTAGTCGCTGCGGCAACCTCACCATTTTACCCCTTCCTTTCCCATTAAGCTTTGCTAGTCTTGATACCCATGGTAATGGGATTGCCGAGTCCTCATGGCTCACAGATTACTACAACAACAGTTGCAGGTGCAGGTTATTCGATGATCATGATGCGAGAGCGATGTTTACTTGTTTTGGAGTTCTTCTTCTGCTTCTTCTTCGATCAGGGGCTAGGTTCTAGGTCGGCAGCCTGGGCTAGCAGGCTGGATGTCGTTTGAGTTTCTGTTTGTGTTTCATCCGTAGTCGGATGATGTTCTTGTGTATGAGGATGTTGTATTCATGTGGCATTGTATGCCTTTTGTATGTATCCCCATCTATTATGTAATGTTGATGTAATGATATCCACCTTGCAAAAGTGTTTCAATATGCGGTTCTACACTTGGTGGGACCTTCGAGTCTCTTTAGGATAGTATCACGTATTGGGCTTGACAAGCCTTCAGCAAAATAACACGAGGAAGCATCGCCTCGGAAGCCGTGGCTACCTTGGCAAAAGGCCCATATGGGATAAGGAGGACGCGGAACATGAAGCTGCGAGTCTCCTAGACCCCTTCGCGAAGTTCAACAACCCCTTGGAGCATGACTTCATCAGGGCCCGCCACAAGTGGGACAAGGAAAATAAGGTTTTTTACATAGACGAGATCACAATGAGATTGATTAGATTACTGATAATTATTATTTTACTACCTTACATTTAGCTCCCGATCAAGTCGACTACACATTCATAAACGGTTCACGTTACTTCTGCAGGAGAAGCAACACCAGCTTGCAGCCGAAAGCCCTACTTCACCGATGACGCCCAAGTGGGACACCCCTCTCAACTAGTCCTTGAACGAACTTAAGGGACTCCCTTTGGGCCAGCGGCCGCAATATGGACGTGTGCACGGTGCCGGAGACGGCGCCACGTGGAAGGTGTTTTAGAATGAGGGCCTGGAGGACAAGAAGCAGAAAAAGAAGTTTAGTCATGCGGACATCGACAAGAAGGTGAAGCTTGCGTTCGAGGAAAAAGCAGCCGAGGATGCGCAAAAAGCAGCCGAGGAGAAAAATGAGTTGCTACAGCAGGCAGTAGATGCAGCTGTAAATGCCTGCAGAAATGATTTCGCTACTAACTTGGTCCCGAATATCATAAACTGGACGAAGGAAAATCCAGACAAGATGATACATGATTTCTCCATGCCCAGTTTCATCGCGAGCAACTCCGTGAACAACACCACCACACCATCACCTGCTCACGCAACCGGGCTGCTCTCGCACCCGCACCCGCACCCTCTCATAGCAGCCCGTCCTCAGTTTCTGGCGCACTAGGCAGGCCTTCATCTTTGGCTGAGCTCGACGCCCTCACGGTAATTACATGTTACACATATTTAGAATATTCCATTTTCATTGCCTTTCAGATGTTTTATGCCGCAGACATGTGTTTGCAGGCCAACGAAACCCCGTGCACCATACTCTACTGGATTAAAGGCCAGAAGGTGGACGTGGGAAAGGGGGTGATAATGAAGCCCTTGCAACTCGCGTTCCACAACAGCCGATGCCCGCTGGGCACTTCAGGGTTAACTTATCGAGTGTGAAATCTGAGTACGAGGAGTTGCCTCCTCCATTGCGGCTAGTTGGAGAGGACGATGAGACCCCACTGCGGATTGGAAGCTGCAAGGGTTGGGTGCTGCTATGGTCGAAGAATCTTCTTCGTCTGGAGCCAGCCGAGAGCACACCAATAGCCAGACATAGACAAGCGTGCATGGAGATCACCACCCCGCCTATGCAATTACCAGCTTCTGTAGTGCCGGGTGAGAGCGGCGAATGACATGATCAAGGAGGTTCAATAGTGGCTGATGTAATCGGCCCCGTAGAACAAAGAATGGATGATGAGATGGAGGAGATGGAGGACCCAATGGGTTTCCTCAATACAGGCGCCTATGATGGTGACTTAGATATGATGAGTCAACCATATGACGAATCGGGCTAATAGCATACTGATGAGGATATGGATGTTCTGCCCAGGAAGGAATGTCCTAGCAGGGATTGCAAGAAGTCGCTGTGACACCCCAAAAATTTGGCCTTGTTTTTATGAAATAATTTTTTTTTGCCAGGAATTAAAACTTTGGATTTCTGAGCTCCATTTTTGATTTTTGACTCATTTCCTTCCCTATTATGATGAGTTTTTCCCAAAGAGAAATTTTTTCAAGTATGTTATTGGACTTGTTTAACCTCTCAAGAAAAACTTTCCTTTTATCAGTGTAACTAATTAACTAAATTAATTGCTTGATCTTTACTTTCTTGAAAATAGTTTTTCAAGGTTAAATGGCCATATTTGAACTACAACCATTTGATAGATTCACTTAAAATTTCCACAAAAATTTGGAGATGTCAGGTTATGTTTTTAAATCACTTTTATGCTAAATTATATTTCCTTCATGAAATATTTTGAGCCCTGCACTCAATTTTTCTTCTCTGGTCCAGAGTGCATTTTTCACTGCAACCTATTTAAATATTTCTTTAAAACTCTACCAAAATTAGGGGAGGTCAGTAGGAGCATATTATTCCACTTTGTGCAAAATCCAGGGTTGTTCCTTGAAAATATTGAGTGGATCAACCTCATTTCCATTCTGGACCAACTTGATGATTTGTACTGCAACCATAATTTTGCTTGCTCTTTAGCCATTGATTATTTCTCCTACTTGTAGTCCTCCATGTTAAACCCTTAAGTCCAGGAGCATGCACCATTTGGATCATTTTTGGTTCATGAAATAATGTCATTTATTTCCTGTCCAGAATTGAAGTTTTGTAAAACTTGCACTAACAAGTTTCTTCTTTTGTCCAACTAACATCACCACTCTCTCTTTCATCCACAGAGACACTGATCTGGAGATTTTGGCCATTCCAAGAAATGCCTAAGTGCCCTTGGCATTTTGTCAAACACCTGGTGTGCATGGCCAGTTTTGACATGATTTTGTCTTTGCATTATGACCTTGCACCTTGGATCATACCAGCTTGTCCAATGGTTTTGCCTTAGACTATAACCCCACCCTGCTAAATCCCAGCTCCAACCAAGCGCTCTGGAGTGCCATGGCATTCCGTCGAGCACATTCAATGCGTGCACTGGACGCGCCCAGAGCGCGCGTATTGCAGCCACGCGGCCGAGCCGACACGCTGGCCCCCACGGCTTTGGCCCGCTCTGCAGAACCTCGCCACGCGCTCCCCTTCTCTCAGCTACGCGCCAAGCCGCCCCTCGCCACGCCCGGCAAGCCAAGCGCTAGCCGCCGCCGCCCGACAGCCTCTGGCCATGTCGGTGCCGCCCAAGCCACTCCCACTCGCCACCTGCCCCTGGAGCAGTGCACTCTCGTCCACTAGCTCTTGCCGTCATCCCCAACCACGCCACGTTGCCCTGCAAGCTACAGCGAGGCGGTTCGCCGGAGAGCTTATCCGGCCGCCGCGGAACCGACCTCGACGAGCTATAAAAGGAGGCCCCCGAGCCACCCCGTGCACGCAGGAAGCCTTAGAATGCTCCCCTAGTTCTCCCATGGCAGCAAATCGACTCGGGGAAGGTCTTCTTCCCCATCTCCGGCAGCGGCAGCCGCCACCATTGCCCCGGCCAATTCGGCACCACCAGGGCCTCCCACTCTCCGTTCTCTCCACCAAGAGCTTCCTCATCTTCCCGTGAGCCATCCCCACTACTCAATTTTGATCGGGACACACCGCGGGAGAAAAATCACCTTGCTCCCGAGGCCACCTCCGCCGAGAAGCTCGCCGCCGGCAGCTCCCTCCGTCCCCACCTACCTGGCGACCATCGGGAGGACCGCCCTGGAGTGGCGGATCCATCCCCGCTCTCTGAGCCCCGCAGGGAGCCGCCGTTCGCCGGCGACGATCGCCGTTGCCTCGCCTCCGTTCGGGCAGAAGAAGAGGAGGGAGGGATAGACTGGTCAAACCTGACCAGTGGGCCCCTTGGACCCACTGTCAGTGACCCTGGGCCTATCCACGTCGGTTAAGTGAAGGCGTATTTTTCCCCAGTACGCTTTCCCCGCTCCGAAAACGTATTCCCTTCCGAACCGTTTTCTTTTCTGTTTTAATTTAAATAACAGTTTTGACCAGAACTTTGACTGGCTATAACTTTTTAAATACAACTCCAAATGAGTTGATTCTTTTTCCTACCTTCCTCAAATTTGGTCTAGTTTATTTTAAGATTTATTTGAAAAATTTTCAAACAACTTTTTGGTTCTGTCTTTGAAATATGTGTTAATTCAAACATATTTTCAAATAGGATTTTGGGAGAAAGAAGAAGCTTTCAAAAGTTTTGGAGAGCACCTCACCCCTCCACAACATTGAAGGAAAGCATTCTGAATCCCGGCATAATATTTTTGGTGTGATCATTGATGCATTTATAACACCATCGCATTTTGAAGGACTTGTTATTTCATGTAATGTGATCATATGCATGGGTACATGTTATTGATTTTCATGCTGTTGGTAATGGACACACTTGTGATGATAATCACCCTCATGAGCCTTGCATGCATACCGGCAGGAAACCGGGAAAAACCTCTGCCTTGGGTAGGTATGAGTTTGTCGCCGGTCTCCGTCAGGACGGTTCTGTCTGATATGGCATGGTAAGGTGATATGTGTGGTGACTCTGTTGGATGAAATATATTTGTTATACTAATCATGCAGGGAATACTTAAACCTCCTGAGTCGACCGTAGATCGAGTCTTGTTCCAGTAACCCCCATACTTGTTTCATACTACCACTCGTCGCTACAGCAAGTAGAGTACGGTTCAGTAAGTTGTCAACCTCTTGCTAGCACACACCGTACAGAGAGGCCATGGTGGAAGATTCCGGTTGTAGCTGGTAGGCAGGCCACCTGGTCCGGGGGCATGGGTGTTTCCGGTTGGGACCGAGAGGAGAGGCCACCCCTTAGAGCGCGCGATATAAATTTGATCCCATGCTACGCGAGGTTGTAGTCTCCCCACTTAGAGTTGCTTGATAGGTGTCGTGGGTGATGCCAGACACGTGTGAGTTAAGCTGGTGTGTGCAAGTTAGGTGTGTTTTCAACAAAAAGACCGTTGATGGAATTAGTCCCGATGGACTAAAGAAATCCGTTACTCGTGGGTAAAGAGTACACCCTCTGCAGAGAATAAACCTATTCGAATAGCCGTGTCCATGGTTAAGGATTTCAGTCTGGGATGGGTCAGGTGTCAGTCTTAGTGTCGGTCTTCGGAGGTGAAACGGTTAACCAGGAAATGGAATTACTACTCGCGACTTGTGATATCTATGATTATTATTATTGTTAACTAACCCGTGATATTATTGTTATTATCGAGTATCTCTGGGATGGTTCTACCTCCAGGGATATTCATTATGATTGTTTCTTTTAAAGCCCTTTATGTGGCGTTGCTCAGACGCCCGACTGTGGCATTTCTTTTAAAGCCCTTTATGTGGCGTCGCCCAGACGCCCGACTGTGGCATTTCTTTTAAAGCCCTTTATGTGGCGTCGCCCAGACGCCCGACTGTGGCATTTCTTTTAAAGCCCTTTATGTGGCGTCGCTCAGACGCCCGACTGTGGCATTTCTTTGAAAGCCCTTTATGTGGCGTCGCTCAGACGCCCGACTGTGGCATTTCTTTTAAAGCCCTTTATGTGGCGTCGCTCAGACACCCGACTGTGGCATTTCTTTTAAAGCCCTTTATGTGGTGTCGCTCAGACGCCCGACTGTGGCATTCTTTTTAAAGCCCTTTATGTGGTGTCGCTAAGACGCCCGACTGTGGCATTGCTTATTATTTATTTCATAAATTTTAATACTACTATGTTATTGCAATTTTATAAATAGCCGCAGGCACGCATCACAAATTTATTTACTATTTTCGACTGACGTCATGTGCATAAAATATTTTCAGCACATCATTGTTATATTATACCTGTGTTCATAATGTTTGCGAGTACATTCAAAGTACTCACTGGCTTGTCCCTGGCTATTGTCTTGGCCAGATTTTTCTTGCACGGAGAGGAGCGACGCGATGACAGCCCCGGAACCCACACAATGGAGATAGCAGCCTCGCGAAGATAGGAATTAACCTGGTCAGCTGTAACCGTGGGAAATGGAGTCCCATGGACACTGATGTTTCACAACCCGCTTCCTCCATCAACCACTAGAACCATTTGTTGTACTCACAGGCCAGAATGGTCTTGTACTACATATTTTGTATTTTGCTTGGAATTTCTGTATCAAGTTGGAGCCTCATCAGCTAACAGTAATCCTGGGGCTGATGAGCACGACGGTCTTTTCTGGAAATTATTACCCGGAAAAACCGGTCGCGACAGGCTTGGTATCAGAGCCAGGCTGACCATTGGCTAAGCCTATCTTAGCCAGGTCAATAAACTTAGGCCAACCAACCCACCAGACCATAACCAAACCCCAGCCAAGCTTCTCGTGCAAGATAGCCACACAGTGACCCAACACCTTTTGGCAGTCGGTGCCCAACCTATCAACCTAACCTGTCACTTATGCGCCAGTGACTGGCCCCTAAATAGTCCTTTCCGCAAGCGTGCGAAGGAAGACTCCGCCCCCTTTTTCCTATAAAAAGGGCACGCTAGTCCCAACACAGCACATCACAGCCGCTACCCCAAACCGAGCCACAATGCCTGGCCCTGTCATGCACAACGAAACCACAGCAACCAACCTTGGAGGTTTTGTGACAATCCTCGCAAACCTCACCCGTCGTGCCTATGCGTTAGAGGAGCCACCAGAATATGTTGTGTATCAAGGACCCATGAGCGGTGAAGACCGTCAATTCTGGGCCACTGTGCACATCTACGGTAGGGGTCTAGCACCCGAGCGCCCCTACAGGTTCACCGGAAGGACAACTTCCTTTGAGCCACAAGCCATCCAACTAGCCGCTCGAGAGGCTATAGTTCATCTCAGGCACTTGTCGCCCAGAGTTAACTGTCGCTCGTTCCACTACTACCCCAGGCGTGAAGGGTATGGTAGACCACCCCAAGTTGCCAACGGAGATCACGAGACGGACCCCGCATTGTTGCACCTAGTGCGTTATGTAAGAGCACTAGAGGCGCTGTTCGACCAAATCACTATTGATCTAATCGCAGCTCGTGGAGAGCTGGTTCGTCGAGACCCGGCGAGAGGAGAAAACGAGCCCAACGCCGACAACCCAGTCGTGCTATTTGGACAACCGATCGAGACCCCGAGGTCTGCACCAGCCATCAGCCAAGGTGCTGCGATAACCCCGGAAGTGCTTCGTCGCATATTGGGAACACACTCCAACGGGGTTGTGGCCAACAATCCCCGCGATGGTCATCATCACTACACCGACCCTGCAGTTCCCCCGCCATCTCCGACTAATCCCGGCAGAGAGACTCGTGGAGAAGCCTCGACATCCACCAGGCACGCCCATTTAGACATAAACGAAGTAGACTAAGCCGTATGAGTAGCACCAAGTTTCAATGTATCCTCGCTTTGTAATCACGCGACCGTGTATATTAACGCAGCCTGTCGTTGTGCCTCTGTCTTAATAGTAGCCTTGCGTATTTGGTCAGCGCATAGCTGCATATTTTTCCGGGCACAACTACCAAAACCAACCCGACGACAACCATAGTAACGCGTTTTTTATGAGATATGTGTATCTCTGACACTGACCCGACCTTTGGAGCTAGGCTGGCAAATTTTTACCTTTCACCACGGTAAAAATGATCCAGCTCCATTGCTATATAAAGGCCATCTTGTGCTCTTACCCAGCAACCTTCACCTTGTGCACCACACTCACGCTTTTCCCTGTCATGCCGAGCCCCAGCATTCATCTGAGAACCCCAGATGCAACCCCAGGTAGCTTTGTCAAAATATTGTGGGATTTTACCCGCAGTACCATGGGTTCTACCCAGCCACCCCAGTACGAGCTGTTCAAATCGAGGATCACCCCATCCACCTCAGAATATTGGGCAGCAGTACACATTCCGCCTGTAGACCCCAACCAAGATCCAATAGAAGTTTCCTTCGTGGGGAAATCTATGCCAACCCCACACTTGGCCATAGAGGCTGCTGCGAAAGAAGCGATTGCTCGTCTTCGATCCGCAGTACCCTATGCCCGCGAACGAGGATATTATTACTTTCCGAGCCGTGCAGCACCCGGAGAAGTAACATCTTTTCCCGGTGGACGTATTGAGAGAGACCCAGTTCTGGCCAACCTTATCCAATACATCATTGCTCAAGAGCATTTGAACCAGCGAGTGATGGATTATCTTCAGAGCCTCGCAGATTTAAATCCTCAGATTGCCATCGGCAGACCACTGAGACCCGACCCGGAGAGATGCATACATCGACTGGTCAATCCACTGCCTCCTATTGAAGAGGAATGTATTCCTTTACCAGAGACATTTTATCAGGACCCCGTCCAGTTACCGTTTTCTTTTTAGACGTCACTATTGTATTTGTTCCTTGCAGCATTTATTTACGTATGTGACTTATGCGTGATACCCTGAGTTTGTACGGCAAGTCGATTATTTGGCTTCTACTAATGTGTGTAGTTTTTGTTGTGGTTTATGCTCCTTTAAATTAACTGTTTTTCCCTCGCAAAATCCTGGAACAAGATTTCTTTTCCCTGAGTTGCTACACCTGCCCTTTCTCACGACGTGAATTAATTTCACACAGCACTACGCAGCAGACTCACAACCATAATCATTCGGACACATACACTGTTTACAAAACTTTGCAAGGGCGTTACATCCAGCTAATCACCCCCTAACAACAGTTAGCACCCGACACACTCCATCTACTCCTCATGATCACCGCCACCGCAGAGAACCAACACCCGAGCCGCAGCATCGCGATACTCGTCGAAGATCATCGCGCACAGGAGCACAGAGAGCCCCAGCAGTGTCGCCAGCCCTCCGCATATCAGGATCACAAACCAGTCCGGCATCGCCTCCGCCATTAGAGCCTCACCCAAGCTTCTGTAAGCAGTAATGGAGAAAGAAGGAAGAGGAGAAGTGAGGCCAGATGTAAGGAAGAAGAGAGAGTCACCCCGGCCGTTTTTATAGCTCGAGCTCGGTGTACGGTGGGCGAAGTCCACCAACTCCGCTCGTCGCCGATCGCCCGTGTTCGGAGTCGAATCCGCGAGCAGTGCCGAAAGCGCGCTGGCCCGTGAGGTGAGTGCACGCTGCACCGACAGCTAGCACGCAGAGCACTACCACGGTACGGCCTAGATGCCCTACGCATTAGGCATCACCGGTGGAGAAAGCGCGAGAAAGCGCGCGGGAGAGAGGAAGAAGAAAGGGCCAGAGGGAGAAGAAGAGGAGACTGACAGTGGACCCCGGGTCCACCTGTCGGCCAGAGAGAGCACTGTGCTCTCGGGTACAATCAGCGTATATCTAAATTTAGGAGTTATCCTAAATTTATATCCAGCGTAGAAATCGCCCGTTTTTGTCCCGGACCGTAGACTTTTTCGCGCAACCCCAGTTTTTCACACTGTGGTTTTTCACCACTTATTGCCCTCTCACTGTTGCCACATCATTATTGCACCGCTTTTAACAAATCTCGAGGACGAGATTTTTCTTAAGGGGGGTAGTATCTGTGACACCCCAAAAATTTGGCCTTGTTTTTATGAAATAAATTTTTTTTGCCAGGAATTAAAACTTTGGATTTCTGAGCACCATTTTTGATTTTTGACTCATTTCCTTCCCTATTATGATGAGTTTTTCCCAAAGAGAAAATTTTTCAAGTATGTTATTGGACTTGTTTAACCTCTCAAGAAAAACTTTCCTTTTATCAGTGTAACTAATTAACTAAATTAATTGCTTGATCTTTACTTTCTTGAAAATAGTTTTTCAAGGTTAAATGGCCATATTTGAACTACAACCATTTGATAGATTCACTTAAAATTTCCACAAAAATTTGGAGATGTCAGGTTATGTTTTTAAATCACTTTTATGCTAAATTATATTTCCTTCATGAAATATTTTGAGCCCTGCACTCAATTTTTCTTCTCTGGTCCAGAGTGCATTTTTCACTGCAACCTATTTAAATATTTCTTTAAAACTTCTACCAAAATTAGGGGAGGTCAGTAGGAGCATATTATTCCACTTTGTGCAAAATCCAGGGTTGTTCCTTGAAAATATTGAGTGGATCAACCTCATTTCCATTCTGGACCAACTTGATGATTTGTACTGCAACCATAATTTTGCTTGCTCTTTAGCCATTGATTATTTCTCCTACTTGTAGTCCTCCATGTTAAACCCTTAAGTCCAGGAGCATGCACCATTTGGATCATTTTTGGTTCATGAAATAATGTCATTTATTTCCTGTCCAGAATTGAAGTTTTGTAAAACTTGCACTAACAAGTTTCTTCTTTTGTCCAACTAACATCACCACTCTCTCTTTCATCCACAGAGACACTGATCTGGAGATTTTGGCCATTCCGAGAAATGCCTAAGTGCCCTTGGCATTTTGTCAAACACCTGGTGTGCATGGCCAGTTTTGACATGATTTTGTCTTTGCATTATGACCTTGCACCTTGGATCATACCAGCTTGTCCAATGGTTTTGCCTTAGACTATAACCCCACCCTGCTAAATCCCAGCTCCAACCAAGCGCTCTGGAGTGCCATGGCATTCCGTCGAGCACATTCAATGCGTGCACTGGACGCGCCCAGAGCGCGCGTATTGCAGCCACGCGGCCGAGCCGACACGCTGGCCCCCACGGCTTTGGCCCGCTCTGCAGAACCTCGCCACGCGCTCCCCTTCTCTCAGCTACGCGCCAAGCCGCCCCTCGCCACGCCCGGCAAGCCAAGCGCTAGCCGCCGCCGCCCGACAGCCTCTGGCCATGTCGGTGCCGCCCAAGCCACTCCCACTCGCCACCTGCCCCTGGAGCAGTGCACTCTCGTCCACTAGCTCTTGCCGTCATCCCCAGCCACGCCACGTTGCCCTGCAAGCTACAGCGAGGCGGTTCGCCGGAGAGCTTATCCGGCCGCCGCGGAACCGACCTCGACGAGCTATAAAAGGAGGCCCCCGAGCCACCCCGTGCACGCAGGAAGCCTTAGAATGCTCCCCTAGTTCTCCCATGGCAGCAAATCGACTCGGGGAAGGTCTTCTTCCCCATCTCCGGCAGCGGCAGCCGCCACCATTGCCCCGGCCAATTCGGCACCACCAGGGCCTCCCACTCTCCGTTCTCTCCACCAAGAGCTTCCTCATCTTCCCGTGAGCCATCCCCACTACTCAATTTTGATCGGGACACACCGCGGGAGAAAAATCACCTTGCTCCCGAGGCCACCTCCGCCGAGAAGCTCGCCGCCGGCAGCTCCCTCCGTCCCCACCTACCTGGCGACCATCGGGAGGACCACCCTGGAGTGGCGGATCCATCCCCGCTCTCTGAGCCCCGCAGGGAGCCGCCGTTCGCCGGCGACGATCGCCGTTGCCTCGCCTCCGTTCGGGCAGAAGAAGAGGAGGGAGGGATAGACTGGTCAAACCTGACCAGTGGGCCCCTTGGACCCACTGTCAGTGACCCTGGGCCTATCCACGTCGGTTAAGTGAAGGCGTATTTTTCCCCAGTACGCTTTCCCCGCTCCGAAAACGTATTCCCTTCCGAACCGTTTTCTTTTCTGTTTTAAGTTAAATAACAGTTTTGACTAGAACTTTGACTGGCCATAACTTTTTAAATACAACTCCAAATGAGTTGATTCTTTTTCCTACCTTCCTCAAATTTGGTATAGTTTATTTTAAGATTTATTTGAAAATTTTTCAAACAACTTTTTGGTTCTGTCTTTGAAATATGTGTTAATTCAAACATATTTTCAAATAGGATTTTGGGAGAAAGAAGAAGCTTTCAAAAGTTTTGGAGAGTACCTCACCCCTCCACGACATTGAAGGCAAGCATTCTAAATCCCGGCATAATATTTTTGGTGTGATCATTGATGCATTTATAACACCACCGCATTTTGAAGGACTTGTTATTTCATGTGATGTGATCATATGCATGGGTACATGTTATTGATTATCATGCTGTTGGTAATGGACACACTTGTGATGATAATCACCCTCATGAGCCTTGCATGCATACCGGCAGGAAACCGGGAAAAAACCTCTGCCTTGGGTAGGTATGAGTTTGTCGCCGGTCTCCGTCGGGACGGTTCTGTCTGATATGGCATGGTAAGGTGATATGTGTGGTGACTCTGTTGGATGAAATATATTTGTTATACTAATCATGCAGGGAATACTTAAACCTCCTGAGTCGACCGTAGATCGAGTCTTGTTCCAGTAACCCCCATACTTGTTTCGTACTACCACTCGTCTCTACAGCAAGTAGAGTACGGTTCAGTAAGTTGTCAACCTCTTGCTAGCACACACCGTACAGAGAGGCCATGGTGGAAGATACCGGTTGTAGCTGGTAGGCAGGCCACCTGGTCCGGGGGCATGGGTGTTTCCGGTTGGGACCGAGAGGGGAGGCCACCCCTTAGAGCGCGCGATATAAATTTGATCCCATGCTACGCGAGGTTGTAGCCTCCCCACTTAGAGTTGCTTGACAGGTGTCGTGGGTGATGCCAGACACGTGTGAGTTAAGCTGGTGTGTGCAAGTTAGGTGTGTTTTCAACAAAAAGACCGTAGATGGAATTAGTCCCGATGGACTAAAGAAATCCGTTACTCGTGGGTAAAGAGTACACCCTCTGCAGAGAATAAACCTATTCGAATAGCCGTGTCCATGGTTAAGGATTTCAGTCTGGGATGGGTCAGGTGTCGGTCTTAGTGTCGGTCTTCGGAGGTGAAACGGTTAACCAGGAAATGGAATTACTACTCGCGACTTGTGATATCTATGATTATTATTATTGTGAACTAACCCGTGATATTATTGTTATTATCGAGTATCTCTGGGATGGTTCTACCTCCAGGGATATTCATTATGATTGTTTCTTTTAAAGCCCTTTATGTGGCGTCGCTCAGACGCCCGACTGTGGCATTTCTTTTAAAGCCCTTTATGTGGCGTCGCCCAGACGCCCGACTATGGCATTTCTTTTAAAGCCCTTTATGTGGCGTCGCCCAGACGCCCGACTGTGGCATTTCTTTTAAAGCCCTTTATGTGGCGTCGCTCAGACGCCCGACTGTGGCATTTCTTTTAAAGCCCTTTATGTGGTGTCGCTCAGACGCCCGACTGTGGCATTCTTTTTAAAGCCCTTTATGTGGTGTCGCTAAGACGCCCGACTGTGGCATTGCTTATTATTTATTTCATAAATTTTAATACTACTATGTTATTGCAATTTTATAAATAGCCGCAGGCACGCATCACAAATTTATTTGCTATTTTCGACTGACGTCATGTGCATAAAATATTTTCAGCACATCATTGTTATATTATACCTGTGTTCATAATGTTTGCGAGTACATTCAAAGTACTCACTGGCTTGTCCCTGGCTATTGTCTTGGCCAGATTTTTCTTGCACGGAGAGGAGCGACGCGATGACAGCCCCGGAACCCACACAATGGAGATAGCAGCCTCGCGAAGATAGGAATTAACCTGGTCAGCTGTTCCCGTGGGAAATGGAGTCCCATAGACACTGATGTTTCACAACCCGTTTCCGCCATCAACCACTAGAACCATTTGTTGTACTCACAGGCCGGAATGGTCTTGTACTACAATATTTTGTATTTTGCTTGGAATTTCTGTATCAAGTTGGAGCCTCATCAGCTAACAGTAATCCTGGGGCTGATGAGCACGACGGTCTTTTCTGGAAATTATTACCCGGAAAAACCGGTCGCGACAGGCTTGGTATCAGAGCCAGGCTGACCATTGGCTAATCCTATCTTAGCCAGGTCAATAAACTTAGGCCAACCAACCCACCAGACCATAACCAAACCCCAGCCAAGCTTCTCGTGCAAGATAGCCACACAGTGACCCAACACCTTTTGGCAGTCGGTGCCCAACCTATCAACCTAACCTGTCACTTATGCGCCAGTGACTGGCCCCTAAATAGTCCTTTCCCGCAAGCGTGCGAAGGAAGACTCCGCCCCCTTTTTCCTATAAAAAGGGCACGCTAGTCCCAACACAGCACATCACAGCCGCTACCCCAAACCGAGCCACAATGCCTGGCTCTGTCGTGCACAACGAAACCACAGCAACCAACCTTGGAGGTTTTGTGACAATCCTCGCAAACCTCACCCGTCGTGCCTATGCGTTAGAGGAGCCACCAGAATATGTTGTCTATCAAGGACCCATGAGCGGTGAAGACCGTCAATTCTGGGCCACTGTGCACATCTACGGTAGGGGTCTAGCACCCGAGAGCCCCTACAGGTTCACCGGAAGGACAACTTCCTTTGAGCCACAAGCCATCCAACTAGCCGCTCGAGAGGCTATAGTTCATATCAGGCACTTGTCGCCCAGAGTTAACTGTCGGTCGTTCCACTACTACCCCAGGCGTGAAGGGTATGGTAGACCACCCCAAGTTGCCAACGGAGATCACGAGACGGACCCCGCATTGTTGCACCTAGTGCGTTATGTAAGAGCACTAGAGGCGCTGTTCGACCAAATCACTATTGATTTAATCGCAGCTCGTGGAGAGCTGGTTCGTCGAGACCCGGCGAGAGGAGAAAACGAGCCCAACGCCGACAACCCAGTCGTGCTGTTTGGACAACCGATCGAGACCCCGAGGTCTGCTCCAGCCATCAGCCAAGGTGCTGCAATAACCCCGGAAGTGCTTCATCGCATATTGGGAACACACTCCAACGGGGTTGTGGCCAACAATCCCCGCGATGGTCATCATCACTACACCGACCCTGCAGTTCCCCCGCCATCTCCGACTAATCCCGGCAGAGAGACTCGTGGAGAAGCCTCGACATCCACCAGGCACGCCCGTTTAGACATAAACGAAGTAGACTAAGCCGTATGAGTAGCACCAAGTTTCAATGTATCCTCGCTTTGTAATCACGCGACCGTGTATATTAACGCAACCTGTCGTTGTGCCTCTGTCTTAATAGTAGCCTTGCGTATTTGGTCAGCGCATAGCTGCATATTTTTCCGGGCACAACTACCAAAACCAACCCGACGACAACCACAGTAACACGTTTTTTATGAGATATGTGTATCTCTGACACTGACCCGACCTTTGGAGCTAGGCTGGCAAATTTTTACCTTTCACCACGGTAAAAATGATCCAGCTCCATTGCTATATAAAGGCCATCTTGTGCTCTTACCCAGCAACCTTCACCTTGTGCACCACACTCACGCTTTTCCCTGTCATGCCGAGCCCCAGCATTCATCTGAGAACCCCAGATGCAACCCCAGGTAGCTTTGTCAAAATATTGTGGGATTTTACCCGCAGTACCATGGGTTCTACCCAGCCACCCCAGTACGAGCTGTTCAAATCGAGGATCACCCCATCCACCTCGGAATATTGGGCAGCAGTACACATTCCGCCTGTAGACCCCAACCAAGATCCAATAGAAGTTTCCTTCGTGGGGAAATCTATGCCAACCCCACACTTGGCCATAGAGGCTGCTGCGAAAGAAGCGATTGCTCGTCTTTGATCCGCAGTACCCTATGCCCGCGAACGAGGATATTATTACTTTCCGAGCCGTGTAGCACCCGGAGAAGTAACATCTTTTCCCGGTGGACGTATTGAGAGAGACCCAGTTCTGGCCAACCTTATCCAATACATCATTGCTCAAGAGCATTTGAACCAGCGAGTGATGGATTATCTTCAGAGCCTCGCAGATTTAAATCCTCAGATTGCCATCGGCAGACCACTGAGACCCGACCCGGAGAGATGCATACATCGATTGGTCAATCCACTGCCTCCGATTGAAGAGGAATGTATTCCTTTACCAGAGACATTTTATCAGGACCCCGTCCAGTTACCGTTTTCTTTTTAGACGTCACTATTGTATTTGTTCCTTGCAGCATTTATTTACGTATGTGACTTATGCGTGATACCCTGAGTTTGTACGGCAAGTCGATTATTTGGCTTCTACTAATGTGTGTAGTTTTTGTTGTGGTTTATGCTCCTTTAAATTAACTGTTTTTCCCTCGCAAAATCATGGAACAAGATTTCTTTTCCCTGAGTTGCTACACCTGCCCTTTCTCACGACGTGAATTAATTTCACACAGCACTACGCAGCAGACTCACAACCATAATCATTCGGACACATACACTGTTTACAAAACTTTGCAACGGCGTTACATCCAGCTAATCACCCCCTAACAATAGTTAGCACCCGACAC
Organism: Triticum dicoccoides; assembly: GCF_002162155.2. Classification (NCBI taxonomy): domain Eukaryota; kingdom Viridiplantae; phylum Streptophyta; class Magnoliopsida; order Poales; family Poaceae; genus Triticum; species Triticum dicoccoides. Next base: position 43,720,575 of record NC_041391.1, read on the forward strand.
ACTCCATCTACTCCTCATGATCACCGCCACTGTGGAGAACCAACACCCGAGCCGCAGCATCGCGATACTCGTCGAAGATCATCGCGCACAGGAGCACAGAGAGCCCCAGCAGTGTCGCCAGCCCTCCGCATATCAGGATCACAAACCAGTCCGGCATCGCCTTCGCCATTAGAGCCTCACCCAAGCTTCTGTAAGCAGTAATGGAGAAAGAAGGAAGAGGAGAAGTGAGGCCAGATGTAAGGAAGAAGAGAGAGTCACCCCGGCCGTTTTTATAGCTCGAGCTCGGTGTACGGTGGGCGAAGTCCACCAACTCCGCTCGTCGCCGATCGCCCGTGTTCGGAGTCGAATCCGCGAGCAGTGCCGACAGTGCGCTGGCCCGTGAGGTGAGTGCACGCTGCACCGGCAGCTAGCACGCAGAGCACTACCATGGTACGGCCTAGATGCACTACGCATTAGGCATCACCGGTGGAGAAAGCGCGAGAAAGCGCGCGGGAGAGAGGAAGAAGAAAGGGCCAGAGGGAGAAGAAGAGGAGACTGACAGTGGACCCCGGGTCCACCTGTCGGCCAGAGAGAGCACTGTGCTCTCGGGTACAATCAGCGTATATCTAAATTTAGGAGTTATATCCAGCGTAGAAATTGTCCGTTTTTGTCCCGGACCGTAGACTTTTTCGCGCAACCCCAGTTTTTCACACTGTGGTTTTTCACCACTTATTGCCCTCTCACTGTAGCCACATCATTATTGCACTGCTTTTAACAAATCTCGAGGACGAGATTTTTCTTAAGGGGGGTAGTATCTGTGACACCCCAAAAATTTGGCCTTGTTTTTATGAAATAATTTTTTTTGCCAGGAATTAAAACTTTGGATTTCTGAGCTCCATTTTTGATTTTTGACTCATTTCCTTCCCTATTATGATGAGTTTTTCCCAAAGAGAAAATTTTTCAAGTATGTTATTGGACTTGTTTAACCTCTCAAGAAAAACTTTCCTTTTATCAGTGTAACTAATTAACTAAATTAATTGCTTGATCTTTACTTTCTTGAAAATAGTTTTTCAAGGTTAAATGGCCATATTTGAACTACAACCATTTGATAGATTCACTTAAAATTTCCACAAAAATTTGGAGATGTCAGGTTATGTTTTTAAATCACTTTTATGCTAAATTATATTTCCTTCATGAAATATTTTGAGCCCTGCACTCAATTTTTCTTCTCTGGTCCAGAGTGCATTTTGCACTGCAACCTATTTAAATATTTCTTTTAAAACTTCTACCAAAATTAGGGGAGGTCAGTAGGAGCATATTATTCCACTTTGTGCAAAATCCAGGGTTGTTCCTTGAAAATATTGAGTGGATCAACCTCATTTCCATTCTGGACCAACTTGATGATTTGTACTGCAACCATAATTTTGCTTGCTCTTTAGCCATTGATTATTTCTCCTACTTGTAGTCCTCCATGTTAAACCCTTAAGTCCAGGAGCATGCACCATTTGGATCATTTTTGGTTCATGAAATAATGTCATTTATTTCATGTCCAGAATTGAAGTTTTGTAAAACTTGCACTAACAAGTTTCTTCTTTTGTCCAACTAACATCACCACTCTCTCTTTCATCCACAGAGACACTGATCTGGAGATTTTGGCCACTCCAAGAAATGCCTAAGTGCCCTTGGCATTTTGTCAAACACCTGGTGTGCATGGCCAGTTTTGACATGATTTTGTCTTTGCGTTATGACCTTGCACCTTGGATCATACCAGCTTGTCCAATGGTTTTGCCTTAGACTATAACCCCACCCTGCTAAATCCCAGCTCCAACCAAGCACTCTGGAGTGCCATGGCATTCCATCGAGCACATTCAGTGCATGCACTGGACGTGCCCAGAGCGCGCGTATTGCAGCCACGCGGCCGAGCCAACACGCTGGCCCCCACGGCTTTGGCCCGCTCTGCAGAACCTCGCCACGCGCTCCCCTTCTCTCAGCTACGCGCCAAGCCGCCCCTCGCCACGCCCGGCAAGCCAAGCGCTAGCCGCCGCCGCTGCCCGACAGCCTCTGGCCATGTCGGTGCCGCCCAAGCCACTCCCACTCGCCACCTGCCCCTGGAGCAGTGCACTCTCGTCCACTAGCTCTTGCCGTCATCCCCAGCCACGCCACGTTGCCCTGCAAGCTACAGCGAGGTGGTTTGCCGGAGAGCTTATCCGGCCGCCGCGGAACCGACCTCGACGAGCTATAAAAGGAGGCCCCCGAGCCACCCCGTGCACGCAGGAAGCCTTAGAATGCTCCCCTAGTTCTCCCATGGCAGCAAATCGACTCGGGGAAGGTCTTCTTCCCCATCTCCGGCAACGGCAGCCGCCACCATTGCCCCGGCCAATTCGGCACCACCAGGGCCTCCCACTCTCCGTTCTCTCCACCAAGATCTTCCTCATCTTCCCGTGAGCCATCCCCACTACTCAATTTTGATCGGGACACACCGCGGGAGAAAAATCACCTTGCTCCCGAGGCCACCTCCGCCGAGAAGCTCGCCGCCGGCAGCTCCCTCCGTCCCCACCTACCTGGCGACCATCGGGAGGACCGCCCTGGAGTGGCGGATCCATCCCCGCTCTCTGAGCCCCACGGGGAGCCGCCGTTCACCGGCGACGATCGCCGTTGCCTCGCCTCCGTTCGGGCAGAAGAAGAGGAGGGAGGGATAGACTGGTCAAACCTGACCAGTGGGCCCCTTGGACCCACTGTCAGTGACCCTGCGCCTATCCACGTCGGTTAAGTGAAGGCGTATTTTTCCCCAGTACGCTTTCCCCGCTCCGAAAACGTATTCCCTTCCGAACCGTTTTCTTTTCTGTTTTAATTTAAATAACAGTTTTGACCAGAACTTTGACTGGCTATAACTTTTTTAATACAACTCCAAATGAGTTGATTCTTTTTCCTACCTTCCTCAAATTTGGTCTAGTTTATTTTAAGATTTATTTGAAAAAATTTCAAACAACTTTTTGGTTCTGTCTTTGAAATATGTGTTAATTCAAACATATTTTCAAATAGGATTTTGGGAGAAAGAAGAAGCTTTCAAAAGTTTTGGAGAGCACCTCACCCCTCCACAACATTGAAGGCAAGCATTCTGAATCCCGGCATAATATTTTTGGTGTGATCATTGATGCATTTATAACACCACCGCATTTTGAAGGACTTGTTATTTCATGTGATGTGATCATATGCATGGGTACATGTTATTGATTTTCATGCTGTTGGTAATGGACACACTTGTGATGATAATCACCCTCATGAGCCTTGCATGCATACCGGCAGGAAACCGGGAAAAAACCTCTGCCTTGGGTAGGTATGAGTTTGTCGCCGGTCTCCGTCGGGACGGTTCTGTCTGATATGGCATGGTAAGGTGATATGTGTGGTGACTCTGTTGGATGAAATATATTTGTTATACTAATCATGCAGGGAATACTTAAACCTCCTGAGTCGACCGTAGATCGAGTCTTGTTCCAGTAACCCCCATACTTGTTTCGTACTACCACTCGTCTCTACAGCAAGTAGAGTACGGTTCAGTAAGTTGTCAACCTCTTGCTAGCACACACCGTACAGAGAGGCCATGGTGGAAGATACCGGTTGTAGCTGGTAGGCAGGCCACCTGGTCCGGGGGCATGGGTGTTTCCGGTTGGGACCGAGAGGGGAGGCCACCCCTTAGAGCGCGCGATATAAATTTGATCCCATGCTACGCCAGGTTGTAGCCTCCCCACTTAGAGTTGCTTGACAGGTGTCGTGGGTGATGCCAGACACGTGTGAGTTAAGCTGGTGTGTGCAAGTTAGGTGTGTTTTCAACAAAAAGACCGTAGATGGAATTAGTCCCGATGGACTAAAGAAATCCGTTACTCGTGGGTAAAGAGTACACCCTCTGCAGAGAATAAACCTATTCGAATAGCCGTGTCCATGGTTAAGGATTTCAGTCTGGGATGGGTCAGGTGTCGGTCTTAGTGTCGGTCTTCGGAGGTGAAACGGTTAACCAGGAAATGGAATTACTACTCGCGACTTGTGATATCTATTATTATTATTATTGTTAACTAACCCGTGATATTATTGTTATTATCGAGTATCTCTGGGATGGTTCTACCTCCAGGGATATTCATTATGATTGTTTCTTTTAAAGCCCTTTATGTGGCGTCGCTCAGACGCCCGACTGTGGCATTTCTTTTAAAGCCCTTTATGTGGCGTCGCCCAGACGCCCGACTGTGGCATTTCTTTTAAAGCCCTTTATGTGGCGTCGCCCAGACGCCCGACTGTGGCATTTCTTTTAAAGCCCTTTATGTGGCGTCGCTCAGACGCCCGACTGTGGCATTTCTTTGAAAGCCCTTTATGTGGCGTCGCTCAGATGCCCGACTGTGGCATTTCTTTTAAAGCCCTTTATGTGGCGTCGCTCAGACGCCCGACTATGGCATTTCTTTTAAAGCCCTTTATGTGGTGTCGCTCAGACGCCCGACTGTGGCATTCTTTTTAAAGCCCTTTATGTGGTGTCGCTAAGACGCCCGACTGTGGCATTGCTTATTATTTATTTCATAAATTTTAATACTACTATGTTATTGCAATTTTATAAATAGCCGCAGGCACGCATCACAAATTTATTTACTATTTTCGACTGACATCATGTGCATAAAATATTTTCAGCACATCATTGTTATATTATACCCGTGTTCATAATGTTTGCGAGTACATTCAAAGTACTCACTGGCTTGTCCCTGGCTATTGTCTTGGCCAGATTTTTCTTGCACGGAGAGGAGCGATGCGATGACAGCCCCGGAACCCACACAATGGAGATAGCAGCCTCGCGAAGATAGGAATTAACCTGGTCAGCTGTTCCCGTGGGAAATGGAGTCCCAAAGACACTGATGTTTCACAACCCGCTTCCGCCATCAACCACTAGAACCATTTGTTGTACTCACTGGCCAGAATGGTCTTGTACTACATATTTTGTATTTTGCTTGGAATTTCCGTATCAAGTTGGAGCCTCATCAGCTAACAGTAATCCTGGGGCTGATGAGCACGACGGTCTTTTCTAGAAATTATTACCCGGAAAAACCGGTCGCGACAGTCGCTCTTCATGAAATCTTCACAGGACACGCCTGAAGATGCCGCCTCAACACAAGCTCAACTAGCCAGGGGTCCTACAGTGCTTAGCCCGGTAACACTGGGGAAGGGGTTAAGGAAGGGTCTGGAAGGTGTGCCCAAGAAAAAGGAGAGGAAGAGACCGGGGAAGATAGGCTCGACTGCCTACAAACAAGCCAGAGCACATAGCAGCTAGACGGTGTATTTTGAAGAGCGTGTACCCATCAAAGGTGCGGCCATGTTCCATGTCACGGGTGAGCCGATGCTACTCCCGAAACCGCTAGAGGCACTATCATGGGATCTCAGGAGACTGCACAACCATGTGATGTCGATTGAGAAAAGCCTACTAGCCTCGAAGGATCCAGGATATCCGACATACGCGGCTCGTGTTCCTGAGGGGAAGTGCTACGTCAACACACGGCCCGCGGAGGTGTTCTTCCTGCGGTTTGACCATATCTTCGAGATGTTTATGACAAGGTGGCTCGATTTTCAAATCGTCCGCCTTTTTGCGCTACATATGAGCTCCGTCATGAAGAGAGAAGAAGTCTCGCAAATCTGTGTGGCGGATCCATACTACATGCACGAGTCTGATGGAGTACCCGGCGACTTTGAGCGTGAAACTGCTAGGGAGTACCTCCAAAACTTCATTGTAAATAATAAGGACCTGGAAATTGTCCTCCTGCCTTATCATCCAAAGTAAGTCAGTTCCGGACAACCCTTTCATAAATTTCGATCATTCCTTCTCGCTCATATGGGGAATAATTTGAGGTGTCTTTTCCCCGCAGCAATGGGCGCGCCATACTTATCATTCTTTACCCGCAAGTCTCCCACGCCGTGTATTTGGACCCTACCAGAAACTATAAGAAGAAGGACTACACCCACATAATGAATATTCTAGATGATGCTCTCCAAGGTTTCAGCATTAGGGGTGGCCACCTGTAGATCAGGAAACAAAGGAACAAGAAGACAGGTTTCACGCATAAAACTAACTTCTATTGCATCCATGTCCCAAAACCAAGTAAGAAAGATCAATTCTACCTCCTCCATCTCATGATTGAGTTTAGCACGGATCATCAAAAGCTTCGCATGACAAGAAGAAATGATGATCATATCCACAAGTGGGTATAATCTCATGGAGAAGCGGATTATAAACTTAGAGATGACTTCTTTTGCATCCAAAGGGACATTACGACGATCATCATGAAAGAAGTCGTCGATTAGAAGGGGATGTTCCACCATGGCCCTATATCATGAGCTGACGTCTGAACTTGCATAGGCATGCAACGTCATGACCTCATGCCGTTCAAGAAGCTAGGGTCCATCCTCGATGATATGGAAGGATGGAACTTCTAGTGATTTGCGATGTTGATGATGATGAGGATATGTGTCGGTTGAACTTGTATACTTTCTGTAGCGATGAAACTTTGTGATGTCCATGGTCCCTACCGAACTTGCCTAATGCTACTTTGTTAGTTTGGGCATGATGACCTGTGTACCTCTAGTTAATTAGTTTGCGTACTATATGTTGCATCTTCTAGTTTCTAACCCTTTCTTTTTCATGTTGCTCTAGTTTATTTTGTTGCATATGATTGTACATTCTCTTGATGAAGATGCACCTCTAAAAGGTACCTAGCTTCTTGATGGCAAAGAAGCAGTGCTATGTCGTGCACAAAGGGAAGGTTCTGTGAGTGTATGATGAGTGGCTCGAGTGTCAGGTGCTAGTGAATGGGGTCTCGGGGGCCAGCCATAAAGGCTTCAAAAGCAGACAAGAAGCAGAAGCTAGTTACTTGAGGTTCACGCTAGCGCGAGTGAGGACTCGTAACCGCCGCCTCATGTATTGCATAGTTTCGCTCTTACTCGCAGTGATAGCTCTTCTCGCGTATGTCATTGTTTAGATGGATGACAATGTAGTTGCAAGTATTCGAGACTTGTATTGCTATTTTTGAAATGATGACGAGAGACCATTTTGTGTTGGATGATGATTATGATGATGATCACCTTGTATCGATATATATATGCTATGATTACATTTGTATGTGTATGATATGCTAGAGATTATTGTATAAAGCCCTAAACCAAATTCATCAGCACAAAATATGAAGCAGATTTTTTTTTCAAAAACTAATAACAGTAGCGCGGGGTATGGCATTAACAGCAGTGAGTTCTTAGCAGTAGCGCTCTTTGTACAAGGGTGCTACAACTATTATCAGCAACGCTTGTTGCAGACACGCGCTGCTACTATCCCTAGGTAGCAGTAGTGCTGGTCAGGCCGCGCTACTGATAAGCATTAGCTGTAGTGCCGTATCAGTAGCGTGGCCGTCCACGCTACTAATAAGCATTTAACCCGTGCTACTGCTAGGCTTTTCCCTAGTAGTGATATGACAGAGAACCCAGGCAAACATGACTAGTCGTCAACCCAAAGTGGCACTACCTTACAGGGATAGGCGTACATGACCCATCAACGAACGTGTCGATCATCAACGTGTGAACCCAAGTCGTAGCAAGCTACAAGGACTTAAAGGAACAACGCGTGACATTTCCCCGAAGGGACAGACACAGGAACGAAGAAGGGCACATGCCGGCCAGCCTAAGTGTTTCGGAGGAGTAGCAAGCTACCATGGCTCATTGGAAGCAGTAGGAGATATTTCCCCATAAGAGAGGCTACCAAGGATAAACAACTAGGTTGTTGGATCCCACACATACCAATACACGGTACGCATATGCATAACATGCACGATATGTGTAGATACAACATGGCATTACAACATAACTCAGTAACTCATATAGATAAAGGCCCAGAAGAGCCACATAGCATTTATTACAAACAGGGGTCACATGACCCACCATACAGAGCATACAAGGAACAGAAGCATAACATGTCTGAGTACAGACAACTACAAATGAAAAGAGCTGAGAAGCCTGACTATCTACAAGACCCTACCAAGGGTTCAAGATCGTAGCTGAGGTAACAAGCTAAACATCGAATTCCACGCGGAACTACTAGTGAGATTGAACTCTCTCTGCAAAACATAAATTAAGCAAACTTGAGTACAAATTTACCCAGCAAGACTTACATCAGAACTAGCAACATATGCATCAGTATCAACAAAGAGGTGGTGGATTTTAACTGCAGCAAGCCAGCTTTGACTCGGTGGCTATCCTGTACTACGACTGCTGGTAACTCTATTGAGGTGGCGCACACGAGTCCACATATTCACCATATCAATACACCACTATGGGTCCGCTCCCGTCTCCCTACGAGAACGCCATCCATAGCACTCACGCTTATCTTGCCTATTTTAGAGTATCCATTTTCACTTGTCTATGAACTGTATAAGCAACCACGTAGTCATTTACCGCGGACGCGGCTATTCGAATAGATGATGTTAACCCTGCAGGGGTGTACTTCTTCACAGACACGCTCTCGCCACTTACCGCCATGTACACATCATGTATCTCGGCAACCTTCAAGCGGAAGCCTGGCGAGGGTCTCGGCCACAACCTGACTAACCATACAAGTCCCTAGTCCAGGTTTATGCCTATTCAGGTTCCATCCGCAGGGAGTCCGGCCAAGGTTTCCACTACGGCCCCGAATGATGTGTGCAGGGTTCCCGAGGCACCAAACAGGCGTCCCGGTACACCGTGCCTGCATCACAGCACACCCCTCGGGTCAGCGCTGCACACGGCCTCTAGCATACAACAAACACCAGAAACTACTTGCAACTCCTGGACAGAGGACATGGGCGGTTAATAAGCCGAGAGAGTCAATTAAGGATCCCAATGTGTGGTAGTAGTTGATCTTAAAACACACATACAGAACTCAGTTCCTATGGACGTTTCCAATGAAACAACCCACCATGTACTCCTACATGGCCTCTCATCGATACCTTCACCAAATCGTGTTCACACACTTAACTCTTAACAGTAGGACATGTTCACCACATTCCAATTCATCCCCGATGAATCAGACCTTACCCAACTCTAAGCAGTAGCAGGCATGACAAACAAGCATGAATGAGTAGGCATATCAGGGCTCAAACAAATCCAACTCATGCTAGTGTGTTTCATCTTTTTACCGTGTCAATGATAGGTCATGCAGCGGAAAGGGGTTTAGCTACCGCAGTATGTAACAGTTGAGTCATTGTTGACCTAATGCAGTAAAAGAGAGCAGGAGTGAGAGAGTGGGATTGTATCAGAATGAACAAGGGGTTTTTGCTTGCCTGGCACTTCCGAAGATAGTATAGCTCTTCATCGGTGTCATCGAACTTATCGTCGGAACAATGTCTACTAAGGGGGAACAACACTGGCAACAGAGAAGGAAACAAAAGCAATGCAATGCACAATATGATGCATGATCATGTTATGGCAATATGCTATGATTTGGGCTAATGCAGCTAGCAGCAGATTAAATGGAGTTGGTTTGAATACAAGATTCAAATTCAAACTCCATGTGTGATTATCTAGATGCCATTTAATTGATTTGACCTGATCAGCAGGCATAAGTTGTTCAAACATGCATGAATAGATTGGATTTTTCTGATAATTTTTCATATATAAATTATTTCATTTGGAGTTATAGATTATTTTCTATGAATGTTTGAAGTTTAGGGTATTTTCTGAAAATAAATAAATCATTTATTAAATTCCAGAAAAGGCTTTGTGACGTCACAGTGACATCATCACTACATCAGCAAGTCAAAGGCGCCAGCCAGGTCAAACCTGACGGCTGGGACCCACATGTCAGTGTACCAACTAACTAACAGAGTTAATTAGTGTTAGGTTAAACCCTAACCTAGGTTAATTAGAGGCTGGGCCCACATGTCAGTGACTCATTTAGTTAACCAGGGTGTTTAGCACTAAATTATCCTAAATTAAAAGCTTTCACTGGTGCGCCCACATGTCATTGATCCAGGGGAGGTCAAACCCCTGGCCGACCGGGCCTAATACGCCGGCGGCTCGTCGCCGGCGACAGCGAGCACAACGGAGTGCTCGGGTTTCGCCCTTCGACGACCAAACAAGCGGCGGAGAGGCTCTATGTGGAGCTGACGAACGTGTGCATCCAACGGGGCAAGTGGAAGCAGTTGGGGTGGCCGGTGCTTGCTGAAAACGAGCTCCTGGCGGTGGCCGGAGTTCGGTTAAGCACATGCGGGTGGTAGAGCAAGCGGGCGAGCAAAGCAAGCGTCGGAGCAGCAACTACGGTGCTCCAGTAGCATGAAGAACTGCTCTGCGGGTCGAGGGAGGCTCGATAGTAGTAGGTCCAGTGGCCATGGCGGATGGTGGCGCTCGGCCAATGTGGGGAAGCTAGCTAGGGGGCGTGCGAGGCCAGGGGATGAAAGGGGTTCGAGGGTGGAGCTCACGGTGATTCAGATGCGCAGGCCGGCACGGTTGGGAAAGCACGGACGGCGGCGAAACAACGATGAAGTTGCCGGCCGCCGAAGATTGAGGATGATCTCGGGGACGACGTCATGGGGCTCCCAACGTCATGTGACTCAGCGACAAGGAAGAGGACGTCGCAGTGGACCTCAGGGATGGATCGGAGAGGTGAGGAGGTGGCTGTGGCCGCGGTGGTTTTGGACGGCGGTGACGGGCGTGTTCGGTCCGAGAGAGAGAGAAGCGGAGAGGAGACCATGGGGGAGAGTGAGAGGGGTCGGGGGGTGCGTGTCAATGTCCAGGCGTCCAGAGGGAGGAGGGGGCAGCCAGGCAGGGAGAAGGTGGCCGTATGGCAGTGCGTGCTCATCGGGCACGCGTCTCGCCTACTCGCACGAGGTAGAAGACGACGTGGTGGCTACAGTGGTGGGCTGGGCCAAACTGTGGGGGCTAGATAACTTGGCCCAGGTAGGTTCTTCTCTCTCTCTCTCTCCCTCTCTCTCTCTCTCTTCTAATTCTTTCTATTTTCTATTTATTCTGTTTTGTTTTGATTTAGTAAAAAATACTAAACCGTTTGATAAAATGCTAAAAATAATTGTGGGCACTTGTGAAATTATTTCCAACAGCCCTCAAATACGGTCAAAATATTTGGACATGTAAATAATATTTATAGTATTTAAATGTCCAAATGCAAATACTTTATGGATTAATTCAATAATCGAGAGTGTCCTACAAAAATGTGCACCCATTTTTCCAAGGATTTTAGCCCAATCCATAAATGATGAACATTTTGTGAAGGGCATTTTGGGTTCATTGAAACCATTTTTTGTTGAACCTAGTAATTCAAAGGGGTGCTCGGGTTTGTTAAATTCCCATTTCAAGTTTAAATAAAATTTAAAGATGATGCAACATGATGATAAAGCAAGGACAAACAAAGGCGGAACTAGGGTTGTGACACCCAATTCTTTTGAAGCCTTGTCTAATCCTGACCTTATTCTTACAGCGGTTAAAATGGGGTGAATATTCCTGATAATGATTTTACAAATGTGGATATCCTTAGAGAACTTGAAAAATGTAGAAACATGGAAAACATGAATAATAATGATGATCAAAATGATCCTGGAGGGGGGAAGCTGATGTTGACTAATGCCAAAGGGGACCATACACCTTTCAATATGGAGTGGGTGGATGTGAATGATGAGCAATAAGTGAAGTTCACTACGGTGAGATCTAGGAGAAACAAAGAGAGGAAACCTATTGTGGTTATAGCTAGGCCTACCACTAGAAGCCAAAATATTGGGACCTCATTGGTGGGAAGAACTGGAAGCCCTGCTCTGTCTCCTAGTAGGGCTACCAGAAAGGGGGGTACTAAAAAGAAGAAAACATCTTGAATGGTCTCTTTTGGAACTGTAGAGGAGCAGGCAAAAGAGGAATGACTACCTGCTTCTCTGACATTATCAAAGATCATTCCCTGGATTTTGTGGGTATTCAAGAAACAAAGAAAAAAAATTTGACCACAGATATTTGAGAAGAGTCGATCCCTTTGATATATTTAGTTGGAATTGGATTCCTTCTGTTGGAAAATCAGGTGGGGTGCCGTCTGGAGTCAAGAAAGAAACCTTGGAAGTCATTTCCTGGACTGCAGGTAATTACCTATTGCAGGTTACTGTTTTTAATGTGAGCCTAAGAGTGTATGGACTTCGGTGGTGGTTTATGGGGCGGCGCATGATGACAAAAAGGATGAATTCCTTGTAGAATTGGCCCCAGTTTGCACTAGTATCAGGACCCCCTATGTGATTGGTGGTGATTTCAACATCCTTCGAGAGAGTTGTGATAAAAATTAGGACCTGCTCGCTCCCTATACATGGATAGATTTAACTCTATCATTCAGAACCTTAATCTTAGAGAAATTCATATGGGAGGGGGCAAATAGACAAGGACAAATAAGCAGAGACACCCTACTCTTGAGAACCTGGACAGAATACTCATGAGCCCCGATTGGGAAGATTTATTTCACTTAGTCACGGTCTGCAAGCTTGTTAGAGATGTGTCGGACAACAACCCCGTGCTACTCTCCTCAGACCCCCTAAAGAAAAAAAACCTAACCTGCGAGAATTTAGATTTGAGCTGAGCTGGTTAAAAAATGAGGAGTTTTACATTAAGGCAAAGAAGATTTTGGAACAACCAGTATACTCTGAGGATCCAAGTGATATCGTAAATATCAAATTAGAACGCATAAAAATGTATTTTAAAGGTTGGGGATCTCATGCCGTTGGGCATGCAAGAAAAGGAAAAATGGATCAAACAGGAACTGGAGGAGAGTGAAAATAAAGAAGAAATTCGTCCCCTGGATCCAGAAACTTATGAGAAGAGGACTTTTTTGTGTGCTGAGCTAAATGGGATCCTTGCAGATGAGGAGTTGTTTTGGTTACAACATTCAAATGTGTGGTGGCTCCTAAAACGAGATCATAATACAACTTATTTTCATTGGGTTGCCAATGGCAGGAAAAGGAAAAAACATTATCCACTCCTTGACTGATGGAGAAACTATCATAGAGAGCACAAAAAGTCTTCTAGATCATGCCACAGCTTTCTACAAAGACCTATTTGGCCCTTCGAGGGGAAACTTGTTCCATATGTCTGCTGCTACGTGGTCTAGTAATCAGAAGCTCACTGTTGATGATAATACTATACTAACGAGTGCGTTTACTGAGGAGGAGGTGAAAAAACACTGTTTGGTATGGAAAGTAACAGAGCCCCTAGCCCGGATAACATTCCAGCATAATTTTATAACCATTGCTAGGATTTTGTCAAAAATGACATTGTGCGACTATTTGAAGCATTCCACAATAATACCCTAGACGTGGCTCGGTTGAATTATGGGATAATCACCTTAATCCCAAAAATAAATGGGGTGAAAAAATTCAGCAGTATCGCCCCATTTGCCTCCTTAGGTGTCTTTATAAATTGATCACTAAGGTTCTGGATAACAGAGTGGCTATATTTGCTGACAAGTTGATTAGTAAATACCAAAATGCTTTCATCAAGCATAGAAACATTATGGATGCAATCCGTACCCTCCACGAGGTGTTGCATCATACTCATCATAAGAAGAAAGTGGGCATTGTGCTTAAGTTGGATTTTGAAAAGCCGTATGATAAGATAAACATGGATTTCCTTCTTGAATGTCATAGTAACCGTGGCTTCGGGCCGACCTGGTGTGGATGGGTAGAAAAAAAATACTTCACAACGGTACCTTGAGCATCAAACTCAATTATGAGACAGGCCCTTACTTCTAGAGTCACAAAGGGGTTCACCAAGGCGACCCCTACTCTCCCTTTCTGTTTAACCTTGCTATGCAACTCTCTCGAAGATGGTTACCAGTGCTCAAAAAGAAAAGATGATAACTGGTCTTGCGCCAGACCTGACCGAGGGGGGGGGGTAGCGATCTTACAATATGCCGATGATACGGTGATTTTCTTTGAGCATGACTGATGTCTACTACACAACCTTCTTCTTGTAGACATTGTTGGTCCTCCAAGCGCAGAGGTTTGTAGGACAGTAGCAAATTTCCCTCAAGTGGATGACCCAAGGTTTATCAATCCGTGGGAGGCGTAGGATGAAGATGTTCTCTCTCAAGCAACCCTGCAACCAAATAACAAAGAGTCCCTTGTGTCCCCAACATACCCAATACAATGGTAAATTGTATAGGTGCACTAGTTCGGCGAAGAGATGGTGATACAAGTGCAACATGGATGGTAGATAAAGGTTTTTGTAATCCGAAAATATAAAAACAACAAGGTAACTGTCGGTGTCAAAACCGGCGGATCTCGGGTAGGGGGTCCCGAACTGTGCGTCTAGGCGGATGGTAATAGGAGACAAGGGACACGATGTTTTTACCCAGGTTCGGGCCCTCTCGATGGAGGTAAAACCCTACTCCTGCTTGATTAATATTGATGATATGGGTAGTACAAGAGTAGATCTACAACGAGATCAGAGAGGCTAAACCCTAGAAGCTAGCCTATGGTACGATTGTTCTTCGTCCTACGGACTAAACCCTCCGGTTTATATAGCCACCGGAGAGGGCTAGGGTTACACAGAGTCGGTTACAATGGGAGGAGATCTACATATCCGCATCGCCAAGCTTGGCTTCCACGCCAAGGAAAGTTCCATCCGGACACGGGACCAAGTCTTCAATCTTGTATCTTCATAGTCCAGGAGTCCGGCCAAAGGTCATAGTCTGGCTATCCGGACACCCCCTAATCCAGGACTCCCTCAGTAGCCCCTGAACCAGGCTTCAATGACGACGAGTCCGGCGCGCAAATTGTCTTCGGCATTGCAAGGCGGGTTCTCCTCCGAATACTTCATAAAAGATGTTTGAACACAAGGATAGTGTCCGGCTCTGCAAAATAAGTTCCACATACCACCGTAGAGAGAATAATATCTGCACAAATCTAATCTGCTGACGTACTTCGTAGCGTGACATCATGCCACGGCCAAGCCTTTATTCGAATCGTTTTACCGTCCCACCTCAGCGTGTTTAGAGAGGCGGTTTCCTCGGCACGTCTTGTCAAAGCAGAGATCGCGTCCCCTTATTCCGGGATTCTCATCAATACGGGCTTGGGTAACCCAACCGCGCCATTAATCACGGCGCTTGGGAGATAAGCGAGTTTTACCAGGCTGGCGTGGGCACATAGTTTCGGCCGCCCATATAAGGGGATAAGGATCCACCCTTTCCATCTACGCCTTCTTCCTCCTTTGCTTATCCATTTCCGTGCACTCGAGCTCCAGCGCCCAAGTCCGCACTTCCCACCTCAACCTTCTCCAGCCATGTCCGGAGCGGGAGGCAGGTGGATGGCCTCCTCCGTCACGGAGAGGCACATCAAAAAGTTGAGGAAGGCCGGATACTTGTCTAACGACATTGCGCACCGGCTCCCGGATGAGGGGCAGCTCATCCCCACCCCCAGGCCCCATGAGAGGGTGGTGTTCCTCCCCCATTTCCTAGCGGACTGGGCTTCCCTCTTCACCCATTTGTCCAGGGGCTCATGTTCTACTACGGCCTGGATTTCCACGATCTGGCCCCGAACTTCATCCTCAACATCTCGGCGTTCATCGTCGTGTGCGAGGTCTTCCTCCGCATCAAGCCCCACTTCTGCTTATGGCTAAAGACCTTCAATGTCAAGCCGAAGGTAGTGGGCAGCCGGCAAGTGGAGTGCGGAGGCGCCATGGTGGGCAAGATGGCCAACGTCACATGGCTCGAGGGCTCCTTTGTGGAAACCATCAAAGGGTGGCAATCGGGGTGGTTCTACATCACCGAGCCACGTGACCCTGAATGGGCAGCGGCCCTCGAATTCCGATCTGGCATCCCCACACGGCTCACCTCATGGAAAGAGACGGGCCTATCTTGGGGTAATTCGGCAGAGCTGACCCGACTCCAAACCTGTGTCAAAGACCTGATCGACAGGAAGGTTAAACTTGTCACCGTAGTCCAGGTCATGCTCTTCCGTCGGATCCTCCCGTGTCAACGACGGGCTTTTAATTTGTGGGAATTCGACCCGGCCCAGCACCAAACTTTGTCCAGGCTCTTCGACACAACACACGAAGTGGCTTGGAAGGTGCTTTTCAAGAGCTCCGAGGTTCACCCTCCCATTACTGAGGATCGCGGATTCTGCACGAAGCGCCAAGCCAGCGCGGTAAGCTTAGTTTACCCATTACAGGTTACTTGTTTTTCATAGTTTGACTCTATGCGGGATTTAAGCTCCCATTCCTTTAACAGGACTGGCAGAATAAGTCCGGACAGATCGACTGTCCGGCTCCTTTGCCCGAAGGCCCAGCAGATGCCCGCTTGGCAAAGCTGCTTGTTCCGACCTCTCACGTGGTGCCAGAGAGGAAGGTCAAGAAGAAGGCCACGGGAACTCGAAGGAGCTCCCGGCGCCTGGTGGTGTCGGACTCATCGCCCGACGACCCCGAAGCGCGCTCCTCCTTCGAAGACGAGGAGGAGGAAGAGGAAGCCTCTCCCCCTCCAACGGGGGGAGGAAAGAAAAGGAAGGCCGCCCCAACTGGGGAGGCCGGAGGGTCCAAGAAGGGGAAGACCCTTCTTCCGGACTACACCACCGACGCCGAAGACGGCGGAGAGGAGTGGCCATCCAGGGCCAAGCCCCTGGCAAAATCTTAAGTATCCGGATACCAGAATAACTCATGGCGTTCCTTTATTGCACAGTACCTTCTGACGTCGAATATAATCATGCAGTCCGCCCAAGGCTCAGCTCGACGATTCGTCGAGCGGCTCCCTGGATTCGTCGGATGTGAATAGTCTTTCACTCCCGACTGCTACCTCCCCTCGCCCTACGGACGATGCCGAGGTGGAGTCCCACAAGGGGCTAAGCCAGGAGGAGGTGGTCCTGGAGGCGCCGCAAGGCGACCTCCTGGACTCCAGGCCCAAAGGGGATAAAACCCCAGAGGAATCTAAGTCCGGCCCTTGGGCCGGACATCGCACCGGAACCTTCAGTGGTTCCGGAGTCCGGCAGGTGGCCCCCTCGCAAGGAGGGCAAGCCTACGACGCCGGTGGCATCCGTCCATCCGGAGGCACCGGACAATTTGCGGGAGGTGCTTAACGGTGCCTCCATCGACGAGGAGCACCGCATTATTATGAGTGCGGTGATCCAGAAGGTTCAGTCCGCCAAGAGCGGGCTGACAGAAGCCTGTGCCAGCCTTCTAACAGGCTTCGAGGTATGTATTTAAAACATGTAAAAATATTACCACATAGACAGTAGCCCCTGATGCTCAGTTTGGTGTTCGGAAAGAAAAGAGAGGATCTAAAAAGATATACGCAGGAGTCTAACATAAATATGTCAATATGGGAATGCAGGATGCGCTGCTGACCACTGCCGCACTGACTGCAGAGGTCGATGCATTGAAGCAGAGCCTCGAGCAGTCCGAGAACGAGCTCGGCCATGCCAAGAGGCAGCTCGAGGAAAAGGAAGGTAGGTAGTACCTTATATAAGTATATAAAAATACCTGGTTGCAAATAATGACAGGACTAACGTGGATGTTTACATGGGCCACCACCGAGGTGGCGACCCTGAAGGAAGCGCTGTCCAAGGCCGAAGACAATGCGGCCGTGGAGCGCACCGAGCGAGAGAAACAAGAGGCGCAGGTGCTGGAGGTGTGGCAAGAGCTCAATGCTCTTGTGAAAAAACACGAGAGTTTAGAGCTTGACTCAAAGACTCAAGAGTCCGAGCTTGCCTCGACACTTGAAAGCGCCAAATCTGCCAAGGCCGAAGCCCAAAAAGCCCTCCAGGAAATTGAGGCAATGAAAAAGATAGCGGCGGGTAAGGCATTCTTTATGCAAAGCAAGCACGTGAAAGTAAATTACCTGTTACTTACCCCAATCCGGAGCTCTCCAAGAGCATTCACAGATCTGCCCCGCGGTGTGTCCGATGCCGCCGCATTCTACCAGGCCGAGGAAGGGAGCTCGACGGAGAAGGTGTTCTGGTCCCAGTATGCTGAGGCCGGACACCCGGTGCCCCTGAGCGACCAGCTGAAGTAGCTGGTCGAGCTCCATAAGGAGGCCGAACAGGCCATGAAGGGCCTTATAGGGCGGCTGTGGCCTGGTGAGGCCATGCTTGGGACCTACTTTGGGCTGGTGAGGCGGTTGGTGGATGCCTGTCCACGCCTTGAAGTCATCAAGCGCTCCATATGCATCAAAGGCGCCCGTAGGGCCCTTGCCCGTGCTAAAGTGCACTGGGGCAAGCTGGATGCTGAGAAGCTGGTGACAGAAGGGCCACCGGAGGGGAAGGAGCATCGCAGGCCCGAGATGTACTATGAGGGCGTCCTGAAGGGTGCCCGCCTTGTGGCGAACGAATGTTCCAAGGATTTGATTTTTGAGTAAGCTCGCTCGTGTTTATCCTGTGCGCTGAAAACTTGTTCATATGCGCTAAGCAACGCTTTTTGAATTTCAAATGTTACCTTCTGTGCGGCCGTTTATTAAATCTGAGAGATGCAAGTTGTCGACTTCTACCCCCATGCCACGAGTGCTGGGGTGTTCGGGATAAACCTGAGCGCTCTTGTTCCCATTCTTGGTTCCTTCGAGGGAGGCGCTAAGCACAATGAACAAGGTAATCGGACTTATAATGCTTTATCACTCTCACTTAGCCATAGAATTCTATAATTTTAAATTTCGGCGAAGCCCCTAGTATTCGGAAGACCGAGTTCGGGGCGCTATCCACGCCTAGGCCGGACAAAGCCAGCTCCTCGCTCTAAGCGGCATAAGTCTTTAGGGACTCGAAAAACCTCTCGAACAGCGACCGGCTCTCGCCCTATCATGACGGTTAGTTTTAGGTTTATCTACTGAGGTGTTAACCCAGCTCAACTGGGGCACAATCGCAGTACTTCTCCCAGCGCTACCTTAGCCGATATAGCGGAACGTAAGGTACCAAAACAAGGGAGCCGGGCAAACCCAACTATTGACCCAAGACATGATTCGGAGCCGATGCATATAATGCTATAAGTTCGGGGTGCCGCACTCATGAGAGTGTTCGGTCTTCTCACACCGTATTATGGGGTACTTAAGCCCCTGGTGTATTGGCCGTACCAAAGTGTACGGTTGCATAATGTCATAACTGAACATGTTTACATAAGAAAAAAATGAATGCAATAATAGACAAGAGCTATTTATTGTTTATTAATAGGCTGCTGTGAAAGCAGAATGATACAAATAGTGCGATAAGCAAGAGATAGAATTATTTGACATGCCTGCCTCCAGGGGCAAGCTGCGGGACTTTATGTAAGATAGGTATTTAGCTCGTTAAAGAGACCACCTGGACATTCGACGTAGCTTGCTGCCTCCCTGGCTGTTGCATCGTGTGTTCGGCGATTGTACTGCCGGACAGGCCTTCCGGAGAATAGAGTCCTGAAAGTAAGAAAAGAGAAATGACGGGAGCCCCTAGTGCGGTTGAGCCGCATTATGGGCGTGCCGTGGTTGTGCCCCTCCCCTTATGCCCATGGTATTTCCAGAGTGTAATTATGTACGTGTGGTACTGGTTTCAAAATCTCGCGAGGGCTGGGGTTGGGGCCGCATTGCTATGCTTGCTCGGAACGTGCCAGACAATCTTGTTGTAGGTTACTCCGGGTGCGCTTGACGGTGTCCGGACGTTTAACAGCCGGACTGGAGAATTGCCTTGAGAGGCTACTTTGTACTTCCGCCTCGAGGGCCGCCGTGTGCTCCTCTGTTCGGAGAGAGCGTTCGGTGTTTCCATTGAATGTAATGACTCCTCGAGGGCCTGGCATCTTGAGCTTGAGGTATGCGTAGTGCGGCACCGCATTGAACTTTGCAAATGCGGTTCGCCCGAGCAGGGCGTGATAGCCACTACGAAACGGGACTATGTCGAAGATTAACTCCTCGCTTTGGAAATTATCCGGGGATCCGAAGACCACTTCGAGTGTAACTGAGCCTGTACAGCTGGCCTCTACACCTGGTATGACGCCTTTGTGGGTTTAATCCTTGAGGGATCTATGCCCATTTTTCGCACTGTATCCTGATAAAGCAGCTTCAGGCTGCTGCCGCCGTCCATGAGGACTCTAGTGAGGTGAAATCCGTCAATGATTGGGTCTAGAACTAATGCCGCGAATCCGCCGTGACGGATGCTAGTGGGGTGGTCCCTTCGATCAAAAGTGATCGGGCAGGAGGACCATGGGTTGAACTTTGGGGCGAATGGCTCCAACGCATATACGTCCCTAAGTGCATGCTTCCGCTCCCTTTTGGGTATGTGGGTTGCGTATATCATGTTTACCGTCCGCACTTGCGTGGGAAAACCCTTCTGTCCTCTGTTGTGCGGCGGCCGGGGCTCCTCCTCGTCATCGCTATGCATCTCCTTGTCTCTGTTTTCGCCACTTAACTTGCCTGCCTGCTTGAACACCCAACAATCCCTGTTGGTGTGATTGGCTGGTTGTTTGGGGGTTCCGTGTATCTGGCACGAGTGCTCGAGTATCCGGTCCAAACTGGATGGGCCCGGAGTATTTCTTTTGAGTGGCTTTTTCCGCTGACTGGGTTTAGAGCCTCTGAATCCGGCATTAACTGCCGTATCCTCAGTATTGTCGCCGTTAATGCGGCGCTTGTGCTTGTTGCGACGCGACCTGCCATTGTTGTCCTTGGTATCCGAATTACCGGGGCTCTTGGTCATGTTATTACTACGAGCTAGCCAGCTGTCTTCTCCCGCGCAAAAGCGGGTCATGAGTGTTGTGAGGGCTGCCATGGATTTCGGCTTTTGCTGTCCTAGGTGCCGGGCAAGCCATTCGTCACAGATGTTATGTTTGAAGGCTGCAGGGCCTCTGCGTCTGGACAGTTGACTATTTGATTTTTCTTGGTTAGGAACCGTGTCCAGAATTGTCTGGCCGATTCCTCTGGCTGCTGAATTATGTGGCTTAGGTCATCGGCGTCTGGTGGTCGCACATAGGTGCCCTGGAAATTGTCGAGGAATGCGGATTCCAGGTCCTCCTAGCAACCAGTTGACTCTGCTGGCAAGCTGTTAAGCCAATGTCGAGCTGGTCCTTTAAGCTTGAGCGGGAGGTATTTGATAGCATGTAGATCATCTCCGCGGGCCATGTGGATATGAAGGAGATAATCCTCAATCCATACCGCAGGATCTGTTGTGCCATCGTATGATTCGATGTTTATGGGTTTAAAACCCTCGGGGATTTGATGATCCATTACTTCATCTCTGAAGCATAGTGGGTGTGCGGCGCCTCTGTACCGGGCTATATCACGACGTAGCTCATATGAGTTTTGCCTGCTGTGTTCGGCCTGGCCGTGTTTGCCATATCCGGCGTGACGGTTATCGTCATGTGTCATGGGGCGCCCACGCGATCCATAGATCGATCTTGTTTGCCTTGCCTTGTCCTCCAATATGTCTTGCAGGTCTGGTGCATTTCCCCGTGCCTTGGTATTTTTTGAGCGGCACCGGGGTGCGGCTTGAATGGATGGCCGAGAGGCCTCTCTATCGCGGCCATGAGGTGGCCGGTCGGCCACGTCCTGCGCTGGTGACGTGGGTTTAGGTGCTTCCTCCTCTAATTGGGGTAGCATCCTGCGCTTCGGGTAGCTCTTAGAGGGGCGTTCGAGTTTATACTCTTCGGCCGCAAGGACTTCGGTCCATCTGTCGGCCAGCAAATCTTGGTTAGCCCTAAGGTGCTATTATTTTTTCTTGAGGCTACTTGCCGTGGCCCTAAGCCTGCGTTGGAAACGCTCTTGTTCGACGGGATCCTCAGGCACGACAAATTCGTCATCGGCGAGGCTTGCCTCGTCTTCGGAGGGAGGCATGTAATTATCGTCCTCTACATCTCTGTCTGCTGCTCTCTTCTGAGGGCTGGCTTCTCCATCCTCCTGCGCTGAATCCTGCTGGAGGGGGTTGTCTTCGGCACTGTCCGGGGTGTTATTGTCTCCGGTGCCGGAATCGCGGTTTTTGCTTTGGCGGGATTTAGAGCGGCGCCGCTGACGCCGGCACTTAGGCTACTTCTTGGAGGGGTCATCCTCTGTTGCTCCATCGCCATTCCCTTCTTTTGGGGTGTCCACCATGTATATGTCATATGACAAGGTGGCCATCCAGTGCCTGTTAGGCGCTGGTTCTTGGTCGTCTCCTGCATCGTCATCCATACCGTCGATGTCTTCGCAGTCGAAGTCGAGCATGTCGGTTAAATCATCGATAGTGGCTATGAAGTGGGTGGTGGGTGGGCTTCGAATTTCTTCATCGTCCGCATCCCAACCTTGCTGACCGTAGTCCGGCCAGGGCTCTCCTGATAAGGAGAGATATTTTAGTGAATTCAGGACTTCGCCAAAGGGCGAGTGCTGAAAGATGTCCGCGGTGGTGAACTCCATGATCGGCGCCCAATCGGGTTCGATCAGCAGGGGTGCGGAAGGCCCGGAGTCCGAAAAGGAGTCCGGCACCTTGGAGTCACGGGCTTCGCAAAGGACAAGGCTGGTATTCGGCTCGATCGCCGTAGAGATTGCAGCCCCCGAGGCGGTGTCCAACCACCCGTCCTCGATCGATGCAGTCGGCTCCGAACTAAGGGTCAGAGCGGACACCTGAGCGGCCTTCTGGGCACTGTCCGGCGACAGAGCTAGGTCATGCCCATCGTGACAGTGCGGCGCGCTCGGCTGTGGCTCGAATCCGTCGAAGATCAAGTCTCCGCGGATGCCAGCCGTGTACTTCAAACTTCCAAATCTGACCTGATGGCCAGGGGCATAGCTTTCGATCTGCTCTAGATGGCCAAGTGAATTGGCCCGCAGTGCAAAGTCGCCGAATATGAAGATCTATTCGGGGACCGCATCGTTGTTGATGATCGGAGGAGCCATCGGGCCTAAAGGTGACAACACAGAGGAACTCTCAATGAAAGCACCAATGTCGGTGTCAAAACCGGCGGATCTCGGGTAGGGGGTCCCGAACTGTGCGTCTAGGCGGATGGTAACAGGAGACAAGGGACACGATGTTTTTACCCAGGTTCAGGCCCTCTCAATGGAGGTAAAACCCTACTCCTGCTTGATTAATATTGATGATATGGGTAGTACAAGAGTAGATCTACCACGAGATCAGAGAGGGTAAACCCTAGAAGCTAGCCCATGGTATGATTGTTCTTCGTCCTACGGACTAAAACCCTCCGGTTTATATAGATACCGGAGAGGGCTAGGGTTACACAGAGTCGGTTACAATGGGAGGAGATCTACATATCCGTATCGTCAAGCTTGCCTTCCACGCCAAGGAAAGTCCCATCCGGACACGGGGCGAAGTCTTCAATCTTGTATCTTCATAGTCCAGGAGTCCAACCAAAGGTCATAGTCCGGCTATCCGGACAGCCCCTAATCCAGGACTCCCTAAGTAACTAATGACAAATGTGAGCACAAAGGGTATTGCAATGCTAGGAAACAAGGCCTAAGGTTCATTTTCACTAGTGCAAGTTCTCTCAACAATAATAACATAACTGGATCATATAACTATCCCTCAACATGCAACAAAGAGTCATTCCAAGTCACTAATAGCGGAGAACAAATGAAGAGATTATTGTAGGGTACGAAACCACCTCAAAGTTATCCTTTCTGATCGATCTATTCAAGAGTCTGTAGTAAAATAAGACGAAGTTATTCTTTCCGTTTGATCTATCATAGAGTTTGTACTAGAATAACACCTTAAGACACAAATCAACCAAAACCCTAATGTCACCTAGATACTCCAATGTCACCTCAAGTATCCGTGTTCATGATTATATGATATGCATCACACAATCTCAGATTCATCTATTCAACCAACACAAAGTACTTCAAAGAGTGCCCCAAAGTTTCTACCGAAGAGTCAAGACGAAAACGTGTGCCAACCCCTATGCATAAGTTCACAAGGTCACTGAACCCGTAGGTTGATCACCAAAACATACAACAAGTAGATCACGTGATATCCCATTGTCACCACAGATAAGCACATGCAAGACATACATCAAGTGTTCTCAAATCCTTAAAGACTCAATCCGATAAGATAATTTCAAAGGGAAAACTCAATCCATTACAAGAGAGTAGAGGGGGAGAAACATCATAAGATCCAACTATAATAGCAAAGCTCGCGATACATCAAGATCATGCCCTATCAAAAACATGAGAAAGAGAGAGAGATCAAACACATAGCTACTAGTACATACCCTCAGCCCCGAGGGTGAACTACTCCCTCCTCGTCATGGAGAGCGCCGGGATGATGAAGATGGCCACCAATGAGGGATCCCCCCTCCGGCAGGGTGACAAAACAGGGCCCTGATTGGTTTTTGGTGGCTACAGAGGCTTGCGGCGACGGAACTCCTGATCTAGGTTATTTTCTGGAGGTTTCTGTATTTATAGGAATTTTTGGCGTAGGTCTCACGTCAGTGAAGGAAATATTCCCTAGAGGCAATAATAAAGTTATATTTATTTCCTTATATCCCGATAAATGTTTATTATTCATGCTAGAATTGTATTAACCAGAAACATGATACAAGTGTGAATACATAGACAAACCGAGTGTCACTAGTATGCCTCTACTTAACTAGCTCGTTTATCAAAGATGGTTATGTTTCCTAGCCATGGACAAAAGAGTTGTCATTTGATTAACGGGGTCACATCATTGAGAGAATGATGTGATTGACTTGACCCATTCCGTTAGCTTAGCACTTGATCGTTTAGTATGTTGCTACTGCTTTCTTCATGACTTATACATGTTCCTGTGACTATGAGATTATGCAACTCCCGTTTACCGGAGGAACACTTTGTGTGCTACCAAACGTCAGAACGTAACTGGGTGATTATAAATGTGCTCTACAGGTGTCTCCGAAGGTACTTGTTGGGTTGGCGTATTTCGAGATTAGGATTTGTCACTCCGATTGTTGGAGAGGTATCTCTGGGGCCCTCTCAGTAATACACATCACTACAAGCCTTGCAAGCAATGTGAATAATGAGTTAGTTGCGAGATGATGTATTAGATAACGAGTAAAGAGACTTGCCGGTAACGAGATTGAACTAGGTATTGAGATACCGCCGATCGAATCTCAGGCAAGTAATATACCGATGACAAAGGGAACAACGTATGTTGTTATGCGGTTTGACTGATAAAGATCTTCGTAGAATATGTGGGAGCGAATATGAGCATCCAGGTTCCGCTATTGGTTATTGACCGGAAACGTGTTTTGGTCATGTCTACATTGTTCTCGAACCCGTAGGGTCCGCACGCTTAAGGTTTCGATGACAGTTATATTATGAGTTTATGAGTTTTGATGTACCGAAGATTGTTCAGAGTCCCAGATGTGATCACGGACATATCAAGGAGTCTCGAAATGGTTGAGACATGAAGAGTGATATATTGGACGACTATATTCGGACACCGGAATGGTTTTGGGGGTTATCAGACATATACCGGAGTACCGGGGGGTTATCGGAACCCCCTCGGAGGTTAATGGGCCTCATGGGCCCAAGTGGTGGAGGAGGAGAGGCGGCCAAGGGGCAGCCGCGTGCCCCCCCTGGCTCCTTTATATACGGGGCAGGGGGGCACCTCTAGACACAACAATCGATCCCTTGGATCTCTTAGCCATGTGCGGTGCCCCCCTCCACCATAGTCCACCTCGATAATATCATAGCGGTGCTTAGGCGAAGCCCTGCGACGGTAGAACATCAAGATCGTCACCACGCCGTCGTTCTAACGGAACTCTCCCTCGACACTTGGCTAGATCGGAGTTCGAGGGACGTCATCGAGCTGAACGTGTGCAAGAACTCAGAGGTGCCGTAGTTTCGGTGCTTGATCGGTCGGGCCGTGAAGACGTACGACTACAGCAACCACGTTGTTCTAACACTTCTGCTTTTGGTCTACGAGGGTACGTGGACACACTCTCCCCTCTCGTTGCTATACATCACCATGAGCTTGTGTGTGCGTAGGAAATTTTTGAAATTACTACGAAACCCAACAGTGGTATCGGAGCCAGGTTTTATGCGTTGATGTTATATGCACGAGTAGAACACAAGTGAGTTGTGGGTGATACAATTCATAGTTCTTACCAGCATGTCATACTTTGGTTCGGCTGTATTGTTGGATGAAGCGGCCCAGACCGACATTACGCGTACGCTTACGCGAGACTCACTACTAGAAAAACCCCTACTAATGGCGCACCTATTATGGCTATTAATGGCGCATCTGTGGTGCGCCATTGATAGCACGCCATTAGTAATTTTTACTAATGGCGCACCACCTGGTGCGCCATTAGTATCTGGTATACTAATGGCGCACCTCGGGTGCGCCATTAGTATATGCCAGGGTGCGCCATTAGTATGCCTCCCAGGGGCCATGTATACCCAGGTGCTTTGGCATACTAATGGCGCACCACCTCTGGATGCGCCATTAGTAACCACGGCATACTAATGGCGCACTGCCCAGTGATGCGCCATTAGTATGCACTGTCATACTAATGGCGCACTGTCATGTGATGCGCCATTAGTATGAATATTAGGTTTTTTTTAATTTTTTTATTTTCTGTTTTTTGCACAGGTTACAAAATGTATAGTTTGACAAAATATAGACAGCACACATCAACAACAGATTCATCAAATGTATAGTCTTTGAATACAATTCATCATATTAGTCTCTGAATACAATTCATCATATTAGTCTCCGAATTGAAAAGACCGAACAAAGATAGAACATTATATTACAAGTCTCGAGACCGCGAGTAGCGAGTCTGTCTTCACATTACAAGTCGATATCGATCATCTAAACTACCATCACATAGAAGACAGCTGCGGTCATCACGATGAGCATCATCACGATGAAACTCGTCTTCATCCGGTTCCTCCAACACTCCCTCCCCTCTCCCGCTAGATAGCGGGCATATCTAGATTCGGCCTCGGCCCTAGTGGTGTACCCTTTGTAACTGTTACCGCTGAATCGGTGAACCTGTCTCCGACACTCCTCCCAGTCATCGTAGACTCCGGGAACCTTACCCTTGTACACGACATACGTCGGCATCTCTATGCACTAGCCAAATGAAACGTTAGTACCAATTCACAGACAATACATAAGCAATATATAAGTATGCAACAGAACGATCGGAAGAGAAAAGCAAGACATTAATAGCATCGATTACATCTAAGTTGAATGACTCTCAAAACCAAAGAGACATACTACAAGTTCATTAAAGTTTAATTACAACATGAGCCAATCGATGTTTCACAACTAGACAACTCGACTCAAGGGACCGGAGCGTGGATGAAGCCGCCGTCTATCGTGGGAGTCATGAAAGAACGGGCGTTGTCATCCTGCATTTGTAGCATTGTGTCAATGTCACTGTTGGACGGTTGATTTTTGAGGTAGAACTGCCCCGAGGTACGAAGGACATCTTGATGGATGATTTCCGCAAACTCCGACTGGATGCGAAAGAATTCTTGTCGGAGGTTCGCGTCCTGGATTGCCGACACGCTCGCGGCCCAATCTTTGAGTTTACTCGGAAGCAGAAGTTGATGATGGTCCCGTACGATCGCCCGCATGTGATGGATGGCGTAGTAGGCACCCTTCTGACCGCCAGGCGGCTGCTTGACGCAGCAGAACGTCGTATTGTGGGAGAACACGTGCTTGCCGTACTTACGAATAGGCCTGGTGAAGGTGCCTCCAGATTGGGCGTAGCCGGGGAGAACATCATCAAGAACCTTCTTGACATTTGTGTAGTCTACGTTCGACTGACGGTCCGGGTCGAAATACGTGGCCATAGAATATTTGGGGCTTAGGAGGATGAGCGTGCAACGTGTGTCACTGCAGAAAACACGGAATGTTAAAAGAAAAATTATCGAAATGTAAGAATTCATATGTTACGGGCCGGTTGAGGGGAGGACTTACTCGGGAAAGTAAGGCACGAGGAAGTTATCCTTATCTTGGTTTGCCAGAATGACGCCTTCGAGGTAAGAACTCGCGACTTGCCGGTCCCCAGCGCTGCCCAAGATCTTGGCACGCATGTAGAAGGGGTCGACTATCAGGATGTCCGGGGTCTTGTCGCGAATGATCTGCATCTCCATACTCAGCGAAAATAGTCGAACGAAGGTGTAGTGCAGCGGATGAAGGTTCAACATACCGTGGATGTCATCAAAACGCAGGACGATCGTACGCCCGATGGAGTTATCCACAAAGCCCTTGCCCTCTGGCACCTTGGCCGCGAAAACCGGGTATGCCACATCCTTCTCTCTGAGACGCCGCTTCTCCAAAGCAAGAACACTGTCATGCAGACTCCGCATAGCACCGGTTGTAGAATTGAGCATATTTGTCGGTAGCATCGCCCTACCCGCCACACGCACCCTCCTCGAGATATCCCGCGGTGAAGGTGGCCCGTCCTGAGCACGGATCGTACTCGGTGCCGGCTGGCTCGCACCCTTCTTAGTCTTTCTTTTGCGTGCCTTCTTCTTCTCCTGTAATGGGACCGAGTTCTGCTCACAGACCGCCTTCTTGAGTGTGTTGGGGCTGATAATATTTTGCACCTCGCCTATCTGAGGCTCGGTGAAGTCGGCAGCTGGAGGCGTCTCCTAAGAACTGAACACCAGACGGCGCCTGTTGCAACTTGGCTTCTCCGCGGTACGAGCTAGATCGCACACGTCTTTTGTTGGGTTTGGTTCTTGAGAAGGAGGCCCCATGAAGTCGCCATCGTACCCATGCTCGGCAAAGTACTGATCGACATTGCCAAATGTATCATCGTCGTCGTCGTCGTCGTTCTGATCCTGTGCCATATGCATGTTTGGATCCAGTGGCATAGGGATGTCCGGCACCGTTACGGCGGTCTTGCCATGGGGCCGACTTGGCGCCGGCACGACTGGCGGTGTTGTCTTTGGGGTGGTGTCCCCCGCCCCCAAACGAATCTGGCTCTTCGGCCAAAGCAGGGGCCAGCTCAGGCAGGCGCTGAGGGTCATCACGTCTTCATCGTCGGCCCCGACGAGTCGAATCGGAGGTAACAAGTCGTCGCAGCCTGGCAGCACCCGAACTAGTTGAACCCTAAACAAGTTGGGTGGCATCTGGGTACCGTGGAACAAGGGGTTGCCCGGTTGAACGATTTTGCCCTTGGCGACATCGACCAACTCGTTATTCACGAAGTGGAGGAGAGTGCACAGAACGTCGGCGGCCCCCTGCGAAAACATGTAGGGCGTCAGGGATGCCTAGTCAAAGGCAAGGAGATGAAGTCCTCCGCCGAGAGAGGCTTAATTAGTTACCGTGATGATGGCGTCGAGCTCGGCTAATGTCGAGGCACCGCCAACGGCGGGCGTGCAGTTGACGGAGGGGCCGCTTGCTGAAGAGGTGCCGGCCGGCGTACACCCGGGTGCATTAAGCTCCCGTGCCGGCGTCGGAGACACCAATGCCGCCTCCGGCAGAGGCACCAATGGCCCCGCCATCGCATTATGCGAGTTGCTGGCCGTGAAGCTAGGAATCGGGGGCGGCCCCTGTTGGCCGCCCGCAATCCACGCACTCAACCCCGAGATCAAGGTAGGCACAAGGGCGGTGATCGTCGCTCCGAGTCGTTGTTCCACTTGCTCTTGGACAATCTCCGGAATCCGCGCCACCTGTGCCTTGAGTTCTTGAACCTCTCGCGTTTGGCTTTCCGAGCTGGTCTTTTTCTCCTTCCGCACACCAGCGGTATAGTATGACCCCCATTTTGTCGACAAGCCTTTGCCGGCCACACAACCAGCTGACGTCGGCTTACTGAGCTTATCCTTGTTCTTCATTACATTCTACCCCCTATTTAGAGTGGTGTCCCAAGGGTTGCTCTTAGTCGACTCCGCGCTACTGCTTTCAGTCGCCTGCGGAAGGAATGTGAACCATTTAGAAATTTGGCTTCATTAATTAGAATGCAACCATATGGAGCTAATTACGCGGGGGTGTATTCCTTACCAGAACAAGATCAAGCGCCCTGGTCTCCGGATCCGTGGTAAGCGCCTTTGTTATCGGGTCCTTCTTGTACTGGGCCCTGACATAGTTCCTAGTCTGCTTGTTACCGCTGTATTTCTCGAAGCGGGGCGGTAGGCCTTGCTCGGCACGGTCCGCGTCCTCCTTGTCCCATATAGGCTCCGCCACTCTGTAACCGCCGGGACCGAGTGTGTGTTCCCCTATGTTCAGCTCCCGCATTTGTTTCCCCCACTCACTTGATTGGGAGCTTGCGGTGCTCGAGCAATTGATCTTGAAGTCATTGTAGTCATCTTCGGTGATCGAAGGATTTTTCTCCTTGATCTTCTGATAACTCTCACCTTTCTCGATCATTCTCTTCACATTGCTTTTCAAGTAGATAGGGCCTTGCTCATCTTCGTGAGGGCAGCATTCTTCACTTTATTCCCTTTGAGGCTTGTGTTTTCAAATTCAGCGGGGAACTTGTATCGTTCGTGCAGCTTCGTGAAGAGGAGGTTGCGCAAATTCCCTCAGTCAGGATGCCTCAGGTTCTCGGTGTTGATCGAGACGGTGCTCCGGACAATGCACCCGAGCTGAAGCGAGTACCCCTTGACTATTCGTTCGGGCGCCGTTGGATTCCTGTTGGAGTCCACTTCAGTAACTTCCTCCTTGATGGTGCGGAGCACGATCGGGCGCCGGTCCTTCCGTTGCCTCTCCGTTTGGCTGCCATCTGTGCATGTGCCACCATCATCAGTGGTGGCATCCTCGGCGGCACCATCAGTGGTGGCATCAGTGTGGTCATCCACGGTAGCACCATCCGTGGTCTCAGGATCGGTGGGGAAGGCGGCGGCCTCATACAAGTGAGGTTGTTCCTCCATCTCCTGGGACAGCTCCCAGAATGCCTTCTCGCCCGAACCCCCGGCCTCATCGTTGTGGGCCATGTTTCTCTCTAAATAGAAACAAAGTTTCGTCAAAAAGTTGGTTATTGTCAAGGAACAAGATCATGGTCTCATCATTTAGGGTTTGTCGACACCGAGGCATCCTAAAATCTAAGCTTTTATCATTGAGGGTTTTTCGACGCCAAGGCACCCTAAAAGCCTAACCTTTCATCATTTCGGTTTTTATCGACACCGAGGCACCCTAAAAGCCATGCATTAGTCACAAGTACGCCAGGGCACTTGATCCTACTTAATTAACTACTAAGATACCCCGGCCCATGCATTAGTCACAAGTACCCCATATGTCCTATTTTTAGCAAAGTCATGCTAAAATTCACAAAAAAATTCAGCATGACCTTTACTGAAAATAGGACATATGGAGTACCCGAATTTGCCGGAACGGAAGTTAATCGACATTCCGGCAAACTCAAGGGCCTCTCGGGGTACCTGCAAAATCATCACGACACGATGGTCGGAGACAAAACCCAGCAAACTAGCACCACAATGTGCCTCTACTTTCATATGGATGAAAAGGCCACAATGTGCCTCTACTAGCACCACAATCTTAGTTGTAGGTAATCTCTGTGTGTGTGCTGTTCCTTGCGTGTTTGTGGATAGCTGCTGAATATCGACACACAAAGCTACTTGTTTTCCTCAGAGAAAAAAAGCTAGTACTTATTTCCCTTATCAAATAAACAGTCAAAAGGAAATACTGCATATTGGAACATCAGTATGCATTGATTTATGAAAGAGACAGCCTAGCATGGACAGCAAGAGCCACTCAGGCTAGCCAAGGAGACTGCCCATGAAACCACACCCCAAGGTAGAAGCCATCATTCATTACAAATTTGAATATATGATATTCCAGAAAATAATCTGTCTACAAAATGAGATACATTCCGTTTGAACTACCAAGTTACACAAAGAAAATGCACCTGAGCACCAAGAGGAACTGTTACAACTCCATAAGGTATATCCAAGTCACTGCTACTCATATTCAAAAAACCTAACTCCAATATAACCAGAAAGATTGTAAAACATTATATCTCCATGCTGACACGAACTGAAAGCGTAACAAAAATACCTATTATTCTAGGCAGCTGCCTTGCTAGTGATTCGGTGTCGTCGCAACTGGATCCCTCCCACTCGACCTGCGATCTTCTACAAGGAAAAAGTAGCAGCTCAGTCAACCACCATATAATTATACAAGGAAAAAAATGCTACTTGGCACAAGTGTAAACGAGAAGCTTGAGGTAGCAGCAGATTGAAGTGATAAGTGCAAAGGAGATTTCACAAAACAGTACTCTTAGTACATTTGCTATTTCACAAAATATAGCAAATCTGCTAGAGTTGCTCTTAGTACTCCCTCCGTTCCATAATTCTTATCATGGTTGAAATGGCTCCACGAGACGAGGGAGGATCAAACTGAATACGCATAGCTTACTCGATTGCTCGAGAGCATGCTTATATCAGCAATGGTCAATCATCATTGCCCCAAATCAGAATTCTATTTCAAAAAACATAGCAGAAAAAATGCCTTCCTGGACCATGTTTTGTGAACAGATAAACTTCTGGTGGTGAGAAAATGGCGGCGAATTTTGATAATTCGAACAGTTACTATGTCTAATGGACAAAGGTCTCTGTTATAAGCATGCCAGGAAGAGTGCAAAGCAAAGCGATGCAAAACTATATGTAAAAAGAAGGCAGCAACAACACAGAATTACCCCAAAAGAATAAAGAATATGCTACCTACTAAAAGCAGCAAAATGATCATGGATTACAAGTCTGAAGAAGCAAGCGAGAAGAAGCTATCTCCTGAAAGCAACAAAATCCCAAACAATAAAGAACAAGTACAACTAACAGAAGAGAAAAATTAAATTACCAAACAATAAAGAACAACCACTGCCTGCATTTTAACTGAAATGCAAACCACCAAAATCAATGTCAAGCAAAACCAAATAGTGCCTACAAACAATATATTTTGCATTAAACAGAGAGCATTGTTTGGCATACAGAACCCGTAATAATTTGTGGTCACCAATAGCTTGCAAAATTATGTAACAAGGGAGAATATTGGGCTATGCAATCATCCTGATGCCTACTGACCTACATCTAACTTCAAGTAGAAAGGAAACATGTACTTTAGAATCAAGATGAAATTGCACACATTATGGCAGTTGAAAGAAAGAAACTGCTCAATTACACAAACTATTACAAAGGCTTCTCAGGCTTGTTTAGTAGTACCGCATTCATGAAGAGACACAATGGTAGACCTGTATGCAAACTATTATGGGAAATCCAATAGAACTAAAAAAATCTGTACAAAGAGTTCATTTGATATTGAAGAATTTCACTTAACATTATCATTTTGTTATCCAACACTCAACACATACATGGCAAGAGAACATTATATTATACATAGCCAATGAAGGCCTCACATATTAACATTATATTATACATAGCCTAAGAAGTGTGACAGCTTAGGGCCTCTTTGATCCAAGTAAGTTCACAGGAACTTCGCAGTAGAGAGAGAGAGAGAGAGAGAGAGAGAGAGAGAGAGAGAGGAGCTTGCACCAGCATCACCACCACCAGCACCAGCAAGTTTGAGGCCTCTTTGATTCAAAGGAATTTTGGAGGATCCTATCACATATTCCTGTGACTTTTATCTATGATCACATATTCCTGAAATAGCAAATGTACTAAAACAGTAGAGTGGCATTTATCTATGATCAACAGATCCGCCAAAGAGCATAACAAATTTCTATATACATTTAACATAATCGATCATTCGAACTTGATTCTAAGGATCAACTAGTCTAGTTATGTACGTACATGGCAGACAAAAACACCTAGCAATAGCAACAAGAGAACATAGTTTCGTCCCTTAGGAAAAAACACGCCAGAGCATGAGAGATGGAGAGAGTAGAGAGAGAGAGGGGGGATGATACCTTGACGAGCTCCCCTGATGGCGTGGGTAGTAGGGTCGGGGCAGCGTCCCGGGAAGAACTAGGCACACGCGGTCCGAGGTGCGTGCAGCCTGCGCGCGAGAGGAACCAACATCAACCTTGACGATGAAAGGGGGAAGGGGAGGTATCATCAGGGAACCAGCATCATCAGGGAACCAGCAGCATCACGCGGCGGCACAATTGAATCAAACAAAGGGGAAAGGGGAGGAGAAGAGGACCTTGCGAGACCTTCAATGGCGGGGTCGCGGGAGAGAAGAAGCACGCGAGTAGCGGCGTGGTCGATGGGAGCAGCTCGAGCAGAGGTGGCGGCGGATCTGGCCGGCGTCGAGGGCGGCGGGTGGCGGGGCGCCGGGGCGGCGGCGTCGGGAGAGGAGAGGGGAAGGGGATCGAGGGCGAGGGCTCGAGCGAGGGAGAGGAGAGGGGAAGGGGATCGAGGGCGAGGGCTCGGGCGAGGGAGAGAGAGTGGATCGAGGGCTCGGGCTCGGGCGAGGGAGAGAGAGAGGGGATGGATACGAAGTAGGGGGGCACAATACTAATGGCGCACCACCCCTCGGTGTGCCATAAGTATATACATGCTAATGGCGCACCTCGGCCTGGTGCGCCATTAGTATTTTTTTTATTTCCGCTCGAGCCAACAGGTTATCACCCACCTGACCTCATCCACATCAACTCCCCTCTACTAGCTCGACTGGTCAGGTGCCAGTTCTCACACCAGGAGGTCCTGGGTTCGATTCGTAGGCTCCACAAAAAATATTTTATGCATTTTAAAATGTTGTTTGATACTTATTTGTTTTTAAATATGTTCAAACTTGTTTAAATCATAACAGTAATTTTTTTTATAAGACAGTAATATTTTTTTTATAAGACAGTAATTTTTTATAAGACAGTAATTTTTTTTATAAGACAGTAATATTTTTTAAAAAATATCATCAAACAGTAATTCCGGTGGAGCGG
>NC_041391.1:43755708-43759230 GCF_002162155.2 Triticum dicoccoides
AAAAATATCATCAAACAGTAATGCCGGTGGAGCGGGGGAGGGTGCGGGGGGTCGGTGGCGGCGGTTGAGTAGGGGAGGGGTGCGGGGGGTCGGCGGCGGCGGTTGAGTAGGGGAATCGAGGGTGCGGGGGGTCGGCGGCGGCGGCCGGTGGACCGGGGGGTGCTCGGCGGCGAGGGGGACCGGATCTGGCGAGGTGGGATAGCGATCGAGATGGAGGGGGATCGAGATCGAGTGTCCATGAAATTTAAAAATATTCATGATAGTTCAAAAAGTGCCCATGAAATACAATCGAGAAATGAAGGCTGCGATTTAAATACAATCGATCTTAGCTAGCTATCTGTTAACAATCTTCTTGCCCTTCTTTTTTGCAAATGGAGTTCTTCTATGGAACGGATGTCCTTTAGGTAGGGTGGTCCTGCTTCTTCTTGTGGTGTATGCTGCTACTTCATCATCGTCGTCATGTTCGATCCTCGGGTCGCCGTACTTGTCGAAGTCTTGCTCATTGGCTACTCCATCCATTCCGATGATCTTCCTTTTGCCTCTCCTCACGACAACACGACTGGGCTTTGGCGGGTCGGTAATGAAGAAGCATTGGTCCACTTGGGAAGCCAGTACCCATGGCTCATTTTTCGGGGTGACGTTTGTGCCCGCGGTCTTGGATTTGGCTTCGGGTATAACCATGGTGGTGAAATATCGGTCTTCTTTTATGACGTTCTTGGCCCATCTGACACGCAACATTGGGACCTTCTCTCCAGCGTAGCTCAGCTCCCAGATCTCCTCGATCCTTCCGTAGTATCTGTCCTTGTCGTTACCGGTGTAGGATTCCATCCTTACCCCGGAGTTCTGATAACCATCCCTCTTCATGTCCTTGGCCTCGGTGTAGAATGTGTAGCCGTTGATATCGTACGCCTCATAGGTCATCAGGTTGTGCTCGGCGCCCTGTGACAAGGCGAATATGAGTTGTTCTTCCGCGGAAGAATCCTCATGTAAAGGGTACGACAGAAGCTTCTGCTTGGACCAACGCGTGAAACATGAGTTGTGCTCTTTGAGTATATCTCCGTCCGTCCTCTGTTGGCCTCGGTCATTGTACGTCTTCTTAATAAAGGTTTTGTGCTCTACCACCCAAGGATCGACCACGTCTATGTGTTGTAGCGTGACTAGGTTTGCTCTTTCAAAGTCGGCGAGTCAACCCTCGAAGTCGACATGCATTTCGCGGCGACCCTCACGGTGACCCCATCCAGCGAGCCTGCCAAGGTGCCTGTTGACGGGCAGACCAACGGGGTTCTCGATGCCTAGATAATTCATGCAGTAGGAGATGCACTCTTCGGTTAGAAAGCCCCTGGCTATGCTTCCCTCTGGACGTGACATGTTGCGAACGCATCCTTTGATGACACCATTCATCCTTTCGAATGGCATCATGCTGTGCAGGAACGTCGGCCCAAGTTGGATGATATCCTCCACTATATGGACTAGCAGATGCACCATAACGTCGAAGAATGCGGGCGGGAAGTACATCTCAAGCTCGCATAGTATCACCACGATCTCTTCCTGTAGCCTTCTGAGTTGCCTCACGCCAATCGACTTCCGAGAGATGACGTCGAAGAAGTTGCATAGGCCAAATAGTGTTTCACGGACGTGCGCGTCCATGATCCCACGGATTGCAACTGGAAGTATCTGCGTCATCAGCACGTGACAGTCGTGAGACTTCATCCCGCTGAACTTCTGCTTCGCTGGGTCTAGGTATCTGCTTATCTTCCCCGCGTAACCGTAAGGAAGTTTTACTCCTAGGAGGCAGGTGAAAAACTGCTCGATCTCCTCCTGACTTAGAGTGAAGCACGCGGGAGGGTAGTCATTTCCGGTCTTCTTGGCCTTTTTGCCTTTGCGACGACTTTCTGTGTCCTGCTTCGCCTCATCATCATCATCATCATCATCATCATCATCATCATCATATATAGCGTGAAGCTCCTGCCTGATGCCCATTGATTTCAAGTCTGCCCTAGCTTTCGGCCCATCTTTGGTCCTCTCTGGCATGTTGAGCAGGGTACCAAGCAGACTCTCGCACATGCGGTGGATCTTCCAGTACGGCAAGTCCCAGAAAACAGACCTCGTTTTCCATACCTTCAGCAGCGGCTCTGGCGCCTTTTGCTTCTTTCCCGGCAGTGGGCAGTCTTTCCAATTTTTCAACAGCTTGTCTATTTCCTCGCCGCTCCTCGTACACGGGCTTTTTCGGGGTTCGGTTTCACCATCGAACAGATCCTTGCGTTTCCTCCACGGGTCATCGTCGCGAAGCCACCTTCGATGTCCCATGAACACGGTTTTCGAAGACCCGGGATCTCTATCTAGCTGGCGATACGTTGTGTCATCCATGCACCTTACGCATCCAGAAAATCCGTGGACTACCTGCCCCGCAAGATATCCGTAACCGAGATAGTCGTGCACCGTCGTGAGCAGTGCGGCTCTCATAGGGAAATATTCTTTCTCTGCGGCGTCCCACGTATTGGCTGGCGTTTTCCACAGCGTGTCAATCTCCTCTTTCAGCAGCCCCAGATACAGATTGATGGCGTTCCCTGGTTGTTTCGGCCCTTCAATTAGCATACTCATGTGAATGTACTTCCTCTTCATGCACAACCAGGGGGGAAGGTTGTACATCCACACGAACACAGGCCAGGTGCTATGTGTGCTTCTCTGGCTGCCAAATGGATTGACTCCATCGGTGCTCGCGCCCAGCATGATGTTCCTTGGATCGTTCCCAAATTCTGGGTATTCGAAGTTCAACGCTTGCCACTGGCTCGCATCCTTAGGGTGACTCAGCATCTTGTCTTTTTTATCTATCTCCGGATCATTTGCGTCATCTTCTCGCTTCTTCTCCTCCCTATCCGCGTGCCAACGCAGGAGCTTTGCTACCTTAGGGTCCGCGAAATACCGCTGCAGACGAGGAGTGATCGGAAAGTACCACACCACTTTTCGAGGAGCTTTCTTCCTCTTCTTGTATCGAGTGACACCGCACACCGGACATATGGTAGACTCCGCGTGCTCATCCCGAGAAATGATGCAATTGTTCATGCACACATGGTATTTCACGTGCGGTAAATCCAGAGGACACACGATTTTCTTTGCCTCCTCCAAACTAGTCGGGCACTTGTTCCCCTTGGGAAGACGTTCGTGCCAGAATGACATGTTCTCGTCGAAGCATGCGTCGGTCATTTTGTGTTTTACCTTCATCTCCAGAGCCATGAGCGTTACTTTCAGGCGGGTATCCTCGGGCCTGCATCCTTCATACAATGGAGTAACCGCGTCTAACTCAAGTTGATCCATCTTGGCTTTCTCTCGGGCGGCAGCTCTTGCGTTATCCGTCTGCTTGAGAAGAAGCTCTTGAATATGAGGGTCCTACACCCAGCCCATCGATGGTCCAGCGTCGTCTGCTCCGCCGGCATCATCATCATGTCCTGCATCTTCTACATGATGACTGTGTACAGCATCACCGTCGTGATCATCTCCTGGGGGTTCTTCGTCTTCTCGCCC
>NC_041391.1:43759395-43789074 GCF_002162155.2 Triticum dicoccoides
CCCCCCGAGCCGCGGTGGTTGTCTTGTTGCCCTTCCTCATTTCTTGCCCGGCCCCCATGAACGACTTCGTAGTCATCTTCATCACCTTGCCACCGATAGCCATCCATGAAACCACGCAAGAGCCGGTGGTCCCGCACCTGCCCGGAATCCGGGTCCGCAATAAGGCTATTCAGCTTGCATCTTCGACACGGACATCTTATCTCCGTCTCGTTCTTTTGAAGCATCTCGGCCTTCACGGACCTCAAAAACCTATTCACGATGCCTTCGGTCATCGTGCGGACCATGGTCGCCTGCAGGGTAGAGCAAAACGATATTTTAGAACCAAGAAAAAAATTTGGCATGACTTTCCCTAAAAATAGGACCAAAAAGAATGCTTAATGCCAAAATTCTCGCCGAAACGGAAATGAATCAACATTCCGGCAAAATATTGGCAACTATCGCATTTCAAATACCGGTACACCTCCAAACACAAACACATATGCAACACCACAAACATATGCAACACCACGAACATACATAGATCTAGCTAGGCCATAAAAAGTGCATGTGCACATTGTTGTAGGGAGAACAACATAAATATAGCTTCCCCCCTTACTTACCTAGCAAAA
Source organism: Triticum dicoccoides (assembly GCF_002162155.2). Classification (NCBI taxonomy): domain Eukaryota; kingdom Viridiplantae; phylum Streptophyta; class Magnoliopsida; order Poales; family Poaceae; genus Triticum; species Triticum dicoccoides. Next base: position 43,760,004 of record NC_041391.1, read on the forward strand.
CAAGGTAACTTAACCACTTAATTTGAATGAATCTATGGTGGAAATGAGGTGAAAAAGAGGAGGCACCCGAGACAAGGAGGAGGCGGTGGAGAGAATGAAGTGGGGAGAAAGTGAGTGTGGGAGGAGAGGCTGTCCAAAATATCTTGTTGCTGCCCACTTACTAATGGCGCACCAGCAACAAATGCGCCATTAGTAATCCAGGTTACTAATGGTGCACCCCCAGATGGTGCGCCATTAGTACTTTTGCAAAAAAGGAATAAAAACAATAATAAAAAAAATAACATTAGTGGCGCACCTTCCGGCCGGTGCGCCATTACTAGTTACAACTAGTAATGGCGCACCACCAGAGGATACGCCATTAGTATGTTTGGACAGGCGCACTAGTTCAAAAAAAAATTTGGTACTAATGGCGCACCGTGAGCAGGGTGCGCCATTAGTAGTTTCAACACTAATGGCGCATCAGGGTGTGGTGCGCCATTAGTATATACTAATGGCGCACCACATGTCTGGTGCGCCATTAGTGTCAATTCCATCTATAGCCCTTTTCCTAGTAGTGACTGGTTCTACCGACGTGCTTTGCACACAGGTGGCTGGCGGGTGTCAGTTTCTCCAACTTTAGTTGAACCAAGTGTGGCTACGCCCTGTCCTTGAGAAGGTTAAAACAACACTAACTTGACAAACTATCGTTGTGGTTTTGATGCGTAGGTAAGAACGGTTCTTGCTCAGCCCGTAGCAGCCACGTACAACTTGCAACAACAAAGTAGAGGACGTCTAACTTGTTTTTGCAGGGCATGTTGTGATGTGATATGGTCAAGACGTGATGCTATATTTTATTGTATGAGATGATCATGTTTTGTAACCGAGTTATCGGCAACTAGCAGGAGCCATATGGTTGTCGCTTTATTGTATGCAATGCAATCGCCCTGTAATTGCTTTACTTTATCACTAAGCGGTAGCAATAGTCGTAGAAGCAATAGGTGGCGAAACGACAACGATGCTACGATGGAGATCAAGGTGTCGCGCCGGTGACGATGGTGATCATGACGGTGCTTCGAAGATGGAGATCACAAGCACAAGATGGTGATGGCCATATCATATCACTTATATTGATTGCATTCGATGTTTATCCTTTATGCATCTTATCTTGCTTTGATTGACGGTAGCATTATAAGATGATCTCTCACTAAATTTCAAGATAAAAGTGTTCTCCCTGAGTATGCACCGTTGCCAAAGTTCGTCGTGCCCAGACACCACGTGATGATCGGGTGTGATAAGCTCTACGTCCATCTACAATGGGTGCAAGCCAGTTTTGGACAGGCAGAATACTCAGGTTAAACTTGACGAGCCTAGCATATGCAGATATGGCCTCGGAACACTGAGACCGAAAGGTCGAGCGTGAATCATATAGTAGATATGATCAACATAATGATGTTCACCATTGAAAACTACTCCATTTCACGTGATGATCGGTTATGGTTTAGTTGATTTGGATCACTTGATCACTCAGATGATTAGAGGGATGTCTATCCAAGTGGAAGTTCTTAAGTAATATGATTAATTGAACTTTAATTTATCGTGAACTTAATCCTGGTAGTATTTTGCAAATTATGTTGTAGATCAATAGCTCGCGTTGTTGCTTCCCTATGTTTTTGCTTCCCTATGTTTTTATACGTGTTCCTAGAGAAAACTAAGTTGAAAATGTTAGTAGCAATGATGCGGACTTGGTCCGTGATCTGAGGTTTATCCTCATTGCTGCACATAAGAATTATGTCCTTGATGCACCGCTAGGTGACAGACCTATTGCAGGAGCAGATACAGATGTTATGAACGTTTGGCTAGCTCAATATGATGACTACTTGATAGTTTAGTGCACCATGCTTAACGGCTTAGAATCGGGACTTCAAAGACATTTTGAACGTCATGGACCATATGAGATGTTCCAGGAGTTGAAGTTAATATTTCAAGCAAAATACCCGAGTTGAGAGATATGAAGTCTCCAACAAGTTCTATAGCTAAAAGATGGAGGAGAATTGCTCAACTAGTGAGCAAGTGCTTAGATTGTCTAAGTACTACAATCGCTTGAATCAAGTGGGAGTTAATCTTCCAGATAAGATAGTGATTGGCGGAGTTCTCTAGTCACCATCACCAAGTTACTGGAACTTCGTGATGAACTATAATGCAAGGGATAACGAAAATGATTCCGAGCTCTTCGTGATGCTGAAATCAACGAAGGTAGAAATCAAGAAAAGAGCATCAAGTGTTGATGATTGATAAGACCACTAGTTTCATGAAAAGGGCAAAGGAAAAGAAAGGGAACTTCAAGTAGAATGGCAAGCAAGTTGCCACTCCCGTGAAGAAGCCCAAAGCTGGACCAAAGCCTGAAACTAAGTACTTCTACTGCAAAGGAAATGACCACTGGAAGCGGAAATGCCCTGAATATTTGGTGATTAAGAAGGATGGAAAAGTGAACAAGGGTATATTTGATATACATGTTATTGATGTTTACCTTACTAGTGTTTATAGTAGCCCCTGAGTATTTGATACTTGTTCGGTTGCTAAGATTAGTAACTTGAAACAGTAGTTACAAAATCAACATAAACTAGTTGAGGGTGAAGTGACGATGTGTGTTGGAAGTGGTTCCAAGATTGATATGATCATCATCGCACACTCCCTATACTTTCGAGATTAGTGTTGAACCTAAATAAATGTTATTTGGCATTTGCGTTGAGCATGAATATGATTTGATCATGTTTATTGCAAAACGATTATTCATTTAAAGTTAGAGAATAATTGTTCTTCTCTTTATATGAATAAAACCTTCGATGGTCATACACCCAATGAAAATAGTTTGTTGGATCTCGATCATAATGGATACACATATTCATAATATTGATGCCAAAAGATACAAAGTTGATAACGATAAGTGCAACTTATTTGTGGCACTGCCGTTTGGGTCATATCGGTGTAAAGCGCATGAAGAAACTCCATAAAGATGGACTTTTGGAATCACTTGATTATGAATCATTTGATGCTTGCGAACCGTGCCTTATGGGCAAGATGACTAAAACTCCGTTCTCCGGAACAATGGAACGAGCTAGTGACTTATTGGAAATAATACATACTGATGTATGCGGTCCAATGAGTATTGATGCTCGTGGCGGGTATCGTTATTTTTGACCTTCACAAGATGATTTGAGCAGATATGAGTATATCTACTTAATGAAACATAAGTATGAAACATTTGAAAAGTTTCAACCTGATAAGCTCAAACCCAAATCGGGGAAATGTGTCTTCATAGGATACCCAAAGGAGACTGTTGGGTACACCTTCTATCACAGATCCGAAGGCAAGACATTCATTACTAAGAATGGATCCTTTCTAGAGAAGGAGTTTCTCACGAAAGAAGTGAGTGGGAGGAATGTAGAACTTGATGAGGTAACTGTACCTGCTCCCTTATTGGAAAGTAGTTCATCACAGAAACTAGTTCCTGTGACGACTACACCAATTAGTGAGGAAGCTAATGATATTGGTCATGAAACTTCAGATCAAGTTACTACCGAACCTCGTAGGTCAAATAGAGTAAGATCCGCACCAGAGTGGTACGATAATCCTATTCTGGAGGTCATGTTACTTGACCATGGCGAACCTACTAACTATGAGGAAGCGATGATGAGCCCAGATTCCGCAAAATGGCTCGAGGCCATGAAATCTGAGATGGGATCCATGTATGAGAACAAAGTGTGTTCTTTGGTTGACTTGCCCGATGATCGGCAGGCCATTGAGAATAAATGGATCTTCAAGAAGAAGACTGACGCTGATGGTAATATTACCGTCTACAAAGCTCGACTTGTTGCGAAAGGTTTTTGACAAGTTCAAGGAGTTGACTACGATGAGACTTTCTCACCCGTAGCGATGCTTAAGTCTGTCCGAATCATGTTAGCAATTGCCGCATTTTATGATTATGAAATTTGGCAAATGGATGTCAAAACTGCATTCCTGAATGGATTTCTGGAAGAAGAGTTGTATATGATGCAACTAGAAGGTTTTGTCGATCCAAAGGATGCTAACAAAGTGTGCAAGCTCCAGCGATCCATCTATGGGCTGGTGCAAGCCTCTCGGAGTTGGAATAAACGCTTTGATAGTGTAATCAAAGCATATGGTTTTATACAAACTTTTGGAGAAGCCTATATTTACAAGAAAGTGAGTGGGAGCTCTGTAGCATTTCTAATATTATATGTGGACGACATATTATTGATTGGAAATGATATAGAATTTCTGGATAGCATAAAAGGATACTTGAATAAAAGTTTTTCAATGAAAGACCTCGGTGAAGCTGCTTACATATTGGGCATCATGATCTATAGAGATAGATCAAGACGCTTGATTGGACTTCTACAGAGTACATACCTTGATAAAGTTTTGAAAAAGTTCAAAATGGATCAAGCAAAGAAAGGGTTCTTGCCTGTAATACAAGGTATGAAGTTGAGTCAGACTCAATGCCCGACGACAGCAGAAGATAGAGAGAAAATAAAAGATGTTCCCTATGCTTCAGACATAGGCTCTATCATGTATGCAATGCTGTGTACCAGACCTGATGTATGCTTAGCAATAAGTTTAGCAGGGAGGTACCAAAGTAATCCAGGAGTGGATCACTGGACAGCGGTCAATAATATCCTGAAATACTTGAAAAGGACTAAGGATATGTTTCTCGTTTATGGAGGTGACAAAGAGCTAGTCGTAAATGGTTACGTTGATGCAAGCTTTGACACTGATCCAGACGATTCTAAATCGCAAACCGGATACGTGTTTATATTGAACGGTGGGGATGTCAGTTGGTACTGTTCTAAACAAAGCGTCGTGGCGGGATCTACATGTGAAGCGGAGTACATAGCTGCTTCGTAAGCAGCAAATGAAGGAGTCTGGATGAAGGAGTTCATATCCGATCTAGGTGTCATACCTAGTGCATCGGGTCCAATGAAAATCTTCAGTGACAATACTGGTGCAATTGCCTTGGCAAAGGAATCCAGATATCACAAGAAGATCAAGCACATTAAGAGACGCTTCAATTCCATCCGGGACCAAGTCCAGGTGGGAGACATAGAGATTTGCAAGATACATACGGATTTGAATGTTGCAGACCCGTTGACTAAGCCTCTTCCACGAGCAAAACATGATCAGCACCAAGGCTCCATGGGTATTAGAATCATTACTGTGTAATCTAGATTATTGACTCTAGTGCAAGTGGGAGACTAAAGGAAATATACCCTAGAGGCAATAATAAAGTTCTTATTTATTTCCTTATATCATGATAAATTTTTATTGTTCATGCTAGAATTGTATTAACCGGAAACATGATACATGTGTGAATACATAGACAAACTGAGTGTCACTAGTATGCCTCTACTTGACTAGCTCGTTTATCAAAGATGGTTATGTTTCCTAGCCATGGACAAAAGAGTTGTCATTTGATTAACGGGATCACATCATTGAGAGAATGATGTGATTGACTTGACCCATTCCGTTAGCTTAGCACTTGATCGTTTAGTATGTTGCTACTACTTTCTTCATGACTTATACATGTTCCTGTGACTATGAGATTATGCAACTCCCGTTTACCGGAGGAACACTTTGTGTGCTACCAAACGTCACAACGTAACTGGGTGATTATAAAGGTGCTCTACAGGTGTCTCCGAAGGTACTTGTTGGGTTGGCGTATTTCGAGATTAGGATTTGTCACTCCGATTGTCGATGAGGTATCTCTGGGGCCCTCTCGGTAATACACATCACTATAAGCCTTGAAAGCAATGTGACTAATGAGTTAGTTGCGAGATGATGTATTACATAACGAGTAAAGAGGCTTGCCGGTAACAAGATTGAACTAGGTATTGAGATACCGATGATCGAATCTCGGGCAAGTAATATACCGATGACAAAGGGAACAATGTATGTTGTTATGCGGTTTGACCGATAAATATCTTCGTAGAATATGTGGGAGCCAACATGAGCATCTAGGTTCCGCTATTGGTTATTGACCGGAAACGTGTTTCGGTCATGTCTACATTGTTCTCGAACCCGTAGGGTCCGCACGCTTAAGGTTTCGATGACAGTTATATTATGAGTTTATGAGTTTTGATGTACCGAAGATTGTTCGGAGTCCCGGATGTGATCACGAACATAATGAGGAGTCTCGAAATGGTCGAGACATGAAGATTGATATATTGGACGACTATATTCGGACACCGGAATGGTTTCGGGGGTTCTCGGATATATACCGGAGTACCGGGGGGTTATTGGAACCCCCTCGGTGGTTAATGGGCCTCATGGGCCCAAGTGGTGGAAGAGGAGAGGCGGACAAGGGGAAGCCGCGCGCCCCTCCTCCCCCAAGTCCGAATTGGACAAGGAGAGGGGGGCGGCGCCTGCTACGTCTTGAGCTAGCATTGGTTTTCCCTGAAGAGGAGAGGGTGATGCAGCAAGTGTAGCGTAAGTATTTCCCTCAGCTTTTGAGAACCAAGGTATCAATCCAGTAGGAGGCTCCTCAAAAGTCCCACGCGCCTACACAAACAAACTGAGAACTCGTAACCAACGCAATAAAGGGGTTGTCAATCACTTCACGGCCACTTGCGAAAGTGAGATCTGATAGAGATAGTACGATAAGATAAATATATTTTTGGTATTTTATAATATAGATGCAAAAAGTAAAGATGCAAATAAAAGTAGATTGAAAGCAAATATTATAAGAGATAGACCCGGGGGCCATAGGTTTCACTAGAGGCTTCTCTCGAGAGCATAAGTATTACGGTGGGTGAACAAATTACTGTCAAGCAATTGATAGAAAAGCGAATAATTATGACGTTATCTAGGCATGATCATGTATATAGGCATCACGTCCATAACAGGTAGACCGACTCCTGCCTGCATCTACTACTATTACTCCACACATCGACCGCTATCCAGCATGCATCTAGAGTATTAAGTTCATAAGAACAGAGTAACGCATTAAGCAAGATGACATGATGTAGAGGGATAAACTCATGCAATATGATATAAACCCCATCTTGTTATCCTCGATGGCAACAATACAATACGTTTCTTGCAACCCTTTCTGTCACTGGGTAAGAACACTGCAAGATTGAACCCAAAGCTAAGCACTTCTCCCATGGCAAGAAAGATCAATCTAGTAGGCCAAACCAAACCGATAATTCGAAGAGACTTGCAAAGATAACGCAATCATACATAAAAGAATTCAGAGAAGATTCAATTAATATTCATAGATAAATATGATCATAAACCCACAATTCATTGGATCTCGACAAACACACCGCAAAAAGAGATTACATCGAATAGATCTCCACAAGAGAGGGGGAGAACATTGTATTGAGATCCAAAAAGAGTGAAGAAGCCATCTAGCTAATAACTATGGACCCGTAGGTCTGTGGTGAACTACTCACAACTCATAGGAGGGGCAAGGATGTTGATGTAGAGGCCCTCCATGGTCGATTCCCCCTCCGGCAGAGTGCCGGCGAAGGCTCCAAGATGGGATCTTGCGGATACAGAAGGTTATGGAAGTGGAAATTGTGTTTCGTCATGCCCCTGGATGTTTTTGGGGTCCGTAGGTATATATAGGAGAAAGAGGCACGTCGGTGGATGCCCGAGGGGCCCACGGGACAGGGGGGCGTGCCCTACAGGGGGGGCGCGCCCTCCTATCACGTGGAGGCTCCGGTTGTTTCTTGACTTGCACTCCAAGCTCTCCGGATCTTGTTCGTTCCAAAAATCACGCTCCCGAAGGTTTCATTCCGTTTGGACTCCGTTTGATATTCCTTTTCTTCGAAATACTGAAATAGGCAAAAAAACAGCAATATGGGCTGGGCCTTCGGTTAGTAGGTTAGTCCCAAAAATGATATAAATGTATAAAATAAAGCCGATAAACATCCAAAATAGGTAATATAATAGCATGGAACAATCAAAAATTATAGATACGTTGGAGACGTATCAAGCATCCCCAAGTTTAATTCCTGCTCGTCCTCGAGTAGGTAAATGATAAAAATAGAATTTTTGATGTTGAATTCTACCTAGCATAATTCTCAATGTAATTTTCTTTAATGTGGCATGAATGTTCAAATCCAAATAATACAAAATAAAAGTTCATATTGACATAAGAAATAGTAATACTTCAAGCATACTAAGCAAAGTAATCATGTCTTCTCAAAACAACATGGATAAAGAAAGTTATCCCTACAAAATCATATAGTCTGGCTGTTGCTCTATCTTCATCACACAAAGTATTTAATCATGCACAACCCTAATGACGAGCCAAGCAATTGTTTCATACTTTAATAATCTCAAACTCTTTCAACTTTCACTCAATACATGAGCGTGAGCCATGGACATAGCACTATATGTGGAATAGAATGGTGGTTGTGGGGAAGACAAAAAAGGAGAAGATAGTCTCACATCAACTAGGCGTATCAACAGGCTATGGAGATGCCCATTAATAGATATCAATGTGAGTGAGTAGGGATTGCCATGCAATGAATGCACTAGAGCTATAAATATATGAAAGCTCAACAAAACAAAACTAGTGGGTGTGCATCCAACTTGCTTGCTCACGAAGACCTAGGGCATTTTGAGGAAGGCCATCATTGGAATATACAAGACAAGTTCTATAATGAAAAATTCCCACTAGTATATGAAAGTGACAACATATGAGACTCTCTATCATGAAGATCATGGTGCTATTTTGAAGCAAAAATGTGGAAAAAGAGATAGTAGCATTGTCCCTTCTCTCTTTTTCTCTCATTATTTTTTTTCTCTTTTTTTCTTTTTTTTCTTTTCTTCGGCCTTCTCTTTTTTTTTCTTTTTCTTTTTGGCCTTTCTCTTTTTTTGTAAAGTCCGAAGTCTCATCCCGACTTGTGGGGGAATCATAGTCTTCATCATCCTTTCCTCACTAGGACAATGCTCTAATAATGGAGATCGTCACACTTTTATGGATTTACAACTCAAAAATTACAACTCAAAGCTAGAACAAGATATGACTCTATGTGAATGCCTTCGGCGGTATACCGGGATATGCAATGAATCAAGAGCGACATGTATGAAGATTATGATGGTGGATTTGCCACAAATACGATGTCAACTACATGATCATGCAAAGAGCAATATGACAATGATGAAACGTGTCATAATAAATGGAACAGTGGAAAGTTGCATGACAATATATCTCGGAATGGCTATGGAAATGCCATAATAGGTAGGTATGGTGGCTGTTTTGAGGAAGGTATATGGTGGGTGTATGGTACCGGCGAAAGTTGCACGGTACAAGAGAGGCTAGCAATAATGGAAGGGTGAAAGGGTGCGTATAATCCATGGACTCAACATTAGTCAAAAGAACTCATATACTTGTTGTAAAAATTTAGTAGTCATCAAAAACCAAAGCACTACGCGCATGCTCCTAGGGGGATAGATTGGTAGGAAAAGACCATCACTCGTCCCCGACTGCCACTCATAAGGAAGACATTCAATAAATAAAATTGTGCTCCAACTTCATCACAAAGCAGTTCACCATACGTGCATGCTACGGGAATCACAAACTTCAACACAATCATTCTTTAAATTCATAATCACCCAACTAGCATGACTTTAATATCACTACCTCCATATCTCAAAACAATTATCAAGCATCAAATTGATCATAGCATCCAATTCACTTTCTATGATAGTTTTTATTATACCCAACTTGGATGCTCATCATTCTAGGACCAAATTATAACCATAGCAAATACCATGCTGTTCTAAGAGACTCTCAAAATAATATAAGTGAATCATGAGAGACTAGCAATTTCTTCAAAATTAATCCACCACCATGCTCTAAAAGATATAAGTGAAGCACTAGAGCAAAAACTATCAAGCTCAAAAGATATAAGTGAAGCACATAGAGTATTCTAGCAAATTCTAATCAAATAGGCTTCTCCCAAAAGGTGTGTACAGCAAGGATGATTGTGGTAAACTAACAAGAAAATACCAATATAATACACGACGCTCCAAGCAAAACACATATCATGTGGCGAATAAAAATATAGCTCCAAGTAAAGTTACCAATGAACGAAGACGAAAGAGGGGATGCCTTCCCGGGGCATCCCCAAGCTTAGGCTTTTGGCTATTATTGAATATCTTTGGGGTGCCTTGGTCATCCCGAAGCTTAGGCTCTTGCCACTCTTTATTCCATAGTCCATAAAAGCTTTACCCAAAACTTGAAAACTTCACAACACAAAACTCAACAGGAAATCTTATAAGCTCCGTTAGTGAAAGAAAACAAAACCACCACATAAGGTACTACAATTAACTCATTCTTTATTTATTTTGGTGTTAAACCTACTGTATTCCAACTTCCTTATGGTTTATAAACTAATTTATTAGCCGTAGATGCATTGAAATAAGCAAACAACACACGAAAAACAGAATCTGTCAAAAACAGAAAAGTCTGTAGAAATCTGCAACTAACGCAAACTTCTGGAACTCTAAAAATCATACCAAAATAGGAAGTACTGGAAAATTTGTTTATTGACTAGCATCAAAAAGAATCAATGCAAAATCACGTTTCTGTGATTTATTGATTTTTTTCTCGTGAGCGCAAAGTTTCTGTTTTTCAGCAGAATCAAATCAACCATCATCATAGTTTATCCTATAGGTTCTACTTGGCACAAACACTAAAAAAAAGATAAAAAAACATCTAAACAGAAAGTAGAAACAAAATTTAACACTAAACAGGAACAAAAACAAAGAACATAAAGAAAATTGGGTTGCCTCCCAACCAGCGCTATCGTTTAACGCCCCTAGCTAGGCATAAAAGCGAAGATAGATCTAACGAGTGCCATCTTTGGCACTTGATTCATAAGTAGAAAGATCGCGATCTCCAGGGATATCTCCCTTTTTAGTCATGGCCAAACCTTTAGGAAATAAATTCAAGAAATTCATTGGTAGCAAAAGGTTCCTTAATGATAGAGAGACCATTGGGGAGAACACAAATAGATTTGAGGTCCGCGTCTCCCTTACTAGAAGTTTCACCTTTATTTTTAGGAACATAGATGAGCTTGGTGGTTTTTGTAGGGGGTTTTGGGGTATTTTTCATAGGATAAAAAGCCGAACCTAAGTTGGTAATTACATCCTCAAGTTTACCAATTCTAGCAGAATTGAGATCTATTTTTTCATTAACTATAGGTTCGTTTGCTTTAAGATTTTTCAAGGTAACTCCAACCCTAGATTCATATTGGGTGATAAGATTATGAATCTTTTTATCCAAATTTTCAATCAACTCAACAGTGGCAATTTTATTTTCAATAATATCAAGCCGTTGCATAACGTGTTATAAAGTTAAAACAGTTCCATTAACCAAAAGAGGTGGTGAGCCAAATAAATCTAACATAGCTCTATAAGCATCAAACGTATGGCTACTCATGAAATCACCTCCTGTAGCAATATCAAGAACACATCTATTCCATTTAGTAATGCCTACATAAAAATTGCAGAGAAGAACGAAAGTGGAAAGCTTCCTAGGAGATTTATATTGGGCATTGCAAATTCTATGCCAAGCATCTTTTAAATTTTCTCCCTCCCTTTGCTTAAAATTGAGAATTTCTTGTTCGGGAGAGATAATAAGGATAGGAGGACTAGCCATAATGACGAGGTAAATGAGCAAACACACGGGCAACGGAAAAAGGCAAGCGAAAAGAGAGGAGGAGATTGCGAAAGAGAGGGCAAATAAAATGGCAAGGGTGAAGTGGGGGAGAGGAAAACGAGAGGCAAATGGCAAATAATGTAAATGCGAGAGAGATGGGTTTGTGATAGGTACTTGGTATGTCTTGACTTGAGCGAAGACCTCCCCGGCAACGGCGCCAGAAATCCTTCTTGCTACGTCTTGAGCTAGCGTTGGTTTTCCCCGAAGAGGAGAGGGTGATGCAGCAAGTGTAGCGTAAGTATTTCCCTCAGTTTTTGAGAACCAAGGTATCAATCCATTAGGAGGCTCCTCAAAAGTCCCACGCGCCTACACAAACAAACTGAGAACTCACAACCAACGCAATAAAGGGGTTGTCAATCCCTTCAGGCCACTTGTGAAAGTGAGATCTGATAGAGATAGTATGATAAGATAAATATATTTTTGGTATTTTATAATATAGATGCAAAAAGTAAAGATGCAAATAAAAGTAGATTGAAAGCAAATATGATAAGAGATAGACCCGGGGGCCATAGGTTTCACTAGAGGCTTCTCTCGAGAGCATAAGTATTACAGTGGGTGAACAAATTATTGTCGAGCAATTGATAGAAAAGCGAATTATTATGACGTTATCTAGGCATGATCATGTATATAGGCATCACGTCCATAACAAGTAGACCGACTCCTGCCTGCATCTACTACTATCACTCCACACATCGAAGGCTATCCAGCATGCATCTAGAGTATTAAGTTCATAAGAACAGAGTAACGCATTAAGCAAGATGAAATGATGTAGAGGGATAAACTCATGCAATATGATATAAACCCCATCTTGTTATCCTCGATGGCAACAATACAATACGTGTCTTGCAACCCTTTCTGTCACTCGATAAGAACACCGCAAGATTGAACCCAAAGCTAAGCACTTCTCCCATGGCAAGAAAGATCAATCTAGTAGGCCAAACCAAACCGATAATTCGAAGAGACTTGCAAAGATAACTCAATCATACATAAAATAATTCAGAGAAGATTCAATTAATATTCATAGATAAATCTGATCATAAACCCACAATTCATCGGATCTCGACAAACACACCGCAAAAAGAGATTACATCGAATAGATCTCCACAAGAGAGGGGGAGAACATTGTATTGAGAACCAAAAAGAGAGAAGAAGCCATGTAGCTAATAACTATGGACCCGTAGGTCTGTGGTAAACAACTCACAACTCATAGGAGGGGCAAGGATGTTGATGTAGAGGCCCTCCACAGTCGATTCCCCCTCCGGCAGAGTGCCGGCGAAGGCTCCAAGATGGGATCTCGCGGATACAGAAGGTTAGGGTGGTGGAAATTGTGTTTCATGGTGCCCCTGGATGTTTTCTGTGTCCATAGGTATATATAGGAGAAAGAGGCACGTCGGTGAATGCCCGAGGGGCCCACGAGACAGGGGCGCGCCCTATAGGTGGGGTGCACCCTCCTATCACGTGCAGGCTCCGGTTGTTTCTTGACTTGCACTCCAAGCTCTCCGGATCTTGTTCGTTCCAAAAATCACGCTCCCAAAGGTTTCATTCCGTTTGGACTCCGTTTGATATTCCTTTTCTTCGAAATACTGGAATAGGCAAAAAAACAGCAATATGGGTTGGGCCTCTGGTTAGTAGGTTAGTCCCAAAAATGATATAAATGTATAAAATAAAGCCCATAAACATCCAAAATAGGTAATATAATAGCATGGAACAATCAAAAATTATAGATGTGTTGGAGACGTATCAGCGCCCCCCTTTCCTTTCCCCCTCTCTCTCCTTCCTTCTACTCTCCTACTCCAACAAGGAAGGGGGGGAGTCCTACTCCCGGTGGGAAGAGGACTCCTCCTGGCGTGCCCCTCCTGGCCGGCCAACCCCCTCCCCCTGGCTCCTTTATATACAGGGGTAGGGGGGCACCTCTAGACACAAAAATCGATCCCTTGGATCTCTTAGCCGTGTGCGGTGCCCCTCCACCACAGTCCACCTCGATAATATCATAGCGGTGCTTAGGCGAAGCCCTACGACGGTAGAACATCAAGATCGTCACCACGTCGTCATTCTGACGGAACTCTCCCTCGACACTCGGCTGGATCGGAGTTCGAGGTACGTCATCGAGCTGAACGTGTGCAAGAACTCGAAGGTGTTGTAGTTTCGGTGCTTGATCGGTCGGGCCGTGAAGACGTACGACTACATCAACCACGTTGTTCTAACGCTTCCGCTTTCGGTCTACGAGGGTACGTGGACACACTCTCCCCTCTCGTTGCTATACATCACCATGATCTTGTGTGTGCGTAGGAAATTTTTGAAATTACTACGAAACCCAACAGTCAGGGGGGTCTCCAAGCCGTCCACGAGATAGGGGGGTGCGCCCCCACCCTAGTGGGCAGCCCGGGACTCTTCTGACCCAACTCTTTTACTCTGGGGGCTTCTTTTGGTCCATAAAAAACATCAAAAATTGGCACATCAATTGGACTCCGTTTGGTATTCCTTTTCTGTAAAATTCAAAAACAAGGAAAAAACAGAAACTGGCACTGGGCTCTAGGTTAATAGGTTAGTCCCAAAAATCATATAAAATAGCATATAAATGCATATAAAACATCCTAGATGGATAATATAATAGCATGGAACAATAAAAAATTATAGATACGTTGGAGACGTATCAATGACGAAGATGTTGCTGTCAACCTGAAGCTTTTGCTCTACATGTTTGAGCTAATGTCAGGATTGAGGATTAACTTCATGAAAAGTGAAATCCTCTGTGTAGGGGGAGATGATGACATAATCTCCTTCTATGTTGATCGTTTCAACTGTAGCATTGGTCACTTCCCAATAAAATATCTAGGAGTGCCAGTCAGCTTCACGAATCTCCGTAACCTAGATTGGGATTTTGTGGATGAAAGATTCCTCAAGTGCGGTGAATCCTGGATTGGTAATGCGACCTCCTCAGGAGGGCGTCTCATTCTTCTTAACTCATCCTTGACTAGTATTGTGTACTTCTACATGTCTATGTTCCTACTTCCAAAGGGGGTGATTGTTAAGCTCGACAAAAACCATAAGCATTTTTTCTGGCAAGAACATGAGGGGCGCAAACGTTATCATCTGGTTAAGTGGTACAGAATATGTCAATCTAAGGAAAAAGGGGGGCCTGTGTTTGAAAGATCTACACAAGCAAAATATTAGCTTACTCACCAAATGGTGGTGGAAGCTAGAAACACAGCAAGGTCTGTGGCAGGAGGTGATCCGGGCAAAATACCTCAAAAAATACACGGTGACATCTATTTATACTAGATTTGATGATTCCCCTATCTGGAAAGCCATAATGAAGGTTAAAGAGCACTACCTTGTTGGCAGAAAAGTGGCTTTGAACTCGGGAAACCTTGCCAGGGTGTGGATGGACCCTTGTGGAGATGGTCCACCACTGTGTGCTCAATTTCCCGTTCTCTATAATGTGTGCAATAATCAAGAGATCACTGTTGCTAAATTTAGGGAGAGTGTGGATGATAACTTATTTAGAAGGCGTTTACATCCCCCACTTCTTGATCAATGGAGAGAGGTTCAAGCTAGAGTGAGGGCTTGGCCCCTCTCATGATCTTGATCAAGTCATATGGACCCCGGGAAGAAAAGAAAAATTTACAACTAAATCTGTTTATGGTTACCCGGAGAGGAGCCTAGTTGGGTGTAATTACAAGTAGATTTGGAGAGCGAAGATCCCTCTTAAAATCCAACATGATGAGGATCTGCATGGCACCAAGAGATGCGATGCAGGGCTGAATACAAAGATAGGTGGTTCATGTGAAGCGGGGAGCAGATCTGAGCATCAGGGGCTTCATCATATCTTCTTCTAGCTCTCTTTTTTGTTGCATGTCGTCTGCTGTTGATACTTGAAACTGTAAGGCCGTTTGCGAGTTTCCTGCTCCTGTGTGAGCTTTTGAGGTGGCCTAGCTGATTAGGCTTGTAATGGCTGGATAGCTGACATGTTTAGGTTCTTGTAGCTGTTCAGGTGTCACTGGGTTTTCGATCGATGGTGTACTGCTCAATGATGGGTGTTCACTGTGGGTTTCCTAGTGATGCGTTGAAATCGCTTTCCCCTTTCTAGGTTTCCTGGGTTTCATGTTGAACTGATGTATCTCCATTATGAGAGTAATGGAAAGGGTTTATGCCCGGTTCAAAAAAAACTCCTACCAGCCTCATCAATGGGTTAAAATGGTCGTTGCACGAAACTTGCAGTTGTAAAACCCTAGGTGGTCGATCACACCAACCAGTAGCATATGAATGGCTAGCACAGCCCGCGGCTCATATAATTTTGGGGGCTAGCTCGAAACACCGCTGCCGCAATTAAACTTTCTGGTGCACCTCTTCTTCTTTTTTGGAAAAAACGCACAAGGCTAAATATATTACATAAAACCGACCCTTACCAGAATAAGAAATCACAAAAAGGTCTTTGAAGAAAATCGGCGGTGTGCCATGAGCAACACTCGTTGACATCTCCTAGAGCATGTCGAACAAATCCCAAATAAAATCTAGGTGTGTGGGGGGGGGGATAGTCATTTCTATTTATAGAAAGAACATCTCACGCCATCTCATGATAGAGTTTCATGGAAAATCAACTTTGCATTTAATAACTAAAATCTCAGAACAGGGCAAAAATGGTGTGGGTGAAAACGTACAATATGCCTACAATTTGCATGACTAAAAATGCCCATGGGCCATGGTAAATTTCCGACAAGATGATCTATAAAGCAGTAGAGACAAAACAAATTGCCATGGCAATTTAGGAATTTGAGTTATATAACACATGGCAAATAATCTATCGATGGAATGATACGCAACCCCTTGCGTATTTGAGAAAACACATAGCAAATAATCGCTAAAATTTGCATGGTATTGTAGACAAAAAGATGCCACGATAGAGAGAATGGTATATAGACGCAAATGCCATACAAAAAATACCATGGTAGAGAGAATTTTGACATGCTAAATGAACACAAATGCCATGTTGAATACAAAAAATGCCATGACATGTGACCGGTACAAACAAGCTATTTTTTTAATAATACATTTTTCTTATTAATTTACAGAAATAATGCATGGTTTAGATATATTACACAAATAATAAGGCGTCTTCTTGCGGCAAGAGGACTGGAACTAACCGTCCTCCTATAAGATAATTAGTCCTAGTCGTCCTCCCTCAAGATGATTGGAACTAGTCGTCTTCCCTCAAGATGATTGGAACTAGTCATCCTCCCTCATAATGATTGTTTCTAACTTACGATGTTGCTTCTTCCACCTTGGATGCAACCTAAGAAGTTCTTTCTGTATCCCCTCAAAGGTCCTTGCGGGCCACCCGCACCTACTTAATGCGTGAACCAACTCATTCAATATGGTGTCACCACTGATGAGTTCGTCCCATTGAACTATCCTATTGTCTATCTTCAAATTGTTGGCTAACCTCAGAAGACATTTTGATATACTCCGGTGAAAACTACAATCGAAAGGATAATCAGACATCTTGATGAGACTACAATGCACTGCTTACCAACCTTTCTGTATGGGGGGAGGGGGTTATACGACGAGAAGAGAAAGATGACGGGAAAGAAAATTTCGGGAACAGAAGGGTTGGCGGGAAAGACGATGGAGGAAAAGGGATGGCGGGAACGAAGTTGGCAGGAAAGGCAGGGTTGGCGGAACATATTATGAAAAAGTGTTGCGAAAAATTAGTCAAGGTAGAGGGAGGACCAAACATCTTGAGGGAGGATGACTAGTTCCAATCATCTTGAGGGAAGACGACTAGCTCTAATATCTTGAGAGAGGATGACTAGGACTAATCATCTTATAGGAGGATGATTAGTTCCAGTCGTCTTGCCCCAAGACGATGTTGTATTATTTGTGTAATATATCTAGATGTCGGTGCGAGGACGACACCTATGGGATCACGAGAATCCCTACTACGGTTGCGAGGCGCGGGGTTGTGAGAAGGGCGGATCAAACAGGTAGCACACGGATTCTTTATCCAGGTTCGGGCCGCGAGGATGTGTAAAACCCTACTCCTACTTTGATGATTTGTTTATCTGTGTTCTTGAGCTAGTGATGGGGCGTGAAGAGCTCTAGAAAGCCGAATCCCTCTCCTGGTTGCCCTGGGCCTCCTTTTATAGGGAAAGGGGTCGCCACAGTGGCACACAGGAGGTGGAAAGGGCACAGTGATACGAGTTTATCCCTCGCATTACGTGACAAGGTGCATTTAATGCATCGTGCTTAGGTGTCCCTACTTTATCGGGGGCGGGGGAGAGCCCAGTCTTGTCCGTCGCCGATCGCGTTGACACGCGCCCTGGCCAGCGGTGCCCGTGGTGCCACGGAGGCAGGCAGGTAGCTGAGGTGGCGTAGCGGTGGGCCTCCACGAAGATCTGCTTGCCGCCATGCAGGTGCTTGCCCAACTGGTTGGGTCAGCAGCCGCATGCGAACGGCGGTGGAGGTTTGGAATTGGCGTGGGCCTGATGGTGGCCCTACGGGTGTCTTTAGCAAGGGCCTCACCGTAGCCCCGACAAGGGTCTTGCTGGGGCTCCAGCAAGGGTCTCGCCGTGGCGCCTACTATCATCCTAGGCAAGGCTCCTGCCGGGGGCCTTGTGGTCCTCCTTGGCTGGGATCCCGCCAGGGGTCGTCATCTTCTATAGTGTGAATTTGATCTTGAATGTCTTCACAAAGATCTGCATGCCACCACGGGGATGTCTCCCGAATCCTTGCCTCATGGGGGCAGTGGAGTCAAGGGTGATTCGCTCCGTAGGTGTGGGGCGAGCTGCCACGGCAAGGGCCTTGCCGGGTTTGCTAAAGCTCCTTGCCGGGGGAGTCCGCTTCGTCCCCTTTGCTCTTTGCGGTCTTGGTTTTGGCGTCGTTTTGCTCTTTTTGAGCTTCAGCCTTACCTTGGTTTACCTCCCTTGCCTTGCTTGGCGCGGTGGCGTCCGTGGCTCGGACTGCCCATGCACAGTTATAGGGGTACAAAAAAGTGTACCCCACCTTTTGTACACTGACAGGAGCCCCCGGACCTGGTCCACATGTGAGCGTAATCGCGTCGTTAGGCTAGGCCCAAAAACGGTGCGCAGGCAGGCGGGGTAGTTTTTACCGCGGTAAGTTTCTTCGCGCGCCGCGCTTCCCATGCCTCCCGCGCGTGGCTCGGCGTGGGGAGGCTTGTGTGACGTGGGCGGCATGCGTGGGGCTGAGCTCTGCATGCATGTGTCATGTCGCAGTAAAAGGGGGCGGTTCGCACCTTCCCCATAAACGGAGGGAGGCGTGGAGGCTCGGCCCATTTACTGAACGGGGCGGGGGCGTGGTCTTCAAGGCGCTTACCCCCCCCCCCATGATCATGGGGTGGGGAGAGGTCACCTCACCCATCGCCTCGGTCCTGCATGCCCGCCATGTGGTTCTCACGCGCTTAGGGTGGCGAACGGTGGAGGCGGGGAACCGGGCCGTCGCAGGCCGGGGCAGCGAGTTGGTCCCAGTTCCTGGCGCCTTAAGTGTCTTGATTGGCTGAGTGGGGTGGCTGAGCCCCCATCTTGGCTCTTTATAAAGAGCCGGGGGGGAGGAAATGGAGTCCCGCACTCTTCCGTCTTCTTTTTTCTTTAGCTTCTGCCCTTCTGTTCCCCCCATCCGCCATGGAGAGAGGGGATCCTGGCTCTTCAACGGTGGCGGCGAGGGTCGCTGCTCGACAATGCACCCTCCCTTCCCCTTTACCCGCGGTGGCAGAGCCAGTTGCGAGGGGAAGGGGGAGGGGGCGAGGCCGCAGACGAGGCCGCGGGCGAGGTCGAGGCACTCAGGGAAGAGGAGAACGGGGCGGCGCGCCGGTCCCGCCTCCGCCAGTAGTTCCTCCCCCCATGGAGGGCCATGTTGGAGATGACCCTTGCGAGTTCTTTGTCAGGCTGCGCCGGTCGCCTCGCCATCGTCTTCGTCTCCCGACCCCATTTGCGAGCGAGATGGAGCTGGATCCGCCAGAGTCCTTGCAGTTGCACATGAGGGGCTGTTGGATCAGCGGTATGCGAGCTAGAGTTGACTTCCCAGCCCCTCACGTGATGTATCTTGGCCGAGGGTGGAAGACGTTCGCTCATATCCATCGCTTGACGGTGGGGCTTACCCTCCATTTAAAGCTGATGGAGGGCGGCCTCCTCTCCGTCAAGGTCTTTGGGTGCTTCGGGACTCGGGCAAGGTGCTGCGTGGAGAGCTCTTCTGATAGCGACGATTCTTCCTCGGGCGGGAGCGATGAGGAGGACAGCGGCAGCGATGACGAGGGTAGAGGGCGGCAGGATGATGGGTCCGACTAGGTGTCGGGCATCGCTCCGCACAGCACCGACGATCCCATCATCCGTGTCGCCGGCTTTCTGAACTTCTCAGGGTCGTCTCCTTGGGCGGCTGGCGTTGGGAGGCTGCAGAAGAGGAAGAGGGCGGGCGGCAAGGCCGTCAAATCGGAGTACGCGAGCACCGATGCCTTCGACGCGTGCTGACGTCCTGCCGCCTCGTCTTCGAGCTCTGCTTCCGGCGCTGCCATCACCATCCAGCATTCGGACGGTCACCGAGATGTTCTCTTGGTGCCTCCTGCCACCCGTAGCTCGCCTAGGCGCTCCCTTTTGCCCTTTTTGCCTTTTTGACCTGCCTCCTGAGGAGAGGGACAAGAAAGGGATTACGGGCACGTTATCTCTTTTTAGTTTGTAAGCCTTTAGGCTCTAGCAGAATTTAACTTGTAATCCCCAACATTCATGTTTTTCATTCCCTATGGGCCGTACCTGAGTGGAATGTTTTTAATGAAAAAGGGGATGCTTGCCGGGTCATTTGTTTGTGGGTAGAACCCACGATGAGGAATAAATCCTTGATATCCTTAAGATAAACATTTCCTTGCCCGGCAATAGGCCCTGCCGTCTTCCCACTTCGCTCGTCCTTTCTCACGCTTTCGGTGGAGGCAGGGATGAGGTGGGTTCAGGCTCCTCGTTTCATTCTTTTGCTGCCGTCACTACGACCAAACCTGGCCCCAGGAACGAGCCCTAGGGCCTAGAGTTTTTAGGGGAGCACGGTAGCTTTGGGAAAAAAACGATGTTTCACATCCCTCAGTCCATAGGGAAACGCATGATAAGGGCTGAAGAACTTATCTGAAGCTATAGCCCCCGGCAACTCTGGTTTGCCGTGGGCAAATCATTGTACTCGCAGCCCCCGGCAACACTGGCTTGCCGGGGTTTAGATGCCAGTCTGTTCCTCTTTTCTTTCTCGTCCCCAAGTGATCCGACAAGGATATCTGTGAGTCCTGCGAACCAAAGAAGACAAAAGATCTGCAAATAGACGAACACTCGACCTCTAAGCTAGGGGTTAGTCGCCGCTAAGCACTATCAACCCTAACCAAGGACGAGACTTGACCTAGCATGCATGCTATAACTTAGGGCGCCATCGCTTCATTTATTTATGCTCAGGGTCTGTGCCTGGCTTTGTACAAAGGGTTACATGCATCATCGGCAATGCTTGTACAAAAGGTGGCTTGCCGGGGGGGCCGGCAAGCCGCGCCTCATGGGTAAAACTTGCAAAGATGCTCAATGTTCCAGGAGTTACTCACCGGAACAACATCTTCGGTCTCCAGGCGGACTGCGCCGGGCCTTGTGACTCGTATTACCCGATAAGGGCCTTCCCACTTTGGCGTCAACTTGTTGGAATTCTTGGCCGATTGAATGCGCCAAAGGACAAGGTCGCCTTCCTCAAGGCTCCGGGCATGAACCTTACGGCTATGGTAGCGGCGCAAGGCTTGCTGGTAGCATGCTGCTCTTATAGCCGCCCGAAGACGATCTTCCTCAAGGAGCACCGCGTCATCTTGCCGCAGTTGCTCTTGCTCAAGCTCGTCAAGCGAGCACTCGAGGTGACCCGTATATGAGTTCAGTGGGGAGAACTGCTTCCGCCCCGTATACCAGGGCAAAAGGTGTCTGGCCGGTGGCTCGATTTGGCGTCTTCCTGATCGACCAAAGAACCGTTGGCAACTCATCAATCCAGTGCCTTCCACTCTTATGCAGCCTGTCAAAGGTCTTGGTCTTCAAGCCTCGCAGTACTTCAGCATTTGCCCTCTCAGCTTGACCATTGCTTCGCGGGTGAGCAACGGAAGCAAAACAGATTCTGCTGCCAAGGTCTTGGATGTATTGCATGAAGGTGCGGCTTGTGAACTGGGTGCCGTTGTCAGTGATAACCCTGTTAGATACGCCAAAACGGCACACCAGTCCCTTGAAGAACTTGATGGCTGACTGGGTTGTGACCTTCCTTACTGCCTCCACCTCTGGCCACTTTGTGAACTTGTCGATTGCAACATACAAGTACTCAAAGCCCCCGACAGCGCGGGGGAAAGGGCCCAGTATGTCGAGCCCCCAGACCGAGAAGGGCCAGGAGAGAGGAATGGTTTGGAGGGCTTGGGCTGGCTGATGGAGCTTCTTTGAATGGAACTGACACGCTTCACACCAGGTGACTAGTGTCGTTGCATCCTGGAGGGCGGTGGGCCAGAAGAAACCTTGCCGGAATGCCTTGCCGGCAATGGCCCTTGACCCAATGTGGGATCCACAGATGCCTCCGTGTATCTCCGCCAACAGCTCCAGTCCTTCCTCTCAGGGGATACACTTCAATTCACACTGTTCGGCCTCTTTCTGTACAGGATGTCATCGGCGAACTGGTCCATGGTAGAGCGACGGGCTACTTTCTCCGCTTCTTCCTCCTCCTCAGGAAGTTCCCCTGCTTGGAGGAATCGAACGGTATGTTATGCCCATGCTGGAGCCTAGGGCTCAATGGCGAGGGCTAAAGGCATTTCCTCCGCTATAGGAACGGCTGTCTCGACGGCGAGAGCTTGACGCTCCGCCGGAGCCAGTTGTCCCGTGGCGGGCTCAGTACCCTCGGCAACATCCTTGCCGGCTGCCCTAGGGAGCTCGGCGGGGAAGTACTTGCCGGGCCCTGATTTCCTCCTCTTATTCTGCTCTGTTGATGGATCAACGGATGGCTGAGTTAGCTGAAGCACAAAGGTACCTGGTTCCATAGGTAGCTTGAGGGCAGCGCGTTTGGACAGGTAATCGGTGATATCGTTCTCCTCTCGGGGAAAATGTTCAGCCCATATACCGTCAAAACGCTCTTCCAGCTTTCTCACTTCATCGACGTAGGCCTTCATCAATGGGCTCAGGTAATCCTTGTTGACTTGCTTGACGACGAGCTGCGAGTCCCCCCTGACAATGAGTTTCTTGATTCCGAGGTTCGCCGCGATTCTAAGACCGGCAAGCAGCCCTTCGTACTCTGTTGTATTCTTGGTTGACACCTCCCTGGGGAAGTGCATCTGGACCATGTACTTGAGGTGCTCTCCAATGGGCGCGACAAGCAGTACGCCAGCCCCGGCGCCTTGTAAGGAGAAAGCTCCATCAAAGTACATGATCCAATCACAACTTGCCCGCTTGCCGGGGAGAGCAGTCTCTTGAGCTTCTTTGTCAGGCATTGCGGTCCATTCTGCAATGAACTCCGCTAGGGATCGACTCTGAATTGTCGAGGTGCTTTCAAACTTGAGACCAAAGCTGGACAATTCTAGTGCCCATTCCACAATCCTTCCCATCGCATCCGGATTGTGCAATATCCGCTGCAGAGGGAAGCAAGTGATGACAGTGATTTCGTGTGCCTGGAAGTAGTGGTGCAGCTTCCTCGAGGCCATAAGAAGGCCGAAGAGCAATTTCTGCACGCCGGAGTACCTCGATATAGCCCCGTGCAGGAGGGAACTAAGAAAGTAGACCGGGTGCTGCACCATTTTCTTCTTCGGCGGCACGTCAACTGGCTGCGTCATCTTTGCATTGGTGGTGTCGGGCTCTGCCGCTGCCATATCCTCGTCGTTGACCTCTCTCTGTGCCACCAGCGCGGCGCTGACCACCTGGTCTGGCGCTGCCAGGTATAGCAGCAACGACTCCTGTGGCCTAGGCGCGACTAGTATTGACGTGGAGGAGAGGTACTTCTCCAAACGTTGCAATGCTGCTTCGGCTTCTGGCGTCCACTCCATCGGGCCCGCCTTTTTCAGGATCTTGAAAAAGGGAAGGGCGCGCTCGGCAGACTTGGAAATGAACCTGCCCATGGCGGCGATGCAACCAGCAAGCCGACGCACATCCTTGATTCGCTTGGGTGCTTCAATCTGCTCTATAGCTTTGATTTTGTCCGGGTAGGCCTCTATCCCACGTTGTGACACCAAGAACCCGAGAAGCTTGCCGGATGGGACGCCAAAGACGCACTTCTCAGGGTTCAGCTTGAGATTGATCTTGCGCAGGTTTGCAAATGTTTCTTGCAAATCTGGTATGAGGGTTGCCCTGTCCTTGGTTTTGACCACTATGTCATCCATATAAGCCTCCATATTTCTATGGAGCTGGGGTTCAAAACCAATCTGGACCGCCCTCACAAACGTCGAGCCAGCACTCTTCAACCCGAAAGGCATCTGCATGAAACAATACGTACCACATGGGGGTGATGAATGTTGTTTCTCTTCGTCTTCTCTTGCCATGAAGATCTGGTGGTAGTCAGAGTAGGCGTCGAGGAATGACAACAGATCACACCCAGCCGTGGAGTCAACAATCTGGTCGATGCACGGCAACGGGAAGGGGTCCTTAGGGCAAGCCTTATTGATATCTGTGTAATCAATACACAGTCTCCACTTCCCATTTGCCTTGCGCACCATGACCGGATTGGCCAACGACGTTGGATTGAGCACTCCCCTTACCAAACCCGCTGCTTCTAGTTTCCAGATCTCTTCAGTAATGAACTCTTGTCGTTCCAAAGCTTGCTTTCTGACCTTCTGCTTGACGGGCCGTGCATGAGGATAGACAGCAAGGTGGTGCTCAATAACCTCCCTGGGAACACCGGGGATGTCGGAAGCTTGCCATGCAAACACATCGACATTCGCCCAAAGGAAGGTGACGAGCGCGGCTTCCTATTTGCCGTCAAGGGAGGAGCTTATGGTAAAAGCTCCTCCCGTGCCGTCCTCATTGACAGAGACCTTCTTGGTTCCCGGTGATATGGCCCTGGGCTTCTTGTTCCCGCCGGTGGAGTTCTCTGGCACGTCGTCGACGGAAGTGCTACACTCCGAAGGGGTGCGCTTGCCGGAGTGGGTGTCTGAGGTCTCACCGGTCTTCTTATTCTTCTTCCCTCCCGGGGTCCCAGTGGCAGGAGCAAGTGCCCTAGCGGCGGCAGCTACTGCAACTGCTTGCTGGTATAGTTGGTCAGCGCAAATCAACGCATATTTCTTGTCGGAGGGGATGGTGATGATCGTCATAGGTCCAGGCATCTTCAGGGTGTTGTAGGCGTAGTGTGACGCCGCCATGAACTTGGCCAACGCTGGGCGGCCAAGGATCCCATTGTAGGGCAAGGGGATCCTGGCAACATCGAACACGATCCTCTCCGTCCTGAAGTTTAGGTCGCTTCCAAAAGTCAGGGGCAGCGTGACCTTTCCCTTGGGTTGGCTTCTTCCCGGGTTGACCCCCTGAAACGTGCTCGTCTCTTCGAGGTATCCATCAGGAATCTGCAGTTTCTCGATCACGGCAGGAGAGATCAAGTTCAGACCGGCCCCGCCATCGACTAGCATCTTCTTCACCTTGAGGTTACGTATCGTTGGTGAAACCAACAATGGCAAGCACCCGACCGCAGTAGTGCGATCAGGGTGGTCCTTAGTGTCGAAAATGATAGGTGTGCTGGACCACTTCAGCGGCCTTTGGGCATCAAATGACGGCTCTGCTGCTATTATCTTTCGTGCCCACTGTTTAAACCGGCGGTGAGAAGTATGCAGCGAGGCGCCACCGTCGATGCACATGGCCTCTGTAGCTCTCTGAAACTCTGGGTCGCCGGATTCGTCATCCTCTTCGTGATCGTCATCTTCTGGCTTTCTGTCACGGCCCCGGGCGGGCCTCTCCTATTGCTTATCCTTGCCGCGATGGCCCGCCTGGCCGACAAGCTTCTTGCCGGACCCCTTAGCACCATCTGGGCCCTTCTCCTTGTCCCGCCTCTCATACTCAGCCCTCTGCTTTTCAGCGAGGAGCTCAACCTGTCGGCAGTCCTGGAGAGCATGGCCCTTGGTGTGATGGATCTTGCAGTATCGCTTGTCAGAGTTTCCCGGCTTCTCGGCAGCCGCCAAGGCCTGGCATGCGACACACCCGGCAACCTCCTTGCCGGGGTCATCTGCCTTGGTTTTCTTGGTGGAGCCGGCGTCTTCGGATCCCTCGACGGCAAGCACGGATTTTCCTTTGCGCTTCGTGTTGCGGCGCCGGCCTTTCTTCGCCGGGGCAGCAGTATCCTCATCTGAAGAGTCGGTTTCCACGCCGGCATCTTTTCCGGGGTACTTCCTTCCCTCTTCGGCTCGGGCACATTTGTCGGCAAGAACATAGAGTTCTGCCACATCCCTCACCTTGTTCATTGCTAGCTCTTTGCGCATCTTGCGGTTACGCACGTTCTGGTGGAACGCGCTGATGATGGCGGTAGCGTGAACATCAGGGATATTGTACTGTACCCAGCTGAAACTCTGAATATACTTACGGAGACTGCCGCCTCCCTTCTGGAGAATGACGTGCAGGTCGCTTGCCTGGCCATGGGCTTGTTGGCCTCCAGTAAAGGCGCCCACGAACTCATGGCACAAATCCGACCAGGAGGAAATAGAGTCTACCGGCAAGTGCATCAACCATGACATGGCATTGGGTTTAAGAGCCAACGGAAAGTAATTCGCAAGCACCTTATCGTCGTGGGCTCCGGCAGCTTGCATCGCGATGGTGTAGACGCTGAGGAACTCGGACGGATGGGTCTTGCCACTGTACTTCTCGCCCACGTCAGGTTTGAAGGTGCGGTGAGTGGGCCACTGGAACTGCCGTAGCTCACGGGTAAAAGCCGAACAGCCTACCTCGTAAGGTAGGCCTCCAGGGCTCCCCGGTGCTGGGTGGCTCACAGCAGGCCCTGCTCGCCTATTGAATTGGTGGCGCGCCCCGCGCCGGCGCTCGATAGTGGTTCGAGCGTCTTCATGTTCTCGTTCCCGAATAACTTGGCGCTGGTCATAGTGGGCCCGCGGGTCGGACGATGCTACGGAGATCTTGTCGCCCGTGACGTCGCGACGGGCTGGCGTCCGAGGTAACGGGCGAGGAGGAGGCGAGTGCACCGTGGTCGCGGCGCCGCCGGCCCTTCTGCCACTGGTGCGTGGGACTCCGTCCGAGCGTCAACCCGGGGGCTCCATCGGGCTCGATTCGTCTTTGTTGGCCATCGCAACAAGACTTCGGATAGTGGCTCTCCATTCGTCGAGTTTCCCCGTGATGGGAGGGAAATCGAGGAGCAACTGCGTGCGTGCCAGGGCTTCTGCTGGTGTTGGTGGCAGCGAAACCTGCATGGATCGCGACGCGCTTCGACTTCTGACTATGTCAGAAGGAGTTCTATCATGACCCTGCGGTCGCATGCCATCTTCACCAGCGCCTCGGCGGGCAGGCAGGTCTTCTAAATCCCGGGGGCGGCGCTCAGGGCTCTTTCCGCGGCGATGCCCGGGGTCCTCGGCGTGATCACACCGTTCGTCGCGCGCCGCTTGAGAAGAGCATGCTGTCGGTGTCAACGTGGGAGTCTTGGAAGCCCTCGCATCGCCTTCCGGCAGGGTGGCGGCGATCCTGGAAGGCCCCGCACCACCCGCGGAGGGCCTGTCTCCGTCTTTGGATTTGGCGGCGTGCTGCCCGTTACCAGGCGCATGAACATCGCCGCCTCCCAAACTTCGGCTGCTGGGACGGTGTTGGTGTTCGCGAACGGCGCCCCGGGTCCTTTCTGCGACCGGTCCGCTGCTCGCCCGCGTTAGGACGGAATTCCCGGCTCCCGACGGCCCAACCGCCACCGTCATCTTCTTCTTGGGCGCAATGACGATGAAGAAGCGTCGAACTAACTGCTAGAGCCGATTCTCACAACTGCGCCTCCTACCTGGCGCGCCAAAGATGTCGGTGCGAGGACGACACCTATGGGATCATGAGAATCCCTACTACGGTTGCGAGGCGCGGGGTTGTGAGAAGGGCGGATCAAACAGGTAGCACACGGATTCTTTATCCAGGTTCGGGCCGCGAGGATGCGTAAAACCCTACTCCTGCTTTGATGATTTGTTTATCTGTGTTCTTGAGCTAGTGACGGGGCGTGAAGAGCTCCAAAAAGCTGAATCTCTCTCCTGGTTGCCCTGGTCCTCCTTTTATAGGGAAAGGGGTCTCCACAGTGGCACACAGGAGGTGGAAAGGGCACAGTGATACGAGTTTATCCCTCGCATTACGTGACAAGGCGCATTTAATGCGTCGTGCTTAGGTGTCCCTACTTTATCGGGGGCGGGGGAGAGCCCAGTCTTGTCCGTCGCCGATCGCGTCGACACGTGCCCTGGCCAGTGGTGCCCGTGATGCCACGGAGGCAGGCAGGTAGCTCAGGTGGCGCAGCAGTGGGCCTCCACGAAGATCTGCTTGCCGCCACGCAGGTGCTTGCCCAACTGGTTGGGTCAGCAGCCGCATGCAAACGGCGGTGGAGGTTTGGAATTGGCGTGGGCCTGATGGTGGCCCTACGGGTGTCTTCAGCAAGGGCATCGCCGTAGCCCCGGCAAGGGTCTTGTCGGGGCCCCGACAAGGGTCTTGCCGTGGCGCCTGCTATCATCCTCGGCAAGGCTCCTGCCGGGGGCCTTGTGGTCCTCCTTGGCTGGGATCCCGCCAGGGGTCGTCATCTTCTATAGTGTGAATTTGATCTTGAATGTCTTCACAAAGATCTGCATGCCACCACGGGGATGTCTCCCGAATCCTTGCCTCATGGGGGCAGTGGACTCAAGGGTGATTCGCTCTGTAGGTGTGGGGCGAGCTGCCACGGCAAGGGCCTTGCCGGGTTTGCTAAAGCCGCCCCCCGGCAAGGATCTTGCCGGGGAGTCCACTTCGTCCCCTTTGCTCTTTGCGGTCTTGGTCTTGGCGTGGTTCTGCTCTTTTCGAGCTTCAGCCTTACCTTGGTTTACCTCCCTTGCCTTGCTTGGCGCGGTGGCGTCCGTGGCTCGGACTGCCCGTGCACAGTTATAGGGGTACAAAAAAGTGTACCCCTCTTTTTGTACACCGACACTAAACTTTGCATTATTTTTGTAAATTAATAAAAAATGTATTATTTAAAAAAAATAGCTACTAACAAAACAAAAATGCCATGGCAATTTAGGGATTTGATTTTGAGGAAGGCACATTATGTCATCTTTAGTGGTATCATTCAGAATACTATAACCTCCATAGATGCGCCCCTGCATCACTCGACCCTAGAACAAAGCATACTGAAAATTCACCTACGCTTCGTCTACTCTACAGAATCAGTAGCATCTAACAC
>NC_041391.1:43789281-43795541 GCF_002162155.2 Triticum dicoccoides
AGTACAAACTGCGCAGAAGCAGCCAACGTGTACTGCTGTGTCTGTTTTTTTTTGAAAAGGAGGACTTCCCCTGGCCTCTGCATCGGAACAGATGCATGCAGCCACTTTATTAAAGCAAGTTCAGTAAAACAAATAGTCTCGTCTGCAAAGTACAGCTCACGGAAGGAGCAAAAAAAGATAAAGCAACTCAAAGCGACAACCGGCTGGACGAAAAGACAATAAGGACTTATCCTATTATGCGCTCGCCATCCAAACCGGTTGAAGATAGCCCGTGCGACCATCTCCCATCGGTTGCACCCAGTAGCCAAATGCTCCCTGAAACCCGTAGGAGTGAGTAGCAACCATGTACGGATCCATGCCATAGCTCTGAAGATAACCTGCAAGAAGTTAATCATAGAACGTCTGTTAAAGATCATATCGTTCCTGCAGTTTCATATAGCCCAAAGAAGTGTGCATATTCCAATCCGAATACTTAACACAATCTCAAGGGTCTCTCCATTTAGCCACGTCCCAAACAACGCATCAATGCTAACTGGAGGGATAATATTAAAAGCTATATGTATGGACCGCCAAATTAACTTCGCGAGAGGGCAATCAATAAATAAGTGTTGAATTGTTTCATCGTGAACACAAAAGCCACATCGAGAACTACCTACCCATCGTCGCTTTAGTAAGTTATCTTTGGTAAGGATCACTTGCTTGTGCACAAACCACATAAAAAATTTGATCCGCAAGGGAACCTTAACTTTCCAGATGTGTATCGATCTCGGGATTGGGCCAGAATTAATAAGGTCTAAATACATCGATTTGACCGAAAACACTCCATTACCCGTTAGCTTCCAGGTCAAGGTGTCTCCCTCATCCAAGAGTTGAACGTCCATCAACCTCCTCACTAAGTGTAACCAGGAGTTCCATCGCTCCCCAACTAGAGATCTTCTGAACTGGATATTCAAAAGTATCGTCTGTGATACTGTTGCTACGTAATCCTCCTTATGTTGAGCAATATGGTACAAGGAACGGTACTGGAGAGCTAGTGGTGTGTTTCCTAACCAGGTATCCTCCCAAAACCTTGTTCTTGTTCCGTCCCCAACAATGAATTTTGCCCTATGGAAAAAGGTCTCTTTCACTCTCATGAGTCCCTTCTAAAATGGTGAATCATTAGGTATTACTAGTCGTCAACCCGTGCATCTGCACGGGCTAGCAGATTACACATTCAGGTAACATTTATTTATTGTAATATCTTTTACAAATTGGATAAGAATTTTATGAATATCCAGAAGAGATATCTCTTTTTCGAACATGTAATAACTAACAATATATTCTCCCAAAAAATGGTACTATAATTAGTAGGACCAAAAGTTACAAATAATTTTTATTAAGTTCCATCGTTCTCTAAAGATTTATCGGCATCATCATCTCACTAAAATTGATATGAATGTATTTATGTGCGTTGACACAAATATCAGTGGACAAACCACATACATTTTGTTTAGCACATGTAGTCCTAAATCTTAGGTTTTGAAGTAGAAATTATATGCTTACTTGGTAGAATTACATCGTTCCTTAAAATATTGTTGTTCCAGTTAAATTCTTCCATTTGAATATTATCAAAAAGGTATATTATTGATTTGTAGTATTATGAAATATATGCATAACATCTTACTACCATTAATATGGAGTGATTCTAAAAAAAGCGACTAAGTGTTGCGCAAGGATCAGTCTGACTATCAAATGGCAAAATAGAAATAGGATGCTAAGCTTGGAGAGAATAATTTTGTACTGTAAAACTACAATTAAGAAGCATGCATGCACTACATTTGAAAATTTTCAATTATATACTCCCTCCGTCCTGAATTAGTTGTCTCACATTTGTCTAGATACGGATGTATCTAAACCGTGTCTAGATACATCCGTATCTAGACAAATCTAAGTTAAGTAATTTACGACAGAGGTTGTAGTTCCTATGCATGTTGGAAGTAAGCTTTGCCCTTGTGACATGGATAAACACGTACAATGGAAAGATAAGAAACAATTTCATGCGGGGTAGAATCATGGAGAAAGCACTACATGTGAAGTATAAAATGTTTGTGATGGAACGGCCCCCATGAGATTTGATCTGGTGACCTTAGTATGACAGGAAAAGAAGGGCATACTCTGCAATAGAAGTGAAGATAGTACAACACCAGCACTGAACATATACACCCAAACAATTCAAAAAACAATGGTCGAAATAGCTCGAGTGTGCCCTGCTCACATCGCAATAGAATAACGTCTCGATTTTGCAATCGAAAGGGTATGCAAAATTAAATTAAACTATGGATTCTAATCGAACCTGCCAATCGAAGCTAGCATATATCCAACTGTTCCGTTGCTGAGTCTTGTATCCCTAACAGTTATGGAAAGATGATACTTGGCATGTCGAACAATTAGAACAAATGATATAGAAGATATTTAATTTGAGACATGGTGCTAGGAGATCTTGGCTCAGAGGAACATCGCTGACCTAGACCTTGAGTTGTATCGTCTGTTCGAGCATTACACTAAGATCCTTTGCATTCCTTTTTTCAGAACCTTTGTATTCACCCTTTGAGGCCCATAGCCCCAATCAAATATGCAAATATCTCTATTTTTAATATGGCATAGTGGGAGCCTGTTGTTCCATAACAAAGAGCATACTCCATAATATGTAATTTGTAGTTGCTTTCCGATATTTCCTTTAGCCTACAACGTATACATAAACATGATGTATATAAATTATTACTCAGGCTGAAAACACATGCTATATTTAAAAGCAAAGGTGCAGTTTATGACTGACAACCATTGTTTCTTTTCTAATTAGGTAGCCAATAATATGAAAGTAGCACATATTACAGAAATTATTTTCCACACTGAAAGGACAATAATAAGGAGTAGAATTACGTATTGAGAGTTGACCAAATTAAAGTGTATGTTTCTATAGTTGGATGCGATTTTTATATAAAAATAGGTTCACTCACTTGGCATCCGACCGACAGAAATTCAAACTCATAAGTGCCACATGTACATCTAAAAATTAGATACAGTGTATAAAGTACGAATGAAATACCAAGTGCGTCTTACATAAATTATAAGTTGTTTTAATAGCATCCTACAATTGTACACAACACAAACAACAATGAAAGATCAAATGACTCAGTTATATAAAGATAAAAAGAAAAAGAAAAAAACACAAAGTATTCCAGATGCTCGAGCAACTACTGCACGCATATACCATGCTTGAATTTTTTCATGCTTTGTGAATAATAAATTGTACCGAGAATCCCACATAACTTAGGGGAAGTCCACAAAATGACAGAAAACAACCAACAATTCAAGTATTATGTCTGCCATCTACTATCAGTGCAGCCCCTCCGTGGTTAACTGCGTTAAGGACATCTGGTGACATTGTTTTGAAAATTCAGTTTCATGCAATAAAAAAACCAACAATTTCGGAATTCAACATGGGACAAAAGATCATGATACTACCCTGTTTTTTATGTATGTAGTTTTGTATCTATGCAACATGAATTGCGTATTGTATCTCTAGAATAAAAGATTTAAATGGCTGGCTTACCCAACGTGGTGTAGATAATGAAAACTTTGGCAATGATCTCTGGCCTGAAGCTGGGTACATCATATATAGCCACCTCCATGGAAATAGACCATGGCTTGCTCGCGGTGCACTTCTCATACGCCAAAGGAGAAAATCAGGATAATGTTGATATGCTGGCTTATCTCAGTACTCGCCAAAACAAAATGGCTGTTTGTTGGGTTCTCGTCATACAGCTTTTCTCCATCCACGTCAAGTTCCAAATAGGTCCAACATGATCATGGCCTTATGTTGGAAAAGATATCATACTGGTTAATAACCAAAGAGGTAAATTGTATGAATTTTGTTAGCAACTTAGCATCGAACCTTCAACATGAGACGAAGAAATAATCTGAGCTTGGTACAATGATTGAAGAGCAGATCAAATTCTTTAGAATTGGGCACATGCGTGTGGAAATTACAAATTCCAGACGCTCCATGGTTATAGCACAGCACAAATTGCCAATTACAGAAATTAGGAAAAGAGGTGGCTAAGAAAGAGAACAGATTGGGGAATATTTGGACAGAATAACGAAAATCTAATTAGGATGTTCCACGAATGAAACCTGGAGCTTGACGTTGGTCTTGTGCACAGCAATCTCCAAGCTCGATCGTTACTGTACCCTGCCGCATCTTCCTTCGCTGCTGAAACTTCCAAATTCATTGGCCAGGAAGTGATGTTGATGGATCAATCTTAGATATGCGTGCAAATATATTTTGGTCAGAGCGATGAGTTTATAGCCTATGAAATACACAATATACATCAAGTAGAAAAGCAAAGAAACAAAGATTGGGCATGAATATCGAGAAACGAAGATGTTACAGGAAGAACATGCGCATATGGCAAGGAGGAAGATTGGGGAGAGCCTCAGATGACCGATCGAGTGGGCAGGACTGTAGGAGCTTTCGTGAGAAGGAAGATTGGCGAGACCAGCTGGTTGGGGAGTCTGCGTGTTTAAAGTTTCTTTCCAATCTTTAGATGAGTTCGGCAAGGAGTAGGCTCTCCCGTGGGACAATGGGCATGGATATTTTTTTTCTTTTACAAAGGGATAGGGCAGGTTCAATGGCGTGAGATCCGATCGTTGCGTGCTAGTCTTCCTAGGCATATGTTCTAAAAAAAAGTCTTCCTAGGCATATTACGTTCTTTTTTAAACAACCTGGATGCTTTATTTTTTTACTGTCGTATTACATACTGTACGTAGTTATTCTCCACTAAAAAATACATACTTAGTTAATCAGCCTAGCTTTTTTTGGAAAGTTAATCAACCTTTTGATTCCGTGTTTCTGTTATGGGCTGCCGCATGCATGACCCATGTGAAAGGATTTAAACGTGGTTTCTATCTCTTGTGGGCCCTATGAGTATTTTTTTTGTCAGTTATCACATGAGTTAATCTACACCGTAATAATTCGGTCCCACCAGATTAACGGTTAGTATTTTCTAATTAACGTGGGATTTTCTTGGGAGTCGGTAATTATAGTAGAAGAGTGTAGATGTAGATGTAGATGTGTAGATGTAGATGTAGATGTAGAAGTGTAGATGTAGATGTAGATGTAGAAGTATAGATATAGATAGATATAGATAGATGGTAACCTGAGCAAGAGTTTTAGAGTGCAAGTATTTATTTCTAAGGATTTGTTCCCACATACCCTCTGATTCTTGTGATAGCCTATATAGCCATTTGCTCAAAAGACATTTA
Organism: Triticum dicoccoides; assembly: GCF_002162155.2. NCBI lineage: Eukaryota > Viridiplantae > Streptophyta > Magnoliopsida > Poales > Poaceae > Triticum > Triticum dicoccoides. Next base: position 43,794,586 of record NC_041391.1, read on the forward strand.
TTTTTAATCTCGAGGTTCTCAATCCCAAGACCCCCCTGTTCTTTTGGTCGACAAAAAGTATCCCATCTTGCCAAGGGATACTTTGTCTTAACCTCGTCGGACTGCCAGAAAAAACGAGATCGATAGAAGTCAAGTCTCCTTCGTACCCCTTTAGGCACCTCAAAGAAGGATAGAAGGAACATCGGCATACTCGTGAGTACTGAATTTATCAATACTTGTCGTCTTCCATGATACGTCTCCACCGTATCTACTTTTCCAAACACTTTTGCCCTTGTTTTGGACTCTAACTTGCATGATTTGAATGAAACTAACCCGGACTGACGCTGTTTTCAGCAGAACTGCCATGATATTATTCTATGTGTAGAAAAGAAAAATTCTCGGAATGACCTGCAAATCCACGGAGGCACTTTTTGGAATTAATAAGAATTTTTGGGCGAAAGAAATACACCAGGGGGCCCAGGCACTATAAAAAAAAGACACATCCGTGACATTTTGGGCCGAACGAAAAAAAATTCTGTCATACATATGACAGTTCTATGACGATAATTGTGACAAAACCCGGTATGATCACAGATGTGGTGGGCTCCTACTTCTATGACAAAAAATCATGACAGAAAATGGGCTTTTCGTCCTGGGCAGGCCGGAGACGCAGCTGCATGACATTCTTTGGGCCGTCCATGACGGAAAAAACCGTGGTAGAAGCGAGTGGGAGGAAATTTTCGGGGAGTTGCCGGTTACGGTAGAAGGTCGGGGGCGGAGCGATGCGCGTTTCTCTCGTACATACACGCGTGTGTGCGAGGCGTTGGCTCTAACTGAAGCCGAGCGAGGCGTTGGATTCTAAGTGAACCCGCGCGATTGCACTGCAGGCTACGCGTTACTGAACCTGAGTGATCGATCAATGGCTGTTAATTGAACCCGATGGAGCGATTCCTTTGCTACTGCTGCTAACTGAAGCC
>NC_041391.1:43795931-43820583 GCF_002162155.2 Triticum dicoccoides
GTACGCCACACCCCTCCCGATCAATAGGACCCCCGTTTCGACCGTAGGAGGTCCGTTTCCTCTGTTTTGCGGTACACCAGGCCCCTCCCGATCAACAGGACCCTGTTTCGAACGTGGCCGGTCGAACACAAGGCCGTTTCCTCCGTTGTGCGGTACGCCAGGCCTCGTTTCCATCCACTACAAGAAATATGTCAACTAGTGACCTTCTGTCAGTGACCCTGGAAGAATTGGTCATAGATCTGTGACCATTTGAGACCAATTGGTCAAAAGCTGTTCGGGGGGCTCCAAACCCTAAACCATTGCGACCATTTTGGTTAGAAAGGTCGTAATTTCCTTACACCAAATGGTCACAAAGCAAACATGGCTGGTCCGCTGCCTTATTTCTAGTTGTTAACGACCAAAATAGATGGTCATAGCCTTGCAGATTGTGGTGGGTTGTGATGACTAGGCGCCATCTCATCAGTTTTGCCTATGTGTCATGTCCATGTGTCAATTTTTGCCCTAGGTTGTGAAGCAACCTATATTTCTGTTATTCCAAAAGTTCCCAAATAATTCTCATAAATTGTTTGGATCATATCTTCATCAAATATGTCAAAAATCTTCCTTGCCTAGTTCAAAAATAACTCAACAATATTCATTTTCCTATTCTGTTCAGAGCAGCAGTATGTGAAGGAAGTACCAATTTGGCATGTCCAAATAGTATCCATTTTCTATAGTGCTTTCCTATGCCCAAATAACCATCCTCCACCAAATGCCAGCTCAATCCATTCATTAGTTTGAGCCGAGCTTCAACATTTGTAGTTATGTCCAGTGTGGTAGTTTGCAAAGCAAGTACCACATAGGCTCCTCCTTTTGAGGTGAAAATTTGTGAAGACGACCTTCTTAGTAACTAATCATCCTTAGCCAAAACTCACACCCATTAGCCATGTACATTTCCTGTACTGCTAATCAAACACTTGGCTGCTAATTCATGTTTGAGCATCGATCGGTCTCCTCGTGAGAATGTTATGTTGTAATTTTCTTCCTAGCACCTACCTGGGGAGTGCCCAACCCACTAGACATGCCTAGGCTGCCCAGAACACATGGCAACGCCACGGTCACGCGGTGACCACGCGACGGGCATGCGAGCTTACGCGCTCTAGAGTTGGGGCCCTCGGCCACCGTCGAAACCTCGATGTCTCGCCATCAAACCATGTATTTCTGATTAAATAGATACTTATTTACCTATAAATGATTTTTCGAAAAAATAAATAGCAAACTATGAGGCTGCTGCAGTTCAAATTTGACCCGCTTCCAACTGAATCGGCGGGAATTTATCTTTTTCACCAGAGGTGGATCAAAACTTTTTGCACCCAATAATTTTGTCAATTGTGCATTAAATATGTCCTAGTATTTTAGAAAATTGATTTGGTCCAATTTTGCAACAATTATTTGGGAGGTCCTTCACAAAAAAAAACTTCCTTTTGGGCACTCGGAAAATGAAAAATGTTTTTTTCGTCCAAAGAAAATAAAAACTTCCTTAGGCAACATTGTTTGCCATTCCAATATGCACCCTTGTGCACAATATGAGATCATTTGAACAAACTATGCCATGAATGTGGCCATAAGATTGATCATTTGGCTTGAAAGCCGTGAATCTTCATAGGTGATAGCTCATTTCTGAGAACACTTTTTTAAAATAATTGCCGTATTACAAGTTTGTTATTTTTCCTGGAAACTTGGCCACATATAATGACACAATGCGAAGGTTTCCCAAGTTTTTTATTTTTTTGAATTTTTTATGCCCATTTCAAAATGTGGTCAAAACGGCGGGAATGACCGTTCCTAGCTAGTGGTTGAATCTTGGAATTTTTTTGGTCTTTCTCTGATTAAATAGATGCTTATGTACCTATAAATTATTTTTGGAAAAAATAAATAGCAAACTATGAGGCAGCTGCAGTTCAAATTTGACCCGCTTCCAACTGAATCGGTGGAAATTTGTCTTTTTCACGAGAGGTGGATCAAAACTTTTTGCACCCAACCATTTTGTCAATTGTGCATTAAATATTTCCTAGTATTTTAGAAAATTGATTTGGTCCAATTTTGCAACAATTATTTGGTAGGTCCTTCACAAAAAACCTCCTTTTGGGCACTCGGAAAATGAAAAATGTTTTTTCATCCAAAGAAAATAAAAACTTCCTTAGGCAACATTGTTTGCCATCCCAATATGCACCCTTGTGCATAATATGAGATCATTTGAACAAACTATGCCATGAATGTGGCCATAAGATTGATCATTTGGCTTGAAAGCCGTGAATCTTCACAGATGATAGCTCATTTCTGAGAACACTTTTTTAAAATAATTGCCGTATTACAAGTTTGTTATTTTTCCTGGGAACTTTGCCACATATAATGACACAATGCGAAGGTTTCCCAATTTTTTGATTTTTTTGAATTTTTTATGCCCGTTTCAAAATGCGGTCAAAACGGTGGGAATGACCGTTCCTAGCTATTGCTTGAATCTTGGAATTTTTTTGTTGTTTCTCTGATTAAATAGATACTTTTGTACCTATAAATGATTTTTGGAAAAAATAAATAACAAACAATGAGGACGCTGCAGTTCAAATTTGACCCGTTTCCTGCTGAATGAGCAGGAATTTGTCTTTTTCATGAGAGGTGGATCAAAAATTTTGACACCCAATCATTTGGTCAATTGTGCATTAAATATGTCCTAGTATTTTAGAAAATTGATTTGGTACAATTTTGCAACAAATATATGGTAGGTCCTTCACAAAAAAGTCATTTTGGGCACTCGAAAAATGATTAAAAATAGCTAGAAAGATCAGAAATGCATAGAAATTGGTCCTTATCCATAAAATGTGGTCTAACTCTAGTGAAAATTTGTGTGGTGCCATTTTGCAAAATATTTTTGATAGCTATTTCACAAAATCCCTCTATTTTTAGTACTTAGACACTTTTTTAAATCGCTGGTTTTTCGAACCAATCAGGACTCTTCCCACGGATCGATGACATGGCGCCCATCCATCCATCCATCCATCTCTCCATCCCACATCCATCCATCCATCTATCTACAGAAAAATAGAAAATAAAATGAAAAAGAGATACCCCCACCCGCAGCCCAAACCCTAGGTCAGATCCCATCGACTCCCCCCATCGCACCCGTCCTCCTCGCAGCCGCCGCCACCTCCTCCCTCGATCCAGTCCTCTCCCCAGCCTCCTTTCCCCGATCCAGTCCTCTCCCCGCTGCTCCCACCCACCGCCGACCTCGCAGCCCTCCTCACCACCGCCGCCGACCTTGTCTCCCTCCCTCCCCGCCGCTCTCCCACCAGGCGCTCTTCGCGGCCCTCCGATCTGTGGACGCCGAGGCCGTGCGCCGCCTCCTGGCCGGCACCGAGGAGTCCGCGCTCTACGTCGTGGAGGACGCCGAGGCCGTGCGCCAGCCGATGGCAAGGACGCCTCCCCTCCTCCCCATCCCTGCCCCCACCCCCACACGCCGGGCCTGCGCTCCCTGGCGACGCGGAGGAGTACGTGCGCGGCTCCATCGAGGCCTCCCTCGGCCTCCCCGTGCCCGACCGCTCGTTCCGCGCCAAGCTTGCCGCCTCTGAGGACCTGCGCCGCCGCCTCCACGACCGCGTCTTCGCGCTCGAGGAGGACCTCCTAGCCGCCGCCCGCCGCATTGACCTTGTCAGGGTCAGTCCCCCCTTCCCCCCTTCCCCCATCCATTCCGCTGTGGCGGTTACTCACGCACTCAAGATGTTCAACGGAATGCCTGACAGATCGGAACGGCACCGTGCAGAACGAGTTGGCGATGAACACGGAGGGGATCTACGAGCGGCCTCTACGAGTGTGACCTGGAGCGCACCATGGAGTCCTGCGACGAGCTCGCCAGGGAGCGACGACCTGCGCAAGCGCCTCCGGGACGCCCCCGACGTCAGTAACACCCCTTTCCTCGCTGTCAGATAACCTGCGTATCTTTTAGATAACTTGCGCACATTTCATCATATGCACTGCACAGATACAACAGGAACCACTATTGTTCCAATCTTTCCCCTGAATCCAGCATATGGAGGAGCAAATCTACTAGTTTCTACTTGATATTGATCCCGATTCGATGCGACCAAGCCCCTGAAACCACACATCCAGCCTGCAATCTAGTTTAAAATATCCATTTTCTATGTCTGCTCTTGTGACTTCTTCCCATTGGGAAACTTGGTTCGCTAGCTTCCCATATCAGTTGATGAATCATATATATATTATCCACGGCTTTTAATCAGTTGATGGTGCATATTCAGTTTCACTGATTTTGTTACGGTATTGTACATGGCTTAGTTTTTGGTCTGGCAACTCAACTGTGCAGATGGTTTGGCATTTGATCATGGGCAGGTTACCACACTGAACAATGAAGTGGAAGCCCTGCAGAGGGACAAGGAGATACTGAGGACCAATCTAAACAAAGCAGAGGAGGAAACCCTACCGCCGCAGAAGCAGTCATGGTGAGCCTCCTAGCCCCCGCTCCCCATCTAGATCCTTCCGGGTTTCCATCTACGTAGGTAGGCCGCCATTTCTCGTTGGATGCAGCGCTGTATAGTCTAGTGTTGCATAGACCAGATTGGCTTTTTTTATGTGCGGTTTGCTTCTGGATTGTGATTGTTGTGTTGCTTTTTGGAGTGCAGCTCTACCGTTTCCTGGTGAGGAGGACCAGATCAAGTTCAACGCCATCATCCTCAAGAGGCTCTTCATGAGCAAGACTAACCGCCCGCCGCTCTCCATGCGCCGCCTCTCCAACTTCATGAAGGGAAAGGTATGTGCACCCATACTTTGCCGTAAGACATTACTGTCTGTTTGCTCATAATCTAGTTGTAAGGTTCCCAATTATGAATTAACCATGCTAATACTGATACTATCTGACGAGCAATATATTATTACTGAGGGAACCATTTACTTAGTGCTGCTTTTTTGACTTCCAAAAACAATGAATTAACATTTGCTTTGCTTAATTTTTCTCAGTTTAGCTTACGAATATCTTGTCTGTGTATTTTTTGCTGCCAAAAGGGATCTGGATAGGTTGCAACTGGGAGTAAAATATGCGTCCAAACTGATCGTCTGGTGCGAAAATCGACGACCAAGATCCACTTCAGCTTGGTAGTGACCTGTGAGAGATCTGTGGTGGTAAGCGGCACGTGTCTGATCCCTGGGCATCGGTTCATTTCTGATGTTTGATCCTGGCTGTCGGTTGCCTGTCGGGATGGCGGATTCTTTTCGGTTGTTATGGTAGGGAACCCCTTCCTCCCTAACTTCAGTATGCAAACTGATTACCTATCTTTTGCAAACTGATTATCTATCTAGAAAATGTTGCAGTTGTGGTACTACATGATCTTACTAATGCTGTCTTTTTTTTACTCTTGTAAACCGAGCCCTTGCGTTGCGTCTGCAAGAAGTAGTGCTACTGCTTGTTCATAATGGTTGATTGCTTGCTGAATCTTGTTTTGCAAACTGAGAAGATTTAGAATGATGCATTTCCGCTGTGAGTGATTTCTTCAGTCTGACCTGATTAGTAAGTGCTTGTACTAATCTCTTCCATGTGTTTGTAATAGTGCAAGTTTGGCTTCCAGATGAGATCTGGCTTTCAGATTCTTCTGAAACTGAACGCATCTATGTTTGGCCATTTGTACTACATCTTTCTGAACCGAACACTGCCATGTTTGGCAAACTGATGATACGTGTATCTTTGTTGAACTCTGGTTATCTCCAAGTAGTAGTGCTCCTCTTTTGGTTTCCTTTGTTGCTTTATGCATAAGAATAGGCTGATAAGAACAGAACATTGATACTTTGCATGCTATTAGCTGAATGGATGGCTCTGGTAGTAGAATGGTATTATTGTTTAGGTGCAATTTGGTGTAGTGAAGTTTTTTGCACGACTCGCACTTGTATGATTGTATTGTGAGCCAATAATTTCTTGGAGTCTTCTTAGAGCTTGCTAGCATTAGGATCGACCCCTAGCTGCTTGTGTATTTGTTTATTATTTTGTTCAATATTCTTTTCCTAGCTGTTGTATGTTTGAGGATATTGCTTTCATTCTGAATTCACAGCCATGATAATGATCGTTTCCTGTCTTTTACAGAGGCTCAAGAAGTTGGAAAAAGGGAACGCTTCATCTTTGTAGCTAATTATATGTTCCTGGATGATGTGAATGGCTGTTATAGTATTTCATAGCAGCACTTTTGTAGTTGTTCTAAATTCCTGGATGATGTGAACTATGGCATGATTGTAATATATATATATACTCATTTTGATCGCCATTTATGAAAATTTGTGTGATTGGGCTCTCTAGACCAAAATATTGGTTACTTTATTGTTGATATGTCGGAAATGAAACATATACTATTTGGGCCCTAAAAAGGCCACAAATCAAACAATTCAGGAAAAATGAAGAAAATTACTAAAAGAATCAATTGTGAAAAGGCGATGGCCAAGTAAATAAAAAGGCTTAGGCCCAAAAACTAAATAGATCACAAAAAGGCCATGATCCATGAAATAAAAAGGCCAAATTGTTGGGCCAGGCCCATGTAGCTAGAGAAAATTAATAGGGAAAACATATACAGTAAAAAGGCTGAATTGTTGGGCTAGGCCCATGTAGAAAATCGAATTGGACCGGGCTGAATCTTGTGCCACATCAGCTTGCCACGTTGGATGCCTACGTGGACTGGGGAGGCTGCTAGTGACCAAAACGCCACAGTAGGAATATTTTGGTCATAAACGTCCACGACCTTCTCACAGAGAAGGTCGCTATAGTCAGTTTACGACCCTCAGCTTTTGACCTTCTGTTTTTTGTCGCAAAAAGGTCGCAAATGAAAAAGTATGACCTTTCAGTGACCAATAGTGGAGGTCACAAGATAGCATATTTCTTGTAGTGATCGCCTGTTCCGTCCAAGCCCTCCCGATGAACACGACCACGCATTCCGTTCTGACCCAGCCGGTTGACTCCCCATGAACAAGATGACGATGTTGTTTCTCCGTTCCGACCCAGCCATGTATGTATGCACGAGTAGGCCTTAGAGACCCTGCCCGTATGTACGTATGTGGCCGTATTTTCTTTCTTGCACCCTCGTCGATGTACGTACGTGTACATGCTACGTATGCGCCTCTACTACGACACGTGCGCGCCTCTTCATCGACTAGTATGTACGTACACGCTCGCGACCAGAATGACAACGCTACGTACGCTTCGACCAGGTGGGTCCCGACTGTCAGGCACTTCCTTGCGTGCGAAGATGTAGCTCGTGGATCCCAGCAGTCAGGGGGGTGAATCATTTTTTTTTGCCCGGATGCACTTCCTTGCGTGCGAAGGTGTAGCTGGTGGGTCCCAGCCGTCAGGGGGGAAACGTTTTTTTCATGAAATATGGTGGCCCGTCCGGTGGGTCCCCGCTGTCAGGTGGAGGAATAATTATTTTGCGCGTAATAAGGAGGCACTTCCTTGCTGCGGCCGTGGACCCAGCTGTCAGCCTCTCCACGTACAGTCCACGTCCGATTGAACCGTTCCTTGACCACGTTGACCACGCCGCGCCGAGAGCACCAGGGCGGTGGACGATGGCGAGGCCTAGGAAGGGGACAACGCGGAGCCGGGGAAGACACATCAGTGGATGCCCACGCGTAGAGGAGTAGGAGGGTTCACTGGTTCGCTGCGGTGTGAGGCTGCCGTCGCCGCAGAATAACAGGGGGTGTGGGTGAGTAGAGGGATGGCCTGGCCAGCGGTGGGAGTAGTAGGGGGCGGTGAGGCCTCCGCCGCATCGCAGCCGGCCACGGGAGGCAGGAGCATGAGGCACGACTGGCGCTGGTTTGGGCGGCTGGAGCAAGAAGACCAGAGGTTGAAGAAGCACTACGGCCGTTGGATGGACATCGTACGGTCACTGGAGCTAGAATCGTGCATATTGATTAAGTTGACAAAGCCCTCCGTCCCCGTCAACTTAGTAGGCCCACAAGTCAGCCTTCCACTATACTGGGTCCCAGCTAACAGGGGAAGTACTCATTTTTTGTGCGTAATAAGGAGGCACTTCCTTGCGTGCGAAGATATAGCTGGTGGGTCCGAGCTGTCAGCGGCGGTAACGTTTTTTCGTGAAATACTGAGGCCCTTTCAGTGGATCCCCGATGTCTGGTGGAGGAATCATTATTTTGCGCGTAATAAGGAGGCATTTCCTTGTGTGCGGTCGTGGACCCAGCTGTCGGCCTCTCCACGTACAGTCCACTTCAGATGCATGTTGGTCGTTGACCACATTCACCAGGCCGCGCCGAGAGCACCAGGGTGGTGGACGACGGCGAGGCCTAGGAAGGGAACGACACGGAGGCAGGGAAGACACAACAGTTGTTTCCCATACGGAGGGGAGTACGACTGATCGAGGGTTTACTAGTTCGTCTGTCGTCGCCGGAGAATAACAGCAGGTGTGAGTGAGTAGAGGGGTGGCTAGGCCAGCGATGGGAGTACGGTGGGGCGGTGAGGCCTGTGCGGCAGCACAGCCGGCCGCGGGAAGGAGGGAGCAGGCAGTCCCGCCGGCGCTTGTTTGAGCGGCTGGAGCAGGAAGAGCAGAGATTGAAGAAGCACGACGGCCGTTGGATGGCTATCCAACAGTCACTGCTTCTGCGTCAACCTTTTTTTTTAGGAAAGCCTCAAATCTGTGGAAAATAGCATACATCCCATCTGCCATTATTTCTAATAATTTACAGCCCATTTGCTAATTCTTAAGGTTTTGTTTGGAGCCCATTTTTTTGTTAGCATTACAGCCCATATTGTGGCCACGGTTAAAAAATTATACGAAATTTTGCATATTTTGGTGCGGTCCGAACTGTTTTTAATCCCAAAATTTTGACTCACATTCAAACTGAATTTAAAACTAAATGTATATCAATATAAAATCCAACAAATTCTCCATGCATAAAAATTAATGTAATTTAAAATCTCAAAATGAAAAAAAAGATATTTGAAACTAATTGCCGCTTTGATGTGTTTTAAAAATGTACAACCCATTTCTCATTAATGATGGGCCATTTTCTCGGCCAGCCGAATGAAAGCTCTCCTCGTCTTGAAAGATTTGCAGCCCAACAGGCCTGACAAAGCGACTTACTTGGCAAATCACAAAAAAACTGGGCTGTGGCCATGGACCCAGCTGTCAGCCTCTCCACGTACAGTACTCTTCCAATGGAAGTCGTTCCTTGACCACGTTGACCATGCCGCGCGGAGAGCACCGCGGTGGTGGTCGACGGCGAGGCCTAGGAAGGGGACAACGCGGAGCCGGGGAAGACGCGGCAGTGGAAGACCGCGCAGAGAGGAGTACGAGGGTTCACTGGTTCGAGTGTGGTGTGAGGCCGCCATCGCCGCAGGGCCTGGCCAGCGGTGGGAATAGTAGGCGGCGGTGAGTCCTCCGCGGCAGCACAGTTGGCCAGGGAAGGCAGGAGCATGAGGCACGACCGGCGCTGCTTTGGGCGGCTGGAGCAAGAAGACCAGAGGTTGAAGAAGCACTAGGGCCATTGGATGGACATCGTACGGTCACTGGAGCTAGAGTCGTTCATATTGACTAAGTTGACAAAGCCCTTCGTCCCCGTCAACTTAGTAGGCCCCCAAGTCAGCCTCCCACCAATGTGGGTCCCAGCTAGCAGGGGGAGTATTCATTTTTCTTGTGCGTAATAAGGAGGCACTTCCGGTGGGTCCGAGTTGATAGCGGGGGGGACGTTTTTTTCGCGAAATACGGTGGCTCGTTAGGTGGGTCCCAGCAGTCAGGGGGCAAACGTTGTTTTTCACAAAATACGGTGGCCCGTCCAGTGGGTCCCTGCTGTCAGTTGGAGGAATCATTATTTTCTGTGTAATAAGGAAGCACTTACTTGCTGCGGCCGTGGACCCAGCTGAGACTCTCCACGTACAGTATACTTTCGATGGAAGTCGTTCCTTGACCATGTTGACCTTGCCGCATTCCGTTGCATGCATGCGTCCATGGGCATGGTGCGTCCCCACTGTCAGCCTCTCATGTATAGTCATCTTCTGATGACTCTCGGTTGTTGACCATGTTGACCACACCGTGTCGAGCGCACCCAGACTGGAATGACCCGGAGATGGGGAAGACGGGGCAGTCGAGTCGCAGATGGAGAGGATTGGGAAACTTCACTGGTTCGGGTGCACGGCAGCACAGCCGCGGTGCCGCCCACGGGAGACAGGAGCAAGAACAAAGGTTGAAGAAGGAGCACGGCTGTTGGATTAACATCCAACGGTCCAGCTACTAGAATCATTTGTTGATTAAGTTGACAAAGCCGTGCGTACACGTCCGCTTAGCAGGCCCACAAGTCCGTCAAATCTGACGGGTCCCAGCTGTCAACGGGATGAATAATTTTTTTCGCAAAACAAGGAGACACTTCCTTCCGTGCGAAGATACAGCTGATGGGTCCCAACTGTCAGGTGGAGGAAACATTTTTTTCAGCTTAATAAGGAGGAACTTTCCTTGCGTGCGACCATGGACCTCGTGGGTCCCAGCCGTCAGGCTCTCCACATACAGTCCTCTTCCGATGACTCTCGTTTGTTGACCACGCCGCACCGAACACAGCGAGGCAGTGGAGTAGGAGATGGGAACACGGGAACGACTCGGAGATGGGAAAACGCAGCAGTGGAGTCGCAGATTGAGAGGAGGAGAAGGGTTATAACTGGTTCTGTTGCAATTCATATCAAACTCAGGTTCACAGGACACGTTCATATTCATAGCCAACATTCACTATCAACAACTCAAAAGATTCATATATACACAAGCTCAGCATATCTATGCATCCAAATGATTGATAGATCACACGACAATATTCATACATAATTCACAAAAAGATTCAGATATACAAATGTTCAGTATGTTTATGCATCCAAATGATTGAGATCACAGCCAATATGATCCATGGATGAACTTTAATTACCTAGGGTACAGACTGGTAAATGATGTTCAATCAGAGGTACTTCTTGCTAAAATTAGTTCTTGTACGAGTAAACTTTCGAGTACATAAGAGGCAGCACAGACAATCTAAACTTTGCTTGTAGGTTTATCCTCAAATAGTGTCCTCGTGCCGACGGAGGTTTGAGAAATTGGCCACTACTTTCATCCAACTAGTTTACTGGCTCATCTTGGTCATGTATCTCGCCAAAATTCTACATTGCAGACGAGAAAGGAGGCGGTTGAGAAAATGAACCACCCAAATTTTTTGTGTAGTTCAACTGAAATGGAGCATCCTTGGCATGCAGACTGATTAAGTCCCAGATGAATATACGCGTCAACCAACTTGTCTGGAATCTTTAGACTCCATGCCATATAGTTCGCTACCATATGTGCCGATAACCAAAAGGCACAAGTTGGGGCCAAACACTGGACTGCGTTTTTCTGGGCTATGCACCAAGCAATATTTTTGGCGTTCACTCTCCTAATACTTGGAGTTTGACAATTGGTTGACGCCGGTTGATACTCGAATGAATATAGGCACTTCTTGTCAACATCGATGCTTGTCTGAGTGAACTTTGGAGTACATAGCAGCAGCATAAGTACCTATCCATCTGATCATTTTGTGCAGTTCTACTGAAATCACCCGATGTAATGATTTGCCTGCGAGTTCAGGCTCCAAATTACTCCTTTATGAAATCGGCAAACAGTAGCACAATACCAAATTACCAAAACATATGACAGGCACAATAATCAGGATAAAGACCAGTACCAACCTGTGTGAGGTAGCATATCAATTACTATTTCCTTTGACTGGAAGCCGAGATAAGCCAAGCGACTGACAGCAAAGGAAGAAAGCAAGCGGAGATTAGCGACTGACAGGAAAGGATGGAAGCTGTCGAGGCAATGAAGCACCCAAAGTTTTTGTGCAGTTCCACCAAAATCGAGCATCCCTGTTGGCACATATATTGAGAGAGTGAGATTACTGTAATAGTGGGACTAGTTGATGAAACATATACTAACAAATAGAAGCACCCTCATTATCTTAATGTGTAAAGTTAGCAACATAGTAGTCTTGCTTAAAGAGAGGTATTAGTTTATTTAATCAGTGCCAATTAGCTCAACTCAACACTCAAAGCATTTCCATTTAACATAGGTTGCAAAACTTAAAAGTGCAAAGATAAAGGAGTTTCTTATGACAGTAGCACGATACAAATAGAGATGACAGCAAACTAATATGGATGAAGGCCTTAGGCCCGTACCAACCTGAGAAAAAAAGCCTATTCATGTAGTCCCATAAGAGATGATAAAGCACTCACTGGAATCACACAATAGTATATATTTTTGTGCACTTCAAATGTATGGTTGAAATCACTCTTTTTTACCAGTGCTGAGATTATATCAAATGATTATCAAGAACTTCCAGCAGAGTTAAAGCACTGGCTGGGATACAGTTCATTGTATTGTCTTGTGTAGTTCCACTAAAATGTATGATTGGCACAACATGATCCCTGTTTGCACAAGTAGGAACAAGGTGAAACCTTCATTAGCTTGGTGAGAAAGGATAGGAAGACATTAGCATATTACTCAAACAGTAGCATCAAATTCATGATGGAAAATACGCAAAACATTGCCTCATTGAACCAATGGCAATAAATTGACATGCAAAACAATAGCACTAATATGTCATGACACTAATAATATTCCCTCCCTGCTCCACCACATGATTCACCTCCATAGACAAACATTCACACGTACATGATTCAGCATAGGGTCCTACTAAAGATTTGTTTAACTCCAACAGGAAAATTAGGCAGTAATAAATTAGTGGTACTTAAGTGCTCCTAATTAATTAAGTGAGACAACATAAGTGGAAGGGCTCCCTGGAGGATGATCTCACATGTAAGGTAGTCATTGCCTGAGCCCTTGAATAGCCTCGACTGAGGCCTCTGGCTTCAGCAAGATCGCCTTGGCACTGTTTATTCTTCTTCTTCTTCCTCTTCATGCTATGTTCCTCTTTCTCCTCACCAGTTGGTGAAACCAAGTACATGATAGGCCTTCTAATTCAGAATTGGTTTTGTCAGTGACGGAGTACAAGTGTACTAGTAAAAAACAACATTATTTTCTCATGGTAGTCGGAAAATAGAGATGAACACATGCATTAAATATCATTCTTACCTAAAGGAAGGTTATGGCGCCAATATGGATGATGAGGATTGGAACACAGATCTCCCTTTGTGCAGTTCCACCAAAATGAACCAACTATTCCATGTGACATTCCAGTTAAACAGCAAAAAAGTTACTTCTTTTAAGAAGAGTTTTGTGCAGTGCACCAAAAGGTCACAACAGCAACCAGGTGAATTGGATATCCCTGTTTCCACAAAAAGGCACAGAGGAAACAGTCAGAGTCTCAAACAATTACAGGCAAAAACATTTGGCTAAACTTGTCAGAGTCTCAAACAATTACAGGAAAAAACAGTGGCATGGCTTCATTGTTACCAGGGACATTATATTAAGAACAGCTAAGGCTGCGTCTGGTTCACAGGTTTGGTGCAGGATTTTTGTAGGAACACAATTCCTACCGTATTATTTCCCTTCCAACCGTTCGGAACACGGGAAAGGTGAATAGTGCTTCATAGGAAAGCTGATCTAGTAGTACTGCTTGCATAGGATTAGAAACATCCACGCGCTGCTCATTTTTTTGGGCGGAAGCCCGAGGCAGGCACTCGCTACCATGCGTTAGACAGGTTGCTGTGTTGTGTTTGCCGGAATAAAAAAAGCAACCTATGTGTGGTACGTGAGGTGAGGACAAGAGTAGTCATTGTGCAGCTGAATAAACAAATAGCATCTCATACTGCCAAGCATGCTACTCTAAAAAAACAAATATGTATATTTCATAGTCCATCCGAACACATTCTCTTGAGAGTTTCCTCCGGTTTGTTGTTCCATAGTTTTATACCTACATTCCTTTCCTATTCCTCTATTTTCATCAACACCTATGTTTTTTGCCCCTTTATTCCGACCAGAGCCTAAATATTTGGTATAAGGGCATGGGACAGTGGGTGCACCAGCAGTACAACACCATGTACGTAAACAGGGGCATAAAGTGGTGATTCATAGTTTGTTGCCCCGAGAAACAAACATCCAAGAAACATATCTGGGTTGGTCCCATTTTTGTTCACTCTAGCCACCTACTCCTATGTGTGGATAGCAAATCTAGTCCTGGTCATACCACTGCGTACAACGTTACCCCTATATTTCCCTTTTCGACCAAGAGACCGGTTGGATGACCAGTCTGTACTACTTTCATCCCCTTTCCTTCCTGTTTGTACCAAGTCCGATGTACATACTAAATTCCCCCACCCCCACTTTATTTCAATGACAAGTATTTTCGGACGGAGGGAGTACAAGATTTGACTCCATGAAGTAGCTTTACCTCTAACAATAGAAAAAAAATAGGTGACGTTGGACATGAAAAGGATGAGGGGCTGAGAGGTAGAAAATGATGCACATGCAGCAACGTAGCGAGCTGGGGAAGTAGAGCTAAGGCGGTTTTGAACGAAGATATACCTGAAGGTCGTCGGGATGTGGATAGGCGGCCAGAGATAACGGTGCGGCCGGCAGTGGATCTCCTCCCTCGCTGTCGATGACGGCCTAAATGCTGCCCCTCCTCCCCTTCACCGGCGGAGGGGGATACGTCCGGATCTGTAACCAGCGGTGAGGATAGAAAGCTAGTGTTTTTTGAAGGGTGAGGATAGAAATTCAGTGTTACTACCCCTATCTTGTTTAGATCTGGAGAGGATGAGAGTGTGTGAATAGAGCATCCCTAGCAAGCAAGCGCGGAGGCTCTGTCCTATATATAAGTAGTGGGGTAGTTTTCCTTTTTCACTCCATCAAAACAATCGTTTAAAATTATGTACTATACTACATGCCAGGTCGCTGTTTTTTTTAGTTGTTGATTGTTTTTCGAGATAGCTACCCGCTTGTTCCAAGTGGTGTTACGGTGTGCCAGGTCACACTTTGTATCGTTCAAGTCTGGTAGTACTACAAGTCCCTCCATTAAATGAACAACCACCCCCTCGTAAAAATTGTGAACAAGCCCACTTCTAAAATTAGCGGAAACGTGGGTTGCCCCAACATGCATTATTATTTATATTTTCTACTCCCTCCGTTCCTAAATATAAGTCTTTTTTATTAGCCACACCTAAGACAAGAATTTTTTTATTAGCAGTGAACCCCACATGTCATAGACACAAAAACTGTGGCAAGATTCCCTTAGGCAAGCCAAAGTGTGTCTAGCAATTTGAGCAACTCAGGTTAGGCAAGTGTGGCAAGTGTGGGGAAAATAATGTGGCAACATAAGAGAAATATAGTCACAATCCAAACAGCCCAGTGATTTTTTGTGACATGCATGAAAATTTGGTTAGTTAAATTTATAATCAAAATTTGGCAAGGCGCATCAAATAACACATGCAAGTATCAAAAGGAAAGTCACGGCATGCATGCATGCGTTGTACTCCCTCTGTTTCCAAATATAAGTCTTTTTAGAGATTGCAACAAGTGACTACTCCCTCCGTTCCTAAATGTAAGTCTTTTTAGGGATTCCACTACAAACTACATACAGATGTATATAGACATATTTTAGAGTGTAGATTCACTCATTTTGTTTTGTATGTACTCCAGTTCATAGTGAAATCTCTAAAAAGACTTATATTTTGGAACGGAGGGAGTGCATATGAAGCAGAATAAGTTTGCTCCTACATATGAAGTAGCCCATTTGAAATGTGTAAAAAGACTTTTATCGAATGCAGTGCTATGATGTGTCGCGTCAACTCGTACAAGCCCGAGAAATTTGATTACTACGATGCCCTCTCCCTCGCGGACTGAGCTCCGGTGCCTTAACTGCACCTGCCTTGGGCTGCATGACAGGTGGGCCAACCACCTATTGGGCCCACCTGTCATGGATGCAAAGGCAGGCGCAGTAAGTAGAAGCTTTCGCTACACGCTATCCCTCCCGCATGAGGTGGACGGACATGCAGCACTGGATTCGATACTGTAGAAGTAGGAGTAACATCATTGTCCGTCTTCTCAAAGAGGCAAAGAGCCAAGTGCAAACCGAACATGGCAGTTGCGAACGCTCGCGTGGTGCGGTTCCTTGGAGTACTAGCCAGGCTCTTGCATGAGACAAAATTGCTATTGTTTAACAATTAAACTCCATTATCCATTGGTTGATACTCATTCTGCATAGGTCCACGCGCTTAGCACCGTTTCCTCCTGGGGTCACCAATGTTTATTTGCTAATTAATAGCATTCCATGCAATGAACTAGCCATTGCAAGTCATTAAAAGCATGCACACCTCTCATCTCTTATTGGTTGATACGTATGTCAAGAAACAAGAAACAAGGTAGAAGTTAATGCACCGCGCCTAAACAAGAAACAAGGTAGTATAGACAGGTGAGTATTTGCCTTTCTAGAGATTTCAACAAGTGACTAGACTTCGGCTAAAAAAAACAAGTGACTAGACTACGCCGTGTGCAGTACCCCCTCCCCTCCGGTTTATAGGGCTCAAATCTCAAGTCTCATGAACCAAGGGATTTTGCGATTGGAGGAATGTATCTCGTACTTTACAAAACTACCCTAATTAAACTCATGCATTAATTACGTAGTTCTCTCGTTTTCCTCTCGGCCCTGGTCGCGGTGCACAATATTGAGAGAGTGCTTTGATACGTTTTAGTCTCATGACTAAAAGTAGTGGGACTAAAACTTGTTAGCCTCATCCATGCTTGGATCCAAATACTAAAGAGACTAAAATCAAGTTAATGACATTTCAAAGCATCCGGGCCCACGTGCCATCCACCAAATCACAGCGAGGTGCTACAGTCGAGACTCACCTGTCACCCCGATGTGGCCGTCATGACCCGTCATATCACAAAACCCATACCTTTACCAGAAGTGGTAAGGTGGCCGGACTGGACGAAGCAACCATCATTTCATTGGAACGCTCGTTCAAGCCCTTTTTTCCCTTTCTTGAAGAAAACCTCACTCCAGGCTACTCACTTCTGCCATTTTTCTTCTCTACCGATGAAGGAAAGGTGGGCGAATCAGTTATGCTGCTATATTTTCATTCCAATAATCTTCTTTTTGTGAAGCACCGACCGATTCTCACATCCTATTATTTTCCCGTTTTCATTGCGATTGTGGTTTCCTTTCGATTTCTTTTTGTTTGTCAGTTCATTGATGGGTCCTGGAGCACTAGGCAAAGAGTTGCCAGCGGACAACCCACTGGAGACAGCGATCTCCAGGAAGCGAGCACCGACCAACGAGTTGACCATGTTGGCGGGCCAACCCATGGAGACGAAGAACTCTAAGAAACAAGCACTAGCCAAAGAGTTGAGGACGTTGGAGGACGAACTCCTCAAAGAAAGTTGGAAGAACAGCAAGGGCCCCGCCGTGCCTACCCCAGGAGCTCTGATTACCACCTATGTGAGGCTCAAGACCGAGTTTGAGGAGATAGTCGCCGTTGAGAAGCGGTATTCCCCTGGCAAGGTGATGGCCCCCATCGAGGACGAGGAGATGGCCCCCGGAGGGATGAGATCCCCCAGTGAGCTGCACAAGGTAAAAAATAATGGCTTATTACCATAGTTGTGGTTTTTGATTATTTGCAATGCGCTTGCTTTTAGATTATTTGCAATGTGCTTGCTAATATGTTAGTGTTGTGCAGGTGCCGGTGGTTGTCCTTGATGATTCCAATGTCGTGGCCCGTCCTGTTGGCATCGCCCTGGAAATTGAATCCGATACCGCTGTCCATCCTGTGGACATCGCCCCAGAGATCGATTCCGATGTCGCGATCAGTCCTGTGGACATGGCCCCAGAAATCGATTCCCATGACGCTGTCCGTGCTGTGGTCATTGCCCGAGAGATCGATGACAAGAAATAGTTGGTCCCACTAATCCTTCTGGGTAGTTTGCATTGCCCTGTGTTTAATTACTTGAACGATGCGTGTTATCAAACCATCTTAGGGCCAGTGCACTGTCTTGTGTGGGCGGATCTTGCTACTTTTGTTTGACAGTGAATCATGCGAACCCTCTCCGAGTTATGGAAACAGATGTATCCTCACCAGCTTTTGATGTAATATATGGCATGCTTAGATGTAAGTTTGAACTGTTTATCATATGAGCAGGGCTTGTTTGATGATTCTTGGTGTTAGTAGGCTAGCTACCATGCGAGCTATAGTACTTGCAAAACACTTACCGAAGAGAAACGTTGGGGCTGATGAGCTCGTGGTATGCTTATACTTATCCCTCGTCGATCGACCGATAGCCCTAGCTCCTAAAATTGTAGGCTTATCGATTGATCAGACAATAGTCGACATACATTCAGGCCTCATTTGGTCATAGGGTAGGAAAATCGTAGAAAAAGTATAGAGAACGTGCAACACAAAATCATAGCAGTGCAGAGACGTACTCCCTCCGTTCCAAAATAGATGTCCTAGGCGGGCTAGTTTGGCCTAGTGGGTTTCAGTGATATGACGTGGTACAGTGCCGTCCAGTCTTCGCGTGTGGTAGCAGTATTGCGGGTACAGTAAGTTTTCTTGAACAAGCGGAATTCAACGAAGTCATGATGGTTCCTTCGTCTGAACAACTTATGGTGGGAAAGGTTGGGCCTGCGATACGACCGGGGTAGACCAGGATAATTTTGTGCATGGCAGGTGGACCAGGATGGTCGACGTCCCACATGTCGGCGAATGAAATTATTCTTTCCGATATAGAGGACGACCAACGAGTATTCATTGTTTATTTTTGATGAAAGCTATTGTATCCATTGTTACTCCTTGACTTTGTCAATGCCTCTCTCTCCTCCACATAAGAGGGGACTACTTGCTATGCATGCAGCGGGCAGCTGGCGCCTTGAGGGGCCAGGGCAGTGAGAGCGGGCTCCGGAAGCGGTCTGGGCTCCAGCATGGCCCACCTCACATTATCACCATATATTTCTTGGAGTCCGTGCGCGGCGAGTGGGCGATCTCTTCTCCCTCCCCCATTTCTCTCTGCTCAGCCGACGCCTGCCGAACGATTAGATTTCGGCTATCGACGGTTTATTCAATTACGGTCCCACATGTCAGTGAAATTGCAAGACAACGCGTGTCCCCTTTGGTGAGCGGCGTGCGAGCCGGACTGTCGGGGTTGCGACGCGTATGAGTCGTAAGTGTGCCACCTTTTCCTTTAGAACTTGCGAAGCGTAACATTTTCGCGCGATCGATCAATAGAAATCCAGAACAAAATGACGAGGGCGGTGCTTGTTCGAGTGATATGACGTGCTACAGTGCCGTCCACTTGCTCCATTTTTATGTAAGCAAGAGTTTACACTCGTATGCGGGAGGGGTGCGAAACACCGCCGGATCTGATTTTGATCGAGGGATAACTGTTCCCTGCCAAATAATGGAGGATTCTTAGCGATTATAGCATGATAGTTAGGGCATCTCCAGCGCTGGCCCACAAATTTACACTGACTGGATGCCATCTAATGCTTCCCGCATACCTTTCGACAACTATATGAACTAACCGGACGAAATTCATGCAAACAAAGCAAATTTCAAATTAACCGGATGAAATTCATTACATTTCGAAAACTTTTCCTACAAACTGGACAAAATTCATTACATATTTCACACAAACCGTACTAAACCTACTATAAACCTAATCTAAACAATCGCCGGCGCCCGACCACCAAGTCCGGCCATGAACCCGAGAAAGTCGGCCATTGCCTTTCCCTCCTCCTCATCCGCCTTGATAACCTCCTCCTCCGGTGGGAGCACAAGGTTATGAAGATTTCCGCCTCCACATCGCCGTCAAGCGGCTAATCGGCCGCCGATGTTTACCCCACCAAGCTTGGCGTCGACTAAGTGGAGTAGCAGTGGCCTTCCCAGGACCAGAGCGGCGGCGACCTACCGTGTACTACTCTTCCTCGCTATCGGCTGCGCCCGCGCACGTGCGCCGGCTTCGTGGTCGTGGTGGTGGAGGGCGGCCTGGGTGGTGCCGGCGATCTCGTTCGTTTGCTCCTGCGACAGTACATCGAAGAGAGCTTTGGAGCGCGCCCGGAGCGGAGCCGCCGATGTCCCTCGTCTGCTCCTGCGACAGTACGTCCAAGAGAGCTTCGTAGCGCCACGAGGCCATGGTCTAAGTGGTGCCGACAGAAGGAAGGGACCGGAGGAGAATAAGTGTGGGTCTTTAGCTATGGCTGGGAGCTGGGGCTCAAGTTAATATAGCGGGTGAATGGCAATGAGCCGCGGCAGACGGATGGACAACTGTCGCTGGAGTAGGTTCGTCGGGCATGAATGCGGACGGTGCTTCATTGACTTAACTACACATGTGTTTGGGTGACTGACATGTGGGCCCAATGGGCGTTTGGCCCGCATATCAGTGACACACCAATTGCATCTGCAGTTAAGTCCAGTGAATGCGGCATTGACATTTTGGAGAGAAGGTGACCGTTTCAGGCGCATGCGGACTGTTTGACTGGTCAACCATACAAATACGGAGCTACTCCCTCCTTTCCGGTTTATAGGGCTTTTCTCAAAATTTTAGTTTTTCCATTTTATAAGGCTCAATTTGGTTTTTTCGAATCACATGTTCAGATTCCAAGGTCCATTAAATCATTGCATGCAAGTATTGAGAGAAAATTGACCAATGCATGTACTTTATGCATGCATGCATTGCAATTAATGCATTGATAAGCATAATTTTTTGAGAAAAACAAGAGCATTAATTAGGTGCTTTTGCAAACTACAAAAAGTATTCCATCACTCACCATCTACCTTGGTTGGTGAGATTTTTGAATTGAGCCTTATAAACCGGAAAGGAGGGGGTATACGCTGAGCCAGCGGCCGTATAATCACCATATCTCGTATACAATGATCAAAGTGAGCTATCAAGACAATTTCGATGACCGCCAATGCATTTTACTTGTTAATAATTGACCAGGATTGAAGGGGAATCCTAATTTGCTATGTCTTCTGTCCTTGAGCTCTTGACAAACCAATGCACTATACGGTTGTCCGGCCACTCCACCCCAGAGCTCTCACCAAGCGTCGTTCATGCCACCGCGCCACACACTAACTGGTAAGGCAGCGATGGCATCCCGCCGCGCCGAGTTCCTCGCCGCCCACGAACGCACACAAAATGGTAAGGAAGCAATGGCATCCCGCCGTGCCGAGTTCATAGCCGCTCGCGACCTCACAACTATGTGGGAGGAATTTGAATATGCCAAGGCCGAATGGGCGGTAGAGCAAGAGGCGGCCAAAGCCGCACAGAGGGAGCGGAAAAGTCAGAAAGCACTCAAGAAAAGAGAGGCCCGCCGCCGCAAGAAAGAAAAGGACGCACGCGCTGCTGCGGAGAGGTCGGCGGAGATCCAAGCACGGTGGGGTGTCGCCGACAAAGCCGGGAAGGAGAACGACGGCGTCTGGCCAGCATGTGAGAAGTAGTAGTACTAGGAGTAGTAGTTAGTGTTTGTGTCTGTGTCTGAGTACAAGAATGTACCAGTACTACTAGTTACTACTGTAGTTTTTAGAGCAAATTACCAGTACATTAGCCTAGACTAAGTGGAAAAATTCCTATCCTATGCATCAAATGGCATCTCTTTCTCTATAGGAATTGAGATGCATGCCATCTCACTTCCTATGATTTTCATATTCCTATCCTATGAATGAAAGGAGGCCTCTGTTGGAGTAAAGACTGTAGCTAGCAGTACTGTTGGTACAGTAGTTTTCTTCAAGAAGCGGAATTCAACGAAGTCATGATGGTTCCTTCGTCCGAGCAACTTCAAACTGGGAAGTGGGCCTGTGATTTGACGGCTCATTAGTTATTGTTACTGCAGCGCGACGACCTGGGTGACTCTCCCTTGGAGTTCTGCGTGCATGGCAAGTGGACCCGGATGGTCGACATCCCACATGTTGGCGAACGGAAGTATTCTTTCCGATATTGAGGAGCAAGGAAACCGCGTGGTAGTATCACTACTGATTGGTTCGCAAAAAAAATAGTATCACTGCCGATTTATAATAATTTTTTATTTCTGATGAATGCTAGCGTTTCAACTCTTACGATGAAGGGTGCCAAACACGGCACGTGCTGGATGTGCCACACATCAGCGAAAGGAGTGGGACATGAACAGCGTGGTAGAGCCCAGCGTAAAAAAACAGCATGGTAGAGCGTCTCCACTTGTTCCACTTCTGGGCCAGAGACCACACTTAGTAGTACTTAGCAGTATGAACGATACAAAGTGCGACCTGGAGAGAAAGACACGTCTAGTTGGAAGGTCTCGGGGTATACACGTAAACAAATATAAAAGTTAATATGTGCCTCCATCTAATATAGTAGTAGTACAGTACTTAGACACGTACTCCATAACATCACCGTGCATTGCACGTACAACATTTAGTGGTAGTACGTAGTAAGAGACAAATGCCGCCCAAGAGTTCCCTTCTCAACCTACTTTTGGGTGTTTGGTAGAGTGTATGGAGGGTGCATGAGTCCATACTAGTTTAGCACAAATACACTAGAAGCATGCATGAAGAGAGCATGCATGAAGAGGGGTGTTGAGTTGAGCATGCATGAAGAGGGAACAACTATGCTGAGACGAGAACGCAACCAAACACACCCTGTATGCCACGCATGTTCATACCATTTGTGCCTTTCTACTCCACTTACTGCGCTACATTACTCAGGTTCGTACGTCCACTCCTGGGTACATGTCTGTCTCGTAGTTCCAGTGCCACGTGTTCTTCATATAGATGGAACGATCGTTGCATAACACATGCGCCTTGATGCTAGATGTCTCGCGTGTTGGCAAAAGGATGAACAAAGCTCACGTAAAAAATAGACTGGAAGAACATAGATTCCGGACGATCGAGAAGGAGCAAGGAACCTCGTGGTGGAGCGTCTGCACTCATAATATTTAATATTATTCAGCGATATAAAATTAACCAATCATCTCCACAGTGGACTGGAAGAGTATGAAACATGGCAGCCCAGTGTAGTTACATCATACTAGTACATGGCTAACGCACGCTATCACCATATTTCTTGGCTTCCGTGCAACACCTATCTCTAGTAATCCAGCAGCCTGTATCGCTTCTCCCTCCTCGTCTCTATCAATGTTCGGTGGGCTGGCGTTTCTGCCGTCTATTGAGGTCGGTTAACTATCACATGTTAGTAACATGCCAAGAGCATTCTAAAAAAAATTCCTTTCACATTCCGTTTTCAAAAAGAAAAAAATCGCCTGTATGCTTTGAGCAACTTGCATGTCCTATACTGCTCCTGTTTGCTACTCTAACTTAGCTAGAGGTTAGACTAACTCATGACTAACCGTGAACTAACTGTAGCCAAAGAGGTGTTTGGGTGACAGGGTTAGATTGACAATAAATGCACTTCATGGAGAGAGAAAAGTGATTTTTCAGTGGTCCCAATGAGAACTATCCCCAGTTAGATCCTCTTGGGTGGGATAGTTTTTTTTGGTGGGTTCGGTGCAACTTGCTCCAATTTAAGCCATCATGCTTGGATATTTTAAGCCCCAACTAGCTCAAACTAACTCTAACCCATGGATCCAAACAGGGCCTATGGCCAGTCTCGACACGGAGCAGTCGCGTGCACCGGCAAGCGGTGCTCTCTCGACCGTCGCACCACTTCAAAGCCGGCACCAGTGAGAGGTCGCCTCCGCTCTGGGCGGGCATTAATGCGGCACTAACGCTCCAGGCAACGCTGACCGTTTCACGCGGGAAGCGCGTGCTGGCAAGGGAGTATAGGTTTTGAACCGTTTCAGGTGTAGTAGTAATGGTAGTTTGCAAAACTACTCAATTATTGCACTCAGTTTCCTAAGAAATTGTCGTAAAAAACGTTACTCCACAGCCCGCTTCCCTTCTCCTTCCTGCTCGTGATTTACGTGGCCATGTTAACGTGGTTGTGTCAAAAAAATGTCACTTCCTGCTCGTGATTTGTGTTATATAATTACAAGCAAGATTCTCGTGCATTGCACGGAACATCAATATGCATTTTTTTACAAAACACCTGTTGTGATTGACCCATGCAGGAGTAATCCCATGTGTAAAAACTAATGATATCTCGAGAATTTTATCGGAAAACTGGTATCTCGAGAATGTCATCGAAAAAATGAAAGATGAGAGATAAGGCGAGGAGGAGTGGAGCGTGGTGCTGACTGGTGGTTGGAATGGGCGGAGGCATGGGGATGGACGGCGCCGGCAGGCGGTAGCGGCCACCATGCATTCTAGATTGTTCTAGAGACTTATTCCTTTTTTAATTGCTGAGCAATGAGGTTGCGGGAGATAATAATGTGGAGAGAGGTGCGGGTATCTTTTGTAAAATTATCATAGTTTGCTTCCTATCCGTCAGATATAGATCATACGGTCTGTATTACAAGATGGCAGGCACACCATCATCGCTAACTCATTTTTTTATAAGGGTATATAGATGATAAGTTTGCTGACTACTAAAGTAAAGTAGAATATGTCCATGTTATGCAAGTAAATAAAGGTGATTGTTTATCATACGGGTAAGGTTGGATGAAGGGTGGTAGGAACAAATGCTCCGCCTAGAGCATGTGTGTGTGAGATTGAGTCTTAGTGTGTGTGGTGAGTGTGTGTGAGAGAGAGAGAGAGTGAGAGAGAGAGATGGAGTCTTAGTTTGTGTGTGTG
>NC_041391.1:43821050-43843677 GCF_002162155.2 Triticum dicoccoides
AGAAGGAGATTGTTAAGTGTGAGTGTGTGTTTTGCCCATCCAGGCGGAAGTTATGTGCACAAAAGAGGAGAACGATTCGATGTGGCATTAGGATTGAGGGTAATTAACTACGTATGCACACATAGAGACCTTGAACATGCATGTGTGAGAGGTATACATGTATACGTGGGATGTGTGTGTGCGCGCGCGCGCATGATCGAGATAAAAGAAAGAAGACATAAGTCCTAAGATCAACGACATGGGAGAGACGGATCGGTATGACAATATGCATGCGTGTGAGAATGCAGGGAAGAAGGCCCGACAATTGAGCATGTGTTTTTGTCTTTAAGAGATAGTGGCGTGGGATGGAGCATGCATCTATGGCGAGCAGAGGGGGTGAGGCGCAACGATTGTGCAAAAGAGATCAACCTATAAATGCATATGTATGGATAGACATATATAGTGTGGGTGATAGGAAGCAAGACTCCGTGCGAGAAAGAAATGTTGACGGAGAAACTACAAATAGATACCGAGATGGAGATGCTAGCTAGATAGACATCCGTTAGTTTGGGTGTCGGAGATGACCGTCGGGTGGTTCAAAGGGTGAAGTTATATATGTGTGTGAGAGGGAACTTGACTGCATGCATGTAGAGAGAAACATATGTAGTGTGCGTGATAGGAATCAAGAGTGGGGGCGAGAAAGAAGGTTGATGGAGAAACATATAAATAGAAAGATAAAGATCCTAGCTAGTGTGCACTAGAGATAGGAGTCGAGTGGATCAGAAGGCTGGGTTATGTGTGTGGGTGTGAGAGATATAGAGAGAGGGTGCATGTGAGTCACATACAAACAAATATCAGAGAGAAATGAGATCCAGAGAGACGGAGTTTTGTGTCTGCGAGAGAGAAAGATATTTCACAACGAGAGTGATAGCTAGAGAGACATATGAGGGAACACAAGATATCTCTAGGGAGAGAGGGTGTGTTTGAGGGACATACAAGAGAATAATGGAGAAATATGAGACCCTGGGAGACAGAGTTTGTGTTTGTGTGTGAGAAAGAGATATTGAAGAGGAAGAGTCGTAGGTTCTCATATCTAAGGAGCGAAAGACATCTCTGTATGAGGGGTGTGCGAGTGGCACACACGGGAATAGTTGAGAGAAATGAGACCCTGGGAGACAAAGTTTTGTGTTTGTGTGAGAGAAAGAGATTCCACATGGAGAATCATAGCTAGAGACACATAGCAGGGAGCGAGATATACTTAGAGAGAGATAGAGTGATGAAGGTCGATGGAGAGAGTACCGTCAGTGTGTTACAAAGATAAAAGATCATTGTCGACATACAGGTAGCACGAGAGATGCCTGAGAGACGATGAACGCGTATAGGTCCAGAGAGATAGTCCTATATAAGCATGAGTGATAGCTATATGAGACGAATATCTGGATTAAAGGGGATTCAAATATTTAAACTGGAGATCATGACATTGATAATACCATAATGCAAATTGGTGTATCAAACATGCATATTCATTTGAATTTGGGCACACGTGTAATGTTATATAGTTTATCAATATTGGTGATCCATAGATTCTTCAATTACAAACAATGCATGGTTTATATGCAATTAGTGTCTAAACGGGATTACACTATATGTTGCGTGTGTGAAACACATTATACATGTTTGAGAAGTTAAAAAAAACCGCATGAAACAAACATTAATTGGAGACAGTTAGCGAGGAATGCATACATTGGATTTCAACATAAAGTGGTTTCAAATATTTGAAAATCCAAATTGATGGATACAACCTAATGAATCTGAGATCATGCCATTTGTAAACCATATTTATGTATAAATGGTGTTGTGCTTTTGAAAGTATATATGTAAAAAAATTATGTATATAGAATGTAATTCCAATTGAAAATGGATCCCACCCGAAAAAAATAGTAGCATACAAACGGGATTCGAATTGAGTTGGCACGGTAAACGTGCACTGTGCAAAATTTGAATGAAGCGGGGAAAGTCGCAGTAACCACCCGAACCCAAAATCTGCAAGATGGAAATCACTATTGCCTATCCCTGCCGCGCAAAGCCTATCTGCTGGATTTCTATAGGTTTCGATAGGGGTAGGTTTGTAATTTCACCCCAAACGTGACGTAACCGCCTCTCACTCGGATTCATACACGGTAGGCGCCAAAACACAGTGTGCCCTCGGCCGAAATAAACTCCCTCCCCGATTCATATTCATACACGGTGGGCGCCAAAAACAAACTCTCGTCGGCAAATATTCGGTGTATGCGAGATTACCGTCCTATCCCCAACCGACTAATGTTGCTGTGATGTACGTAGTAGAAATTTGAAATGGGGGCTAAGTTTGTAAATTTCCTCGCATTTGAGACAAGCGCGCCCTGACTACATGGTTCCCCCTTCCTCTCTACCTCCCTTTTCCCCATTCATACTCCGTGGGCGCCAAAACACCCTCTCCACCCCACCCTCCTCCGTCCGCCGCCGTCCGCCACCCCATCCACCGTAGTCCTGCTCCACCAGGCCGGAGCTGATACCCCGACGCCGCCATCCATTACAAGAGATCTACCTCTCTCATCCACGCCTTCGGACCGGGATCCTTGCATCCCGTCCTCTCGCTTCATCCCCGCCGTCGTCCACCTTGCCGGCGCCGCCCTTACGACCGTCTACCCTCCTAGATCTGCTTCCACGCTGCCGACAGCCATCACTACCGCAGCACCGTCAAATTCTCACTAGATGCGTACACGGCGCCGCACCAGAGGCGGTACTCTTTCGTATCTGCTCAACTTATTTATCATAGCAAGAAAATAGATCGCCACTGCTTTACTCTGATTTCTTGTCTTGGTTGCGAAGTTGCCTTTGTCCGGTTTGCACCTCCAGATCCGCCATGGCACGCTCAACACTATACTCCCAATGCTTATGGTTTTCCCCTTTTATATTCCACACTAGTTAAATCATAGTAGACTAAATTTCAAAATTGGGTCAGTCGATTTTCCAGAGCTCGCCGGAGTTCGCCGGTGCGATCCAAGGGGCTCGGGTGGTTATGGGGCCTCGCCGAACAAAGAAAACTCGACGCGGGTGGGGGTGGGGGTGGCGGAGGAACACAGGCGGTGGGGGCCGGTGGTCCGGCCGGCGGCTCGTGCAGTGTTCTGTATGGGAAGAATCACAGACGAGGAAGAAGAAGGGTCAGGAGACATAGGATCTTCATCCAACCGCCTGAAATGGTCGAGAAACAGCTAGGAGTTGCATTCTTAATGCGCTCTGGTTCATCATGTGTGGGCACTGCGCAACCAACATTTTATTATCCAAAATCTGCTTGCTCTTCTTTACCATGTTCGATAGTGCTGGGCTGTACGCGATCGATAGGCTTTCAATTACTAGAGGCAATACAACACCGTATTTTCAAGCCAGTTCCACTTTCCCGATTTATATATCATGGTTATGGTGTACCCCTGTTATGTACACTATGATCTGCCTAGTTGTTGTGTGCTCTTGTTATCATGGTTTGGCAGTAAACTATCTATACAGTAAATTATGAACCTATCATCTGCCAGCTATCCTTACTTCTGGAGCCTATTTTTTCGTGTACTTGTGCCAGATTATATAAATGCACGCACGATATTTCATCACACATGAGCTCTCTCATCAGAATCCAGTGATAGCACATAAGTGTTTACAGGGGCGCCCCTATATTAGAATATCATCTGCATTACAAAGATAATCTCACAACTATTTATGTTTTCATGGTTCTCAGATATTATACGCAATTACAGTGAATATCAGAATCCGCGCATCAGAAGAATACTATGGAACACTGCAACGACTTACAAAATTGGTACCAAGGCATTGAGTGCCATTTTGGAAGCAATGAAAATCGTACGCTCCCCACCTGTTGATTCTTGTTCAGAATATCATTCTAATGACTATTCTAACCTCGAGGAGTCAAAGGCACATGGCCTGTCCTGTTCACCCATCAAGGTGCCTGTTCTAATTTGGCAAGGTTTTATTGATTGCGCGTATCTTGCATATGTTGTCTTGCATTTCTTCTACTTTGTTGCACCACCATCTGCTTAGTTTACTCATCATATAACTCGAGATGCTATGCCCATCCATTATCAATACATATTCCATCTGTCATCATACCATGTTTTTTCACTCAAATGCTGTTCTTGTGCATCAGACATCAAAAAGGAAGAGGGTGATTGCCGAACCTGAAGGAGCACCAGCAAAGTCCTTGAAAAACATGGTGGTGCCGGAGAAATCAGACAGCGCCCCACTTATATTGGTTGTACAACCAGTGACACAAAACATAGGACCGACTCCAGCAGACTGTACCCATACTTCACTGGCCACACCACTAGCCCCACCACACAGGACCTGCACTCCAGCAAAAGGTATACCGATTTCATTTGCCATAGCATCAGCCGTACCACAGAAAAATCCCACTCCAGCAAAAAGTACAGCAAGTCCACCGGCCGAAGACCTATCCCAACTGCAAAGACGACCAATTCCTGCAGATTGGAACCCCATTCCATTTATTGCCAATTTAAAAGACAATGATTTCAATGTTGTTAGGGACTACGTGCATATATTCCCATCATGTGAAGATTATAGTGAAGACAAACACCATTTTCACATCTTCCTGTCCAACTTACATGTAAGTGCTATTATTCATGGTTATTATTTTCCTGTTTTCTGCTGATCGAACACATCAATGATTTACATTACATTGTTGTAACTAGGTGATGGTCAATCTTGATAGTCATGACGAGCAAAGCTTGCTTGTGCTTTTCAAGGAAGCATTGCAGCAGTATCGGTGTTACCTGAGGAAATCACACTTTGATGGCAAGTCTATAAACGAATTTCCGGTGAAGTCTCCTGTGCTAAATTTAGAAGACATTGAATGGAAAAACCTTGTTATGCACTAGTCTCGTTCCCGGGATGAGGTACTGTCTATGAAATCACATGACAATTTGAACTTCTACTTTTCTGCATGTGCCTTACGGATCTTTTTTGCAGGAAATCCGCTCGAAGAAGAATTCCGGTTTGAAAAGAATGACAGGATGTCGCAAATATGCTGCCCGCTGCTTTGCTCTTGTTATTACCTGTTGTCCTGTATCACTGTACTTGCATACATACCTGGTTCATTATGTGACAGCAGTATGCATGATAGCTTGCTTATCAATTGTTCGCTCCAAATTATCTGATCTGTATGAATGGTTACATTAGTGTAGAATATATCCAATGCCAATGATTTTTTTAGCTCTGCATTGTTCTTGTAAGTACATGCTGTCCTTTATCAGTGTACTTATATTGACAGGTAGTTGTTCATGTACCATCACTCTGCAGTTTATTTTCCTTTGCCCTCCATTTTCTACACATCAGATCTATATTTACTCTTACCATAAGGTTGGTACTGAAGAAGTTTAGCTGTGCATTGCTCTTGGCTGTGCCTTTTGCCTATATCGCTGCACATAAATTTGTAGCTACTTGGTTATGTAGCATCACTCTTCATCTTATCTTAAATATTCTCCATTTTTTCGTATATTATCACATCTATATTTACTCTTAACAAACTGTAGAATAAAGGCAATGCTTATGAAGAACATTCTGTGGTAAACTTCTTGAATTGCCCCCCCCCCCCATCAGCATGGACAAGGGCTTTATAGAGCCTATCTTCACCAGTAATGTAAGTTTGTCCTTCTCAAGCCTTCAAACTTTCTTGTGTATATTTGGTTAGGCATGACTGCAAGAGCTGTTTATTTTTCGTGTTTGCATCAAATTGCATGTTTAAAGTTTATTATGTAGTTCATAAACAAAAGTTTGTCCTTCTCAATTTAAGTTTTCAATTGTACAACCAAGTTACTTCTTCATACCATGTAAATTAAACTATACAGAGCAAGTGATCTTCTTTTGCACTGCATGTATGCTTCTGTTCTTCATCCATAATCAAGTGGTGTGGTGAACCTACCCACTACAGCACAATGTCATATTCTGCAATGTCTTAACTATGAACAATGTCATATCATTCTACTATTATTTAAACCGCCTCTTTATTTGCCAATCTGAAATGGGATAAATTGACAGCACACTAACCAATGATACTTATGTGTCATCTGTCTGCTTGTTTATTTTTCAGAGTGAGGAAGATATAAGTGTTGAACAAGCGCAGTCTCATCATCTTGCTCAGCTACTTGTGCTGCAGCTCCCCAGCAGGGCTAACCTTTCTTGAACTCTATTAAAGTGCTGTCGGTTTTGTATATTATTTTGTTGGCGTGTTTATTTGCCCTGGTGGCGATCTTTGATGCCCGGTGTATGTAATCTGCTGTCTGCTTGTGCTTTATTATCATAGTGGCGAACTTTGATGCCCACTGGATGTAATATGTCGTAATTTCTTTATTGTATAGTCTAGGTTTTTTCTTATTCACGATGCTACAGTTATTTTTCTGTATATATATCATGTCTTCGCAGTAAACCGGCCAAACCATAAAATTATGGTACATAATCAGGCCGTCATGCAATCACGATGTATGATCCGCATCATGGGCCCCGTCAAACTGGCCCACTAGTAGATTCGGGCCTTTAATAGGCCGAGTAACCCCCGGCCCTCTTTTCACAAGAAAACTCAATGGGCTTTTAGGAGGCTGAGAAGTAGGCTGGGCCTGAAACGTGCCGAATAGCTCACGGGCCGGCGGCAGCCCGAAATGGACCCCGGCCCATGATTGTGCGAATCAATTCACGGGCTTTTAACAGGCCAAAGTTGTCTCAGTCCTTGTTTGGCCCAATCAGATATCGGCTGCGAGCAGGCCGGATGCAAACCGGGCCGTAGTTAGGCCCAACTATATGACAGGCTTTTAACATGCCGAAATTAATATAGGGCCGAAATGTTAAATGGGCCCTTAACAGGCCAAAACTAATATCAGGCCGAATTACTAAATGGGCCTTTAGCAAGTGGGCCTACATGCATAGCGTCCAGTCAACGGGCCGAATCTGATATGGGCCATAATTGAGCCCAAAGCCTCTTAAAGTGTCGGATCTGATCTGGGTCGTGATTTGGCCCAGAAAGTGGGAGGCTTTTAACGGGCCGGATCTTATATGGGCCATTACTAGGCCCGGAACGTGGCAAGACATTAATGGACCGGATCAATTATGGGTCGGCATTTGGCCCAAAACATGGCAGCCAGTTAATGGGCCGGCCTACTAGGGTCCTCAAAATCTTGTGGGCCTACAGCTGGGCCGGCCCATTAATGTCCGCGAAATCTCGTGGGCCTTTAGCTGGGCCGGCCCATTATGATCCGCAAGAATTTTGGGGGCCTTTACCTGGGCCGGCCCATTATGGCATGCAAAAATCTTGTGGGCCTTTACCCGGGCCGGCCTATTATGGCCCGCGAAATCTTGTGGGCCTTTAGCTGGGCCAGCCCATTATAGTCCGCAAAATCTCGTGGGCCTTTAACTAGGCCGGCCCATTATGGGCCGCCAAATCTTGTGGGCCTTTAGTTGGGCCAGCCCATTTTTACTTGATTGGTCGTGCCACATGTCGACGTATCATAGGCGCCTTCTGTCCAATGAGTGGATGACATCTGTCCCAATGATGAGCCGACACGTGTTTCCTCCAGCCAATGATGATTCTACACGTGGAAAATTCCCATTGGTCGGGGCTGTTAATGGATTATCGGATCCAAAACCCGACCCGATAGCTTAACGGCGTTCCGTTACGGTGGATGCCACGTGTCGGTCACCCTTGACGAAAGCACTTCTGTGACGCGCGATTTATCATCATGGAAGTGGACACTTCCGTGATGATAATTTTGGTAATGTCATCGAACACTTCTACGACAGCACAGGTATGACTATCTTGATTCTGTCATAAATTTGTCATGGATGTACATGCATGACAAAAAACGCGACCTACTACGACAAACACGTATCATCACGGAAGTGTATTTTTTTGTAGTGAGGGCCTGTCCACGAGATAGGGGGGCGCCCCCACCCCCCTGTAGGGCGCGCCCCCCTATCTCGTGGGCCCCTGCACCTCCACCAACCTCAACTCCAACTCTATATCTTCCGTCTCACGGAGAAAAAAATCAGAGAGAAAGTTTCATCGCGGTTTACGACATGGAGCCACCGGCAAGCCCTAATCTCTCTGGGGAGGGCTGATCTAGAGTCCGTTCGGGGCTCCAGAGAGGGGGATTTGTCGTCGTCGTCATCATCAACCATCCTCCATCACCAATTTCATGATGCTCACCGCCGTGCGTGAGTAATTCCATCGTAGGCTTGCTGGACGGTGATCGGTTGGATGAGATTTACCATGTAATCAAGTTAGTTTTGTTAAGGTTTGATCCCTATTATCCACTATGTTCTGAGATTGATGTTGCTATGACTTTGCTATGCTTAATGCTTGTCACTAGGGCCCGAGTGCCATGATTTCAGATCTGAACCTATTATGTTTTCATGAATATATGTGTGTTCTTGATCCTATCTTGCAAGTCTATAGTCACCTATTATGTGTTATGATCCGATAACCCCGAAGTGACAATAATCGGGATACTTCTCGGTGATGACCGTAGTTTGAGGAGTTCATGTATTCACCATGTGTTAATGCTTTGGTCCGGTTCTCTATTAAAAGGAGGCCTTAATATCCCTTAGTTTCCGCTAGGACCCTGCTTCCACGGGAGGGTAGGACAAAAGATGTCATGCAAGTTCTTTTCCATAAGCACGTATGAATATTTATAGAATACATGCCTACATTACATTGATGAATTGGAGATAGTTCTATATCACCCTATGTTATAACTATTGCATGAGGAATCGCATCCGGCATAATTATCCATCACTGATCCATTGCCTACGAGCTTTTCATATATTGTTCTTCGCTTATTTACTTTTCCGTTGCTACTGTTACAACTACTACAAATACCCGAAAACATTTATCTTTACTGTTGCTACTGTTACCATTACTATCATACCACTTTTGCTACTAAACACTTTGCTGCAGATACTAAGTTATCCAGGTGTGATTGAATTGACAACTCAACTGCTAATACTCAAGAACATTATTTGGCTCCCCTTGTGTCGAATCAATAAATTTGGGTTGAATACTCTACCCTCAAAAGCTGTTGTGATCCCCTATACTTGTGGGTTATCAAGACTAATTTCTGGCACCGTTGCCGGGGAGCATAGCTCTACTCTCTGAGTCACTTGGGATTTATATCTGTTGATTACTATGAAGAACTTGAAAGACGCTCAGACCAAGATTTTGCCCTCAACTACGAGGGGAGGTAAGGAACTGCCATCTAGCTCTGCACTAGATTCTCCTTCCGTTATTAGTAGGCTTGCGACACCTAAATGTGCTACTGCTATGAATTCCGATATGTCGCATGTTATTGATGATGCCACTTCTGCTATGCATGATGAAACTACTTCTGTGCGTGATACTACTTTGCCATTAGGTGAATTTCTAGATGAACAACTTGCTAGAGTTAGGGGGAATGAAAATATTGAAGAACCTATTATTGATGATAGTGATGATGAACGTTCCCCCAATGATTATGTATTACCTGTTTTTCCTAAGGGTTATGTTATGAATGAAGCAGCTGCTATGGAAATTCTTGCTTGCAATGATAGAAATGATCTTAAGAAATTATTAGCTAAATGGAAGCAGCAGTCTCTTAATGCTAGAATGAAACCCGATCCTACTTTTGCTACTTCAGCTATCTGTGTTACTGATAAGGATTATGAATTCTCTGTTGATCCTGATATTATTACTTTAGTTGAATCTGATCCTTTTTATGGCCTTGAATCTGAAACTATTGTGGCACATCTTACCAAGTTGAATGATATAGCCACCCTGTTTATCCATGATGAGAAGTCTCGCTATTTATACATCCTTAAGATATTTCCGTTCTCATTAAAGGGTGATGCTAAGACTTGGTATAATTCTCTTGCTCCTGGTTGTGTGTGTAGTCCCCAGGATATGATTTATTACTTATCTGCTAAATATTTCTCTGCTCATAAGAAACAAGCTGCCTTGCGGGAAATATATAATTCTGTGCAAATCAAAGAAGAGAGTCTCCCACAAGCTTGGGGGAGGCTTCTCCGGTTACTTAATGCTTTGCCTGATCATCCTCTTAAGAAAAATGAAATACTTGATATCTTTTATAATGGACTAACCGATGCTTCCAAGGACCACTTGGATAGTTGTGTTGGTTGTGTTTTCAGGGAAAGAACAGTCGACGAAGCTAAAATACTATTAAATAATATTTGACTAATGAAAATAATTGGACTCTTCCCGAGCCAGTTCCTGAAGTAATTCCTGAACCAATTGAGCCAACTCCTGAGCCTATTCCTAAACCCACTCCGAAGAAGAGAGGTGTTTTATTTCTCAGTCCTGAAGATATGCAAGAGGCAAAGAAATCAATGAAAGAAAATGGTATTAAAGGTGAAGATGTTAAGAATTTACCACCTATTGAAGAAATACATGGTCTTAATTTACCGCCTGAAGAACCACATTGTCTTGATAACCCGACATAGGTAGTAAAGGTAAATTCTCTCTATAGATATGATAAAGTTGAAATACCCTCTACTAAATTTCATAGCCCATGCTTGGATGAATTTGATGACTTTATGGCTAGACAAGAAAGTTTTAATGCTTATGTTGGTAGAGAGCTAAAGAATAATGCTTTTGAGATAGGACGCGTAGGTGATAATCTGGCTAGAGTTAAAGATGAAATTCACCGCGTTAGCAAATATGCTTCTATGGTTGCTACTAAAGCTGAGCAAGTACTCAAAGCTCAAAATGATTTTCTTGATGAGTTCAATAATAAAAATGACTTTGCCGTTAGAGTGGCTACTAGAACTGGTAGAATGACTCAGGAACCTTTGTATCCTGAAGGCCACCCTAAAAGAATTGAACAAGATTCTCAGAATAATAATCTAGATGTTCCTAGTTCTTCTAAGCAGAAGAAAAAGAAGAATGATAGGACTTTGCAAACTTCTAGTGAAACTAATGTAGATACACTTGAGAATCCCAGTCATACTTCTATCTCTGATGCTGAAACACAATCCGGAGATGAACATGAACCTGATGATAATGCTAACAATGATGTTCATGTAGATGCTCAACCTAGTAATAACAATGATGTAGATATTGAACCTGCTGTTGATCTTGATAACCCACAATCAAAGAATCAACGTTATGATAAGAGAGATTTTGTTGCTAGGAAGCACGGTAAAGAAAGAGAACCATGGGTTTAGAAACCCATGCCCTTTCCTCCTAAACCATCCAAGTCAAAGGATGATGAGGATTTTGAGCGCTTTCCTGAAATGATTAGACCTATTTTCTTACGTATGCGCTTAACTGATATGCTTAAAGTAAATCCTTATGCTAAGTATATGAAGGATATCATCACAAATAAAAGAAAGATACCGGAAGCTGAAATTTCCACCATGCTTGCTAATTACACTTTTAGGGGTGGAATACCAAAGAAACTTGGAGATCCGGGTGTGCCAACTATACCATGCTCCATTAAAAGAAATTATTTTAGAACTGCTTTATGTGATCTTGGAGCCAGTGTTAGTGTTATGCCTCTCTCTTTATATCGTAGACTTGAATTAAATAAGTTGACACCTACTGAAATATCTTTGCAAATGGCTGATAAATCAACTACTATACCTGTCGGTATTTGTGAGGATGTGCCTGTTGTGGTTGCAAATGTCACTATCTTAACGGACTTTGTTATTCTTGATATTCCTGAGGACGATAGTTTGTCTATTATCCTTGGTAGACCTTTTCTTAATACTGCAGGGGCTGTTATTGATTGCAACAAAGGCAATGTCACTTTTCATGTGAATGGCAATGAGCATATGGTACACTTTCCGAGGAAACAATCTCGAGTTCATAGCATCAATTCTATTGAAAAAGTTCCAACTATTATTTTTGGAGGTTTTGAATTTCCCCTACCTATTGTCAAGAAAAAGTATGATATTCTTATTGTTGGGGATTTTCATATCCCCGTTGAGGTAACTTAGTGTTATTCGAAATTTCTCCGGTTCCGTGTTATTCGGAATGAGTTTGTTAATAAGACTTGATCAACCTTGTTAGTGGGTTCATTTTGATGGCCACGAGATGGATGAAACTAGAAGGCACAACCTTCTGTACCCTCTTTTTACTTTCTGGTTTTTAGAATAAATAAAGCAAAAATAGTATTATCCGTCTGTTTTCTGAATTATCCGTGCATTAAAAAAATAGTCCGAAAATAAAAGTGCTCCAAATGCCCTGCATTTTTAGTATGATTTTTTCTGGAATATTTGAGGATTTTATGCACTGAAAACACTACAGGAGGGGCAAGCACCAGGCCACGAGAGAGGAGGGTGCGCCCCCCTGTCTCGTGGGTCCCTGGTGGCTCCCCTCCACTTATGCGAGCACCCACACACTTCATCTTCTACCCCAAAAAATCCCCATCCAGCTCAAGCATGAGTTCTAGCTCGTTTTGCTGCGATTTTCGATCTCTTAGCTCAAAGCTCCATTCACAAAACTGCTTTGGGAGATTGTTGCTTAGTATGTGACTCCTCCATTGGTCCAATTATTTTTTGTTCTAGTGCTTTATTCATTGCAAATTTTTGCTGGTTAGGTGACCATGTTCTTGAGCTTGCAAACTCCCGCAGTGGGGTAATATTAATGATCCTCACAAATATGAATTTAGAGATTTTCTTGCTAGTATTACTATGGGAGAATCTAGGGACATAGCACAAGCTACCATAGGGAGCATTCATTTTCCTGCTATACATTATTTTTCTCTCTTTATTAGTAGATGTATTAACGGTAAGGATGAAGCATGTCACATGTGTGTACCTGATCTAAGTATCCTCAAGAGTGCGGTGTTCGGTTTTAAAGGTTATAACTTGGGGGAAATAGTTGCACGTAGGTTGCAGAATAATAGTAGAAAGGGAAATTTCTTTAGAGGAATTTATGCAACCCGTGTGGCTAATTTTCTTGGTATAGCCCCACGAGAAGGAGATATGATAATACCTCCTGTTTATTTGGATAAAGAAGCTATGTTTAGTCATCATTTTCTTGAGAGGAATGAACAATTCCTCCATTATCGACTAATCTATGATAGACGCAACGCCGTCCCTGTTACTCTTCCTGCTCCCTACCTTTTTGACTATCAGGCAAAAGGAAGATATGTTGTCACCAGAGAGGAAGCAGCTGAATACGAGAGGGGAGTGGAGGCAGCTCGCCAACACACTGTAGCTCAGGAGGCGGTTGCCGCTGCATCTCAGCACAACCCCGGTTTCACTTATGGATATCAGCCAGGCGATCCTTGGTATTAAACCAACTTAGGCCAAAAGCCTAAGCTTGGGGGAGTACGTATTTCTCACCGACTTTACATTCATGTTCACACCCTAGTCGTCGGTGCTCATACTCTTTCATTGTATTATCCATGCTAGTTTAAATTCCTTTTTCTAGTTTTCTTCTTGTGTGTTTGATAAACCTTGAGAAAAACCAAAAAAATTAGTTAGTTTAGTTTCCATGCTTGTAGTAGAAACTAAAATGAAAACCTAAAAAGATTTCTCGTTCTTCTTTTACTTGTTGGGAGCTTTCCCATGTAAATATTTTTATTTTATTTTCTTTCCTTTGGGGGTCAAGAAGACCATATTGAAAATGCTTAGTGGCTCTTACATGCATGATTGTTTATTTAATTTAGAGCCTAGATTACTTGTTTTCTCTCTTAAGTTGAATGGTTGCAGATTCCAGCTTAGTCCAATGCACGTACACTCTTATTATTATACACATCGTTCGGTCGTGCGAGTGAAAGGCTATAATGATGATATATGATGGACTTATTGGGATGAGAAATGCTGGTATGAACTCGACCTCTCTTGTTTTCATAAATATGATGAGTTCATCGTTCTTGAGTCAGCTATTATAAAGTAAACATATTTGCAATGACATTTAGAGATTATAGTTACTTGTGCCATGCTTGATTAGCTATGAGTTATAATGGTTTACCTTGCGTGCCAACATGCTATTAGAATGATTATAATGTGGTATGATGGGATGGTATCCTCCTTTGAATGAATCGAGTGACTCGACTTGGCACATGTTCACGCATGTAGTTGAATCAAATCAACATAGCCTTCACGATATTTATGTTCATGGTCGATTATATCCTACTCATGCTTATACTTGGTGTGAATTAATTTTAATGCATGCTTACGACTGTTGTCGCTCTCTCAGTTGGTCGCTTCCCAGTCTTTTGCTAGCCTTCACCTGTACTAAGCGGGAATACTGCTTGTGCATCCAAACTCCTTAAACCCCAAAGTTGTTCCATATGAGTCCACTATACCTACCTATATGCGGTATCTACCTGCCGTTCCAAGTAAATTTGTATGTGCCAAACTCCAAACCTTCAAATGAAATTCTGTTTTGTATGCTCGAGCAGCTCATGTTACAACTAGGGCTGCCTATATCTTCCATGCTAGGTGGGTTATTCTCAAGAGGAGTGGACTCCGCTCCTCATTCATGAGAAAGGGCCGGTAACCGGGATGCCTAGTCCCATGATCCAAAAGATCAAAGCAAATCAAAATAATTAAACAAAACTCCCCCAGGGTTGTTGTATGTTGGAGGCACTCGCTGTTTCAAGCAAGCCATGGATTGATGCTTGTTGGTGGTTGGGGGAGTATAAACCTTTACCATTCTGTTTGGGAACTGCCTATAATGTATGTAGTATGGAAGATACAGCCATCTCATAGGTGTTGCGTTGACAGCAAAAGTATGCCGCTCAAAATTTTATTCAATCTCTATTTTAAAATCGAGCTCTGGAACCTCTACAAATCCCTGCTTCCCTCTGCGAAGGGCCTATCTATTTACTTTTATGTTGAGTCATCACCTTCTTATTAAAAGCACCCGCTGGAGAGCACACTGTCATTTGCGTTCATTATTATTGGTTCATATTGTGTATGACTTGACTGAATCTCTTTTACCATGAATTACAATGTTTACTCAGTCCTTGATCTTTAAAGTTGCTCTACATTTATGTTTTGCGGTCTCATAAAGGGCTAGCGAGATACCATTTTGTTATATCATGTTATGATTGTTTTGAGAAAGTGTTGTCATCCGAGTTTTATTATTATTGCTCGCTAGCTGATTATGCTATTGATATGAGTAATTGTGAGACACAAGTGTTATTGTGAGTATGGTTAGTTCACAATATTTGTTGAAACTTGAATGCTGGCTTTTCATGTTTACAGCAACAAGAGAAACCAGAGTTTGTAAAAGTTTTTCTTTATCACTTTCAGTTTATCAACTTAATTGCTTGAGGACAAGCAAAGGTTTAAGCTTGGGGGAGTTGACACGTCTCCAACGTATCTACTTTTCCAAACACTTTTGCCCTTGTTTTGGACTCTAACTTGCATGATTTGAATGAAACTAACCCGGACTGACGTTGTTTTCAGCAGAACTGCCATGATGTTGTTTTATGTGTAGAAAAGAAAAGTTCTCGGAATGACCTGCAAATCCACGCAGGCACTTTTTTGAATTAATAAGAATTTCTGGGCGAAAGAAATACACCAGGGGGGCCCATGGCCTGTCCACGAGACAGGGGGGCGCACCCCCCCTGCAGGGCGCCCCCCCTATC
The DNA here is from genome assembly GCF_002162155.2 of Triticum dicoccoides. Lineage (NCBI taxonomy): Eukaryota > Viridiplantae > Streptophyta > Magnoliopsida > Poales > Poaceae > Triticum > Triticum dicoccoides. The sequence goes on from NC_041391.1 coordinate 43,836,686, forward strand.
TCGTGGGCCCCCTGGACCTCCACCGACCTCAACTCCAACTCTATATCTTCCGTCTCACGGAGAAAAAAATTGGAGAGAAAGTTTCATCGCGTTTTATGACACGGAGCCGCCTCCAAGCCCTAATCTCTCTCGGGAGGGCTGATCTGGAGTCCGTTAGGGGCTCCGGAGAGGGGGATTCGTCGCCGTCGTCATCATCAACCATCCTCCATCACCAATTTCATGATGCTCACCGTCGTGCGTGAGTAATTCCATTGTAGGCTTGCTGGACGGTGATGGGTTGGATGAGATTTACCATGTAATCAAGTTAGTTTTGTTAGGGTTTGATCCCTAGTATCCACTATGTTCTGAGATTGATGTTGCTATGACTTTGCTATGCTTAATGCTTGTCACTAGGGCCCGAGTGCCATGATTTCAGATCTGAACCTATTATGTTTTCATGAATATATGTGTGTTCTTGATCCTATCTTGCAAGTCTATAGTCACCTATTATGTGTTACGATCCGACAACCCCGAAGTGACAATAATCGGGATACTTCTCGGTGATGACCGTAGTTTGAGGAGTTCATGTATTCACCATGTGTTAATGCTTTGGCCCGGTTCTCTATTAAAAGGAGGCCTTAATATCCCTTAGTTTCCGCTAGGACCCCGCTGCGACCGGAGGGTAGGACAAAAGATGTCATGCAAGTTCTTTTCCATAAGCACGTATGACTATTTACGGAATACATGCCTACATTACATTGATGAATTGGAGCTAGTTCTATATCACCCTATGTTATAACTATTGCATGAGGAATCGCATCCGACATAATTATCCATCACTGATCCATTGTCTGCGAGCTTTTCATATATTGTTCTTCGCTTATTTACTTTTCCGTTGCTACTATTACAACTACTACAAATACCCAAAAACATTTATCTTTACTGTTGCTACTAATACCATTACTATCATACCAATTTTTCTACTAAACACTTTGCTGCAGATACTAAGTTATCCAGGTGTGGTTGAATTGACAACTCAACTGCTAATACTCAAGAATATTCTTTGGCTCCCCTTGTGTCGAATCAATAAATTTGGGTTGAATAATCTACCCTCGAAAGCTGTTGCGATCCCCTATACTTGTGGGTTATCACTCCATATGACGTAAGCTTTCCATTCCAGCAGCTTAGTTTCTTCTCGAATCGATCCTCGATATATTTCCACTCCTTATTAGTTAATTTCCTATGATGGATTGGAATTTCTAGATAACTTAATGGTAATGACCCCAGTTCATAAGCGAACAGTTGCCTATAACTGTCTTGGTCTTCTTTGGCACAACACTACTTGTGGAAATTGATTCTTAGACTAGACAATTGTCCAAACAGGCACAACACTACTTTCATATTCCTCGCCTTTGCAAGGTCATGCTCCATTAGGATAATAGTGTCATCCGCATATTGTAGAATAGAGATGCCCCCATCCACAAAATGGGGAACAAGACCATCTACCAGGCCTTTCTCCTTGGCCCGACCTATGAGAACTGTCAACATGTCCTCCACAATATTGAATAGAATCGGAGACATCAGGTCTCCTTGTTGTACGACTTTATGCATTTGAAAATAATGACCAATGTCATCATTCACCTTCATCCCGACACTACCTTTCTGGACAAAGGAATCCACCTGATTCCTCCATGCCCCATTAAAACCCTTCATGCGCATGGCTTGTTGTAGGGACGGTCATTTGACCTTGTCATATGCCTTCTCAAAGTCCACTTTGAAAATCACCCCATCTAGTTTTTCGAATGGATTTCGTGCAAGGTTCCGTGTAAGACAACAACCCCTTCTAGGATGTGTCTTCCAGGCATAAAGGCAGTCTGACTAGGTTGCACTACTGAATGGGCAATCCGTGTCAATCTATTCACTACTAGGGAAAACCCTATACACAGAATCTTAGCAGCAGTGCTGCTCAAAAAGGAGCGTTGCTGCTAATTAGCAGTAGCCCGGGTGAGGAAACCGCGCTACTGACAAGTGTTTAGCAGTAGCGCGCTCTGTGTAACACGCGCTGCTACAAATATCGACCGACAGTGCCCCCTCACCTCCATTTAGTAGCAGCGCAGTATCGATAGCCGCGCTACTGCTAAAGCTATAGTAGTAGCGCAGTTTTTCTCAGCTCGCTGTTGCTAATTTTCAAATTGGACACACTTTTTGTCCCGGTTAGCAGTAGCGCTTCTGACGAAAGCGCGCTGCTGCTACTTCCTTATCAGCAGCGTGTTTTACGTCCCGCGCTACTGCTAATCCGCACCAACCCACCACCTTTTCCCCACCGTATCACCCCCTCCCCCTCCTCTCTTCCCTTTTGTCCCCTACCTCCCACATGCTCCCACTCTCACTCTTCTTCTTCCACAATACTTCTCCCCCATTACTCTCTCTCTCTTCTATCTACCTTTCTCTGTGTTCATTACTCCTACCTAACTACACCACCTCCATTAATGCATCTCCTTTCTCTTTTTCCTTCCCCTCCACTAGTTGAAGTTGTCTCCTCCCAAATTAGGTAGCTAGGTAGATGTAGGATTTAGTTAAGTGACCTATTTGCCCCCTAACTAGATCTATGTTTGTCAAGAAGAGCTTTTTGCACTTTTGATCTCCCTACAACATCATCTCCACCGTGTGCTCGATCTCGAGATAGGTGATGAAAATTTCATGCTTTTGCAAAATGGAAATATGTTTATGTGTGTGTGATATGTTTGTGGAAATTGTGTGTGTGGCATGAGTTGACACCAAATTATGCTTTTGAGTTGCCTATGTTTTGCTGACATGTCGATTTATTTCCATTTAGGCGAGTTCCGGGCAAACTCTAGATCCATATATGTCCTATTTTTAGGGAAGGTCATGCCGAATTTTTGTATGACTTTGATGCATGCACGCATTTTTATAATCAATTTGTTTATTATTACCGTGCAGAGTTGACGATGGTCAGTGGAACGATGGTGGACAGGTGGTTGCGGTCGGCGGTGCAGGACATGAAAGAAAATAACCAGACAGAGGTTTTATGTCCATGTCGAAAATGCAAAGGAATAGTTTGGCTCGACCCCTATGACGATGGTCGTGGCGAAGCGCACCTGCTCATGACTGGTTTCATGGATGGCTATACTCGGTGGATAACTGAAGATGAGGATGACGATGTTGAGGATGCCGACGGGGCAGGCAATGACGACACGGGGCAAGACAAAGAGATGATAGATAATGGTGGCGGGGAAGAGGCCGGACATGGCGGAGGAGAAGGGGCCGGACATGGCGGCGGAGAGAACGACATGGACTCCACGCAGCAGAGTTCGTCGGTACTAAGTTCAATCGTGCGGGACCCTCATGTTCAAGAATTGCTTCGCAAGGAGACGAGTACTGAGAGAGCTTCTTCTAGAGAGGAGTCTAAGCTGGAGCAACTGGTGGTAGACTCGAACACTCCATTGTATGATGGTTGCAATCCCGAGGTGACCCGCTTGAGTTTCACGCTCCAACTCCTAAAGACGAAGGCTAAAAACAAATGGACCGACACTAGCCTCGATGAGCATCTCAAGTACCTAAAGGATGTTCTTCCCGCGGGTAATCTATGTCCTACTAGTGTTGATGAGGCCAAGAAGATCGTGTGCCCTCTTGATCTGCCACACATTAGATACCATGCATGCATCAACGATTGTATAATTTATCGGAAGGAGCACGCGGAAAAAACAAGTTGTCCGGTGTGCAATGCTTCTCGATACAAGAAGGCCGGGAAGAAATGTCCCCAGAAAGTTGTATGGTACTTACCGATCACTCCCCGTCTCCAGAGGTATTTTGTAGATCCCAAGGAAGCAAATATAATGCGCTGGAACGCGGAGAGGAAGAAGCCCGGCGATGGAGATGATCCAAAGCTGAGACACGTGAAGGATGGAAGCCAGTGGAGAGCGTTGAACAACTTCTATCGGTATTTTGAATGTGATGCAAGGAACATCGTGCTCGGCGCGTGTACCGATGGCATGAATCCGTTTGGCAACCAGAACACCAACCATAGCACATAGCCCGTGTTTGTATGGATGTACAACCTCCCCCCTGGTTGTGCATGAAATCGAAGTACATTCACATGAGCATGCTTATTCAAGGGCCGAAATAACCAGGAAATAATATTAATTTGTATCTGGGGCTACTTCAAGAGGAGTTAGACACGTTATGGAAAACACCGGCCAAGACATGGGATGCCAGCAAAGGCGAGTATTTCAACATGAGAGCCACGCTGATCACGACAGTGCAGGACTATCTCGATTACGGATATGTGGCAGGCCAGGTGTGCCATGGATATTGCGGAAGCACGCGGTGCATGGATGATACGACGTCTCAGCAGCTAACGTCAAGGAAAGATGGCGGGTCTGGGAAAATCGTGTACATGGGGCATTGAAGATGGCTTGAACAGGACGACCCGTGGAGAAACCGTGGAGATCTATTCAATGGTCACGCTAAACATCGAGGACCTCCACGTAAGCGGAGCGGTGCCGAAATCGATGAGCTGTTGAAAAACTAGAAGGTGTGCCCCGCGCCGGGAAAGACGATGAGAAAGGCGCCGGACCCACTACTGAAGGTATGGAAGACGAGGTCTGTGTTCTGGGACTTGGAGTACTGGCACAAACTCGATACACCTCATTGCCTTGATCAAATGCATATCTGTAAGAATGTCCTTGAGAGCTTGCTCGCAACACTGATGAACATGCCGGATAAGACCAAGGATGGGCCGAAGGCAAGAAAAGACTTGCAAGATTTGAAAATCAGGGAAGATCTGCACATGCCGCCCCGTAAAATGTCAGACGAGACAGAGACGGAGACAGAGGCACGGGAGAAGAAGGGCAAGAAAATAAAGTAAGAGGATTATTGCCCCCCTTCTTGCTTCACCCTAAGTCAGGCTGAGATCAATGCCTTCTTTAAGTGCCTTACCGGAGTCAAAGTTAGTTCCGGTTACTATGGCAAGATAAGCAGATATCTAGACATGGACAAGAAAAGGTTTAGTGAGATGAAGTCTCATGACTTTCATGTGATGATGACGCAGATACTACCTGTTGCCCTTAGAGGGATAATGGACAAGCACGTCCGTGACATGCTTATTGGTCTCTGCAACTTTTTCGACGTCATCTCTCGAAAGTCGGTCAGTGTGAAGCAGCTCCGAAGGCTACAGGAAGAGATCGTTGTGATACTGAATGAGCTTGAGATGTACTTCCCGCCCGCGTTCTTTGACGTGATGGTGCATCTGTGTGTCCATATTGTGGATGACATAATAGACCTGGGGCCGTCATTCCTGCACAACATGATGCCGTTTGAGAGGATGAATGGGATCATCAAAGGATTCATTCGTAACATGTCCCGTCCGGATGGAAGCATCGTCCAGGGCTATTTGACAAAAGAGTGCAACTCTTTCTGTGAGAATTTTCTATATGGCGCAGACCAGCCGCCTGGTGTTAGTATTGGTTTGCCCGTTAACAAGCACGATGGGAGGCTCGAAGGAGATGGTCACTGCAACGGTCGCAGGGAACTGCACGTGGCATACTCAGATCGACGCAGCGACTTTGACAGAGCAAACTTGGTAGTGCTACAACACCTAGACGAGGTAGAGCCTTTCCTGGCACTGCACAAAGAAATTATCGCAAAGAAGTATCGTGACCGGGGGGTATGCAGGACGAACGCCGAAGTTACTAGAGAGCACAACTCCACTTTCCTGCATTGGTTCAAAGAGCATATTATTGCTAATCCCCCAGAGGAGGGCTCTAAGGACGGATTTCTCATATATGCCTTAGCACATGGCCCCTCGCCCAACCTCGTAACCTATCAGGCATATGATATCAACGGATACACGTTCTACACGAAGGCCAAAGATATGGACAGTGATGATCAGAACTCAGGGGTGACGATGGAATGCATGACCGGCAGCGACAACGGCGCAACTAAACAATTTTATGGAAGGGTCGAGGAGATCTGGGAGCTTGACTACTCTGGACTGCACACCACGATGATGTTCCGTGTCAGATGGGCAAAGAATGTCGAAAGAGAAAACCAGATTTTCACTACCATGAGTATACCCGACGCCAACAGCGCTACCGTGAACACTATCGCAAAAAACGAGCCATGGGTACACGCTAAGCACGTGACACAATGCTTCTTCATAACTGACCCATGCAATCCCAGTCGTGTTGTCTTGAGGAGAGGCAAAAGGAACATCATTGGAATGGATGGAGTCGCCAACGAGGAAGACTATGATCTGTACGGCAACCCAGTGAGGGAAGATGACGATGATTATGAAGTATATGTCAAAAGGAGAATCAATACTACATTACCTAAGAAAAATCGTACTCCATGGAAAAGGCAAAGTCACAATGAGGGGCTCAATTATTCTTCGATGAACAAGAAGGGAAAGAAGCTGACTCAAAAACAAAAACGTCAGCGCTGAGGAACCGTATGTTATCGGTCAAATGATGTAATATATATATATATATATGTTCCTATTTTGTATACACACTTAGCCATTATTATGCATGGGTCCAATGATGTAATATATATGTTCCTATTTTGCATACATATTTAACTGTCAGATGATGCAATATATATCGCCCTCCCTTTGTTCACTGCTCTCTGGAAATAAAAGTGGGAGAAAATAAAGGAAAAGCAAAAGGAAAACTGGAAGTAGTACCAGCTACTGAAGGTAGTAGTAGCGCGTTTCGTATAAACTGCTACAGCTACTGAAGGTAGTAGCAGCGCTTTTCGTATAAACCGCTGCAGCTACTGAAGGTAGTAGTAGCGCGTTTTGGCCAAACGTGCTGCTACTACGTCCACTTAACCCAAAATTCTCACTATTCCTGCTTCATCCCGCCTTTTCCCCCCAAATCCCCACTCTCTCTTCCCCCGTCGCTCGCCCCTGACCCCGGCGCCGGCGCTCGCCCCCGACCCCGCCCTCGCCCCCGACCCCGAACCCGGCGCTCGCCCCCGACCCGGCCCTCGCC
>NC_041391.1:43844218-43860793 GCF_002162155.2 Triticum dicoccoides
TCGCCCCTGACCCCGGCGCCGGCGCTCGCCCCCGACCCAGGCGCTCGCCCCCGACCCCGGCGCCGGTGCTCGCCCCCGACCCAAGCGCTTGCCTCCGACCCGTCGGCCCTCGATTAATTAGGTTATCTATTTAGTTATGAATTTAGCTAGGTTTCAAAATTAGCTGAATTTATATGCAAATTTGAACTGGACATGTGATATGTGGATATGTCATGTTTGGAAAATGATCCGAGTGGCCTATGTTACGCCGGAATGTTGATTCATTTCCGTTCCGGTGAATTTCAGGCGCTCGATATGTCCATTTTTTAGCAAAGGTCATGCCGAAATTTCCCGGGAATAAAGGCAGGATTTGTGCTACATAGTTGGCATATCGAGTGCTGGCACATAGATTTCTTTTTATGTCATTTCTCATTTATTCATACTTTTAGAAATAAATGAGGACACTTAATCATAGGAAACATGTCGAACAACGAAGAAACTAGGCCTTCTGACCAAGATGCAGACGAGATGGATTATGAGGGTGAACAAGAGTACCTCGACTATTTGACTGCTAAGCAAGGTTTGCAAGTCGGCCTTGATGATGGTACTAACGCCGACATCGACACCGACGGTGCCGGCACCAAGACCGGTGGGGAAGATACCGGCGGGGAAGGTACCGGCGGGGAAGATACCAGCGGGGAAGGTACCGGACCCGATGCCACTACCGAAAAGAGGAAGCATAAGAAGCAGAGGATACGAAAACCTAACAAACTAGGGATTGGACAACTTGTGATCACAAAGATGGCACTTGGCAAGTTTGAGCCGTTAGAGCCGGAAGAACCTCTTAAGTGCTATGGGAACCAAGTAGGATGCATCCTACGGGAATGCGCGAGCATCAACGATGATGAATTAAGGAGTAAAGAACATTTGACGCAGTTGCTCCTAATGAAGTTGCACAAGAGATTCAAGTTCCCCGACCGGGATGATAACATAGAACAACCGTGGGATGATCCGAATATGAAAAAGATTAACAATCACGCCATGGGCATGTTCAGCAATGATTTGGCCTCCTGGAAAGGGAGGGTGAAACGAGCTATTGAGGCTGATGAACCCTTGTCCAGGATTCTTCTGGAAAATCCAACACTTACGGAAGAGGAGTTCGAAAAGTTCAAGGACCCTTGCGCTACCGAGGCAGCCAAGGCTAAGGCTGTGAAATTCAAGAGACTTCAGCAAAGGAACACGGGGAAGCATCGCCTCGGAAGCCGTGGCTACCTCGGTAAAAGCCCCATATGGGATAAGGAGGACACGGAACATGAAGCCGCGGGTCTCCCAGACCCCTTCGCGAAGTTCACCAACTCCTTGGAGCGTGACTTCATCAGGGCCCGCTACAAGTGGGACAAGGAGAAAAAGGTTTTTTACACGGACAAGATCACGAGGAAATTGATTAGACTACTAGAGAAGCAACACCGGCTTGCATCCGAAAGGCCTACTTCTCCGATGAGGCCCAAGTGGGACACCCCTCTCAACCGGGCCTTGAACGAACTTAAGGGACTCCCTTTGGGCCAGCGGCCGCAATATGGTCGTGTGCACGGCGCTGGAGACGGCGCCACGTGGAAGGTGTTTTACGACGAGGGCCCGGAGGCCAAGAAGCAGAAAAAGAAGTTTAGTCAGACGGACATCGACGCGAAGGTGAAGCTTGCGGTTGAGAAAAAAGCAGTTGAGGACGCGAAAAAAGCAGCCGAGGACAAATATGAGTTGCTGCAGCAGGCAGTCAATGCAGTTGTAACTCCCTCCAGAAATGATTTCGCTACTAACTTGGTTCCAGTTATCATCAACTGGATGAAGGAAAATCCAGACAAGATGGTACATGATTTCCCGTTGCCCAGTTTCATCGGGAGCAACTCCATGAACAACAACACCATCGCACCATCACTTGCTCACGCAACCGGGCCTCCTCTCGCAGCCGCTCTCGCTCATATCAGCCCGTCCTCAGTCTCAGGCGTGCTAGGTGGGCCTTCGTCTTTGGCTGAGCTCGATGCCGTCACGGTAATTACATGTCGCACCAACATATATATATATATATATATATATATATATATATATATATAATATTCCATTTTTGTTGACTTTTGGTTGTTTTACGCCACAGACATATGTGTTTGCAGGAGAAAGAAACCCCGTGCACCATACTCTACTTGATCAAAGGCCAGAAGGTGGACGTGGGAAAGGGAATGATAATGGACCCCTCGCAACCCACGTTCCACAACCAGCCGATCCCCGTTGGGCACTTCAGGGTTAGCTTGACCAGTGTGAAATCGGGGCATGAGGATTTTCCTCCTCCAGTACAGCCTGTGGGAGCGGACGACGAGACCCCGCCGCGGATTGGAAGCTGTAAGGGTTGGGTGCTGCTATGGCCGAAGAATCTTATTCGTCTAGAGCCGGCCGAGAGCACACCAATAACCACACATCAACAAGCATGTGCGGAGACCACCACCCCGCCTACGCAATTACCAGCTCCTGTAGTGTCGGGTGAGAGCGGCGGACGACATGATGAAGGGGGTGCAATAGTACTGGCTGATGTAATTTCTCCTGTAGAACAGAGAATGGATGATGAGAAGGAGGTCGACCCTATGGATTACATCAATACAAACGCGTATGACTGTGACATAGATATGATGAGTCAACCATATGACGAATAGGGCTATCAGCTTGCTAATGAGGATATGGATGATATGCCCGGGCGGGGTCGTAGCAGGGATTGCAAAAAGTCTCTCTTCATGAAATCCTCACAGGACACGCCTGAAGATGCCGCCTCAACACAGGCTCAACTAGCCGGGCACGAGGGTCGTACAGTACTTAGCCCGGGAACACTAGGGCAGGGGTTAAGGAAGGGTCTGGAATGTGTGCCCAAGAAAAAGGAGAGGAAGAGATCGGGGAAGATAACTGCCTCCAAACAAGCCAGGGCACATAGCAGCCAGATGATGCATTCTGAAGAGCATGTACCCGTGAAAGGTCCGGTCATGTTCCATCTCACGGGCGAGCCGATGCTACCGCCGAAACCGCTAGAGGCACTATCAGGGGATCTCAGGAGACTGCACGACCATGTGCTTTCGACTGAGAAAAGTCTACTAGCCTCAAAGGATCCAGGATATCCGACATACTCGGCTCGTGTGCCTGAGGGAAATGCTGCATCGAGACACGGTCCGCGGAGGTGTTCTTCCTGCGATTTGACCATATCTTTGAGATGTTTCTAACAAGGCGGCTCGATTTTAATCCGCCTTTTTGCGCTACATATGAGCTCCGTCATGAAGAGTGAAGAAGTCTCGCAAATCTGTGTGGCGGATCCATACTACATGCACGAGTCTTTCTTGAGTCTCGGTGACTTTGAGCGTAAAACTGCTAGGGAGTACCTCCAAAACTTCATGGTACAGAATAAGGACCGGGAAATTGTCCTCGTGCCTTATCATCCAAAGTAAGTCAGTTCCGGACAACCCTTTCGTACATTTCAATCATTCCTTCTCTCTCATATGGGGAATAATTTGAGGTGTCTTTTCCCCGCAGCAACGGGCGCGCCGTCCTTATCGTTCTTTACCCGCAAGTCTCCCACGCCGTGTATTTTGACCCTTCTAGAGACTACGAGATAAAAGACTACACCCACATAATGAATATTCTAGATGATGCTCTCCAAGGCTTCAGCTTTAGAGGTAGCCACGTGTAGATCAGGAAACAAAGGAACAAAAAGATGGGTTTCGCGCATAAAACTAACTTCTCCTGCATCCATGTCCCAAAACAAAGCAAGAAGGATGGATTTTACATCGTCCATCTCATGATTCAGTTCAACACGGATCACCAAAAGCTTCGCATGAGAAGCAAAAATGATGATCATATCCACAAGTGGCTAGAATCTCATGGAGAAGCGGATTATAAACTTAGAGATGACTTCTTTCGCATCCAAAGCGACATTGCGACGATCATCACGAAAGAAGTCGTCGATGAGAAGGGGATGTTCCACCACGGCCCTATATCGCGAGCTGACGTCCAAACTCGCATAGGCATGCAACGTCTAGACCTCACGCCGTTCAAGAAGCTAGGGTTCATCCTCGATGATATGGAAGGATGGAACTTCTAGTGATTTATGATGCCGATGATGATGATATGTGTCGGTTGAACTTGTATACTTTTTGTAGCGATGAAACTTTGTGATGCCCATGGTCCCTGCCGAACTTGCGTAACGGTACTTTGTTAGTTTGCGTATGATGACCTGCGTACCTCTAGTTAATTAATTTGCGTACTATATGTTGCATCTAGTTGCTAACCCTTTCTTTTTCGGTGTTGCTCTTGTATATTTTGTTGCATATATATGATTGTACATCCTCTTCATGAACATGCATCTCTAACAGGTACCTAGTTTCTTGATGGCGAGATGGAATTGCTATGTCGTGTACAAAGGGAAGGTTCCGGGGGTGTACAACGAGTTGCATGAGTGCCAGGCGCAAGTGAATGGGTTCACGGGCGCCAGCCATAAAGGCTTCAAAAGCAGACAAGAAGGAGAAGCTAGTTACTTGATGTTCACGCTAGCGCGAGAGAGGACTCGTAACTGCCACCTCATGTACTGCATAGTTCCGCTCTCACTCATAGTGATAGCTCTTCTTGCGTATACCTTTGTTTAGATGGATGACGTTGTTGTAGTTGCAAGTATTCGAGACTTGCATGTATCGCTATTTTCGAGATGATGATAAGATACCACTTTGTGTTGGATAATGATTATGATGAGACTATTTGTATGTATATGCTACGATTACATTTGTGGTCTCGCAGGCATTTGTATGTGTATCATGATGATATTTCTATGTGCTAAAGATTCTTCTATAAAGCCTGTTCAAATACAAAACAAATATGCCAGAAAAAAAACTACTTAAATTAGCAGTAGCGAGTGTATAAAAGTTAGCAGCAGCACTGCGTTTGCAGTAGCACGTCATTGGAAAGCGCGCTAGAGCTACTAGCAGTAGCGAGCTTCCGCTAACCGCGCTGCTGCTATACTTGTGTAGCAGTAGCGCCAGTGAGCACGCGTACTGCTATGTGTTAGCTGTAGCGCCTTATTAGTAGCGCCGCTACCCGCGCTACCGATACACCTAAAACCCGCGCTGCTGCTAGCCTTTTCCCTAGTAGTGATTGGTGGCCACTTTCATAAAGATCTTGGAGCTCAGATTCAAAAGACAAATGGGTCTGAATTGCTCAATTCGAATTACTTCCTCTTTCTTTGGCAGCAGTGTTATCGTGCCAAAATTGAGATGCAAGAGTTGCAGATGCCCATTAAAGAAGTCATGAAAAATAGGCATACGGTCATCTTTCACAATATGCCAACATTTCTTATAGAATTCTGCTGGAAACCCATCTGGTCCCAGAGCTTTATTCGGTTTCATTTGAGCGATCGCCTCAAAGACCTCCTTCTCATCTGACCTCAACTGAAGAATATCGTCAACTACAAGCTCGTCAAGGGCCACTACGTTGTCTATCGGAGGCCCAAAAAGTTGCTTGTAATAGTTGGATATATATAACTTGAGATTTTCGTGACCCACGACGGTTCCCTCATCTTGCTGGATGATTTTTTTCTCCTATGTTTGCCATTTGCAATCACATGAAAAAATTGAGTACGGTCATCCCCTTGAACGACCTTAAGCACCTTAGCACGTAGGGCCCATTTCATTTCCCCTTCTCAAAACAACACACACAGTTTCAACTCTGCATCGGACTTAACAGCCTGCTTTGTCTCGTCCAGCTGATTCGTTTCCGCTCTCAAATCTAGCTCCTGAATCAACTGCATAAGCCGTTCTTTCTCTTGTTTATAAATCCCACTCTTGTTTGTGGCCCAACCCCTCAAGAATTGTCTCAGTTGACGAATTTTATTTTGCGAGCGCTCCATGCTGGATCTACCCGCAACTGGTCTAGCCCATTCTCTTGCCACCATCTCTAGAAAGTCTTCTTTTTCGAACCAACTTAGTTCAAATGAGAAAATATTTTTATTGCCAGTATGTGTTGCTTCACCCGAGTCAACTAACAAGGGCGTGTGGTCGGATACCGTCCTCTACATCGTGTGCACCGATACTAGTGGGTACATCTGTTCCCATTCCACACTCGCAAGCACCCTGTCAAGCTTCTCATATGTAGGTGTAGGAAGAGTGTTTGCCCAAGTAAAGTGTCTCCCCGTGAGTTCTATCTCCCTGAGAGTAAGACTCTCAATGATCATGTCGAACATAAAGGACCACCACCCGTCAAAATGATCATGGTATGTACTGTCGTGCCCGTGCCTCCTCCGGCATTGGCGGCACGCATTGCTCGATGCTCGTGGCGACCAAGCCGTCAGTGAAGATCAGGTTGCAGCACTCGGGGAAATGCACTAGCGGGGAGGCGCACGTTGTCGAGTGAGCGCCTTCCTCCGCCGTAGAGCAGCCGCCTCGGCACTGGCCTCGCGGGGGCTTGTCGCTGTTCGTGGCCGCCACCATAGCCAGGCGCCGCCGCTGTAACCTCTTGGCAGCCTCGTCGAGATGCAGCGAGGAGGAGCGCCTAGCCGGCAAACTCTGGCCAACCTCGCCAAGATCCAGCGAGGAGCGTGTAGCCGGCACGGAAACCCGGGCGGTGTTAGGCAAAACGGGTGACGGGCATGGTCACCGACGCGATCGCAGTCGCCGCGCGAGGTCGCCGAAACCATCGCTCTGCTGTCATTCTCTCTCTCTTACTCACTCATACCCAATCACACTCACGCTCCCACTCTCTCACTCTCTCCTCCTGTCCCTATCTGGCACGCGAGGGGGGCACCGGTTCTTGCATGGACGCGCGTTCCCGTTGGGTACGTTCGCAGCGAACGGGTGGGTTTATCTGACGTGGCAACTGAGATTGCATCAGGATTCATGTTTTTGATCCAACAGTTGTTCACTGGAAATGTCTAAAAAACTGACATTTGCCTGATAGCATTTCCCTACTAAAAGGACATAACTAATACTCCCACCATTTCATTTTACTCTATATGTAAAATTTGTTTGAAGTGAACATATGCAAAGTTTGGCCAAATTTATATTAAAAAATATCAACATCTACAATACTAGTGTTATATAGGAAATTAACTTTATGATGCACTAATGGTATGAATTTTGTATTCTGAATGTCGATATTTTTTACTACGAAGTTGGTCAAACTTTATGAAGTCAATTTTTATATGAAAACTAAAAAGAAATTGAGAGAGTAGTAACATAACAGTACTCCTACATTTCAAAATACACATTAGTTGTGAACCAACCTCTGGTTGGGATGATTATGGACAGTGGTATTCCCAGCCCACCAGGGTTCAAATTCTGATGCTCGCATTTATCCTACATTTATTTCAGGATTTCCGGTAATACGCTTTCAGCGGGAGGAGACGTTCCCATCGACTACGAGGCGCTTAAGCTGACTTCATAAAATCTTAAGATGATATGCCAGCTCAGTCTCTTGGAGGTGCTCATAGTGGTAGGGTGTGCGTATGTGCATTCATAGAGATGAGTGTATGCGCATTTATATGATCGCTTGCGTATGTACTGTGTGCAAAAAAATACATCAGTTACTGACAAGCAGGAGCGAAGTCATTGAGCCCAAACGTAATTGCAATGTACATTTTTTTTCTTGCCTCGTATCTTAAAATATACTCTCTTTATCCCAAAATAAGTGTCCCAACTCTAATACAACTTTGTATTAGGTTAGTATAATACTATCAACATTGCCCGTGCGTCGCAACGGGAGGAAACATCCCCCACACGTCCTTACCCACTGAGCCTGCCTAATGACCTCACCCTCATTCCCCTAACATAATAAATATGACCAATACCTCGTCCTCAGCTCCACATTCTCCATTTCAATATGACATCAGACAGATGTTTCCCCTTGTCCTCTTTGTTGTCCTTGTCGCTGGCGGTCGCAGTACCAGTTGTCACAAACCAAGGCTGGCTAGGTCCTTGAGGCCTCCTTCGTGTCCAGCGAGATGATGAGCGTTGAACAAAGATTATTTTATCATCCAAGTAATATATTAGGAAAAAGTAGTGCACATAATATATACATGTGCTATCATATAAATTGAGTAGTTTTTGTCAGATAGACCATGAAGTCGTAATTGGACTCATCATGCATTGTGATGAGTGTTACTGGGCCGAGCTAGGTTGGTCGTACGTGAGGAGGCGACGAAGAAAAGGATTCCTTTCACACCCCTAGTTTAATAAATTTAACTAAAACAATGCATTCGTAGGTGTATTTCAAAAATTCACCCTGTTTTATTAGTAGGTATAGATTTAAAATTAGCTATAGTTCCTCCCATTTTTCACCAATATTTATTTTTGAACAAATCTTTGCCTTTTCAAATTCAAAGTTAATTTTTTTTGTGTTTTATAAAAACATTTGCAAATTAAAAAAATCAGTATAGTACCTCCTAGTTTTCAAAAATTGTTTATGTTTTCAAAAATATTCAGGTTAAACTAATAACAAAAAATGTTATTTTTTACGTGCTTGACTTTTAATTTTTTGTTCACAACTTTGCAAAATATTTGCGTTCTAAAATATATTCAGTTTTTGCAAAAAATGTTTTTCTTTTGCTCTCAGTATCTTGCGCGGCTGCTAGTTCAATTTAATGTGTCGCGCTGCCTGCCACATAAACGTAATTTAAAAAATATTCAGGTTAAAAATATAACAAAAAGTCTTTTTTTAAAGTGTTCGGATTTAAAAAAAATTCTTGACAACTTTGCAAAATATTTGCGTTTTAAAATATATTCAGTTTTTGCCAAAAAAAATGTTTTTCTTTTGCTCTCAGGTGCGGCTGCTAGTTTAATTTAAGGCATAGCCACTACACCACGGTAGAGCTACCGTGACACACCAATGTGTCGGCATAGGGTACCTTTGCCGATAGTTAAGTTGTAGCTAACACCAATGCTGACAGAAGATGAAAGAGTCAAGGGACTTGCCATGGGCAAAGGTATTGCCGACAGTTGTTTACTTCCCGACACTTTTTCTGTCGACATACACCCTACCTACGCCGACCGATGGTATGTCCACATACACCCTACCTACGCCGACACTTTATCAGACAACATACACCCAGTGAATTATGTGCAATTGGCATAGGCGTATGAAGGTACTACACTAAATTTAAGCATAAAAAGTACAGGACTGAGTCAGTTTAATGGCTCAAAACCGGTCGTGAGTTCCACAACAAATATTAGCAGAGCATTTCCTAATACATCCAGTGAGCCACAGTTACAACGGCGGGTGCTGGTAGTAGTGAATTTAAATTACACATGACGCAATCACAAGACAAACTGGGCCATTCAGTTGCAAACTACCCTCTACATTTTGAAATAAGCCATTTGGGGTGCAGAGACTTACTTGAAGGACAAAGAGCTTGGTGCTCAAGTTGTGTGTGTGCAGAATGTGGACTGGTTACACACACATTGCAGTCGAGAGAGTTAAAAGTAGGCAAATAAACCATAGAAGTAGTATAAGGGGCTCATGGAGAGTAAGAAGAAGAACTAGTGCCTATTCAGTTACATGTGGACTCGCCACGCATTGACTAAAAAATAGCTCATGTGCCAAGATAATAAGCTGATACATATTTATATCGTTTGTGATAAACGAAACCTTCATTTCTCAGGCCTAGTTTAAGATGATGGGCTAGTTAAACTGGTCAACAAAAAGGAAACGTTGGACAAGCATCAGGGTGGCAAAATGATGGGTCCATCCATTCCGTTTGCTGACTTACCACGTCATATCCTCAAATGGCTTGTTTAAGATCAATCAGGGCCCACCGGTGCCAGCGGCATGCCTCTAGCATAAGCTAAAAATAAAACAACAAAGCTTATCATCATATTATTATATGCCAGTGATCAAACTTGCATGGAGCCACACACTGAAATCTAAAGGTTTAGAGCATTGTGTTTTTGTTCTGCTATTCAGATTGGCCCACTAGTGCAGAACCAGCCTTTAGTGCCGGTTCGTAACAGCCTTTAGTGTCGGTTTACCAACCGGCACTAAAGAGTGGGGACTTAAGCCCCACCCCCTTTAGTACCGCTTCGTCACGAACCGGCGCTAAAGTGACATCACGTGGCACGAGACAGACCCGTGTGCGCGTAGGACATTAGTACCGGTTGGTAACACCAACCGGTACTAAATGTTTGGGGGGTGGGGGGTTGCTTTATTTTCCATTCCATTTTTTTTGTTTACTGGTATTTCACGATACTACAAATTGTATACGTTATGCATATATATAAATAGATTTTCTCGTAAGTAGAACCGCATATATATATACACATGTGTGTGTGTCTATATATATATATATATATATATATATATATATATATATATATATATATATATATATATAATTTCTCCTACATATGTTGCATTGGTGCCTCCGGAGCACGATGACAAGTGGTTCATGGGGCGGTAGCGGGTAATAGTATTCTCCTTTGGGATCTATGACCTGGTCGAGCAAAAATCCAGCTATTTCCTCTTGAAGTGCTAGTATGCGGTCCGATGGTAGGAGCTTATCCCGCACCTCTCTGAACTGTTAAGAAGGAGATCAATATGCATGTGTGTTAGTTGTGTGACTAGATATCGATAATGGTGTGAATAGTGTTCTGACAAACGTACCCAGTCCTGTCTATCAGATCTGCTCCTTTCGGACGCCATCATGCGAATGTTCTCGCAAACGTAGAATGCACACAGATTATTCCCCGACGCCTGCTTCAGGGCCTTTACGAGAGTGGAATTGAATCAGATAATGATTAATCAAGCATGATAATTAATTAATAATATTGAAACAAGAATGAAAGAGATGGAAGCTAGCTAGTACTACTTAATTACTTACCTTTGGTCGATGCCAAAACAAATTTTGTTTCCGGTCGCCTGGAGTCACCTTGATGAACTTTGCCCATGCCCTGCCCGCCGGCAAAGAAAATTAATAAAGGGGTTATTAAATAGTTCATATCAGGAAATGACGAACTAATAATAGGCCGAGATATATATAGTTAATAATGATTGAAATTACCTGTTGACTATCCCCTTCACGATGGTGAAGTCTTTATCCTCTTTAGTTAGTGAGTCTAGTAATTCAACTTTTCCTTCCTCAACTTTAATTTCTATCAAGACCCAGTGCCAACTGCATGCGCACATGTTTGCATGTCTTAATTAAGCGGGCATGTGCATAAAATTAATCAACTATCGTAAACCGTATACACTTAATTATTAGCATCTAGCTAGTTAGTAAGCAAAAACAGAATTTTTAGTACAAGACAGTGTGACTCATGGGAAGTTGTAAGGAAGTAGTATATCTTCATTGCTATTGAGGCGCTTCAAGAACTCTAGCATGCTTTCCTCTACACCTGCTTGATAAAATGGAAGCTTCCATATGTCCTCATTAATGGTATTTGGGTCAATGAACCCAATGCCATAGCGTCCAGATTTTTTCATTTCATACATCTTCATGCTGCATATAATACCACAGAAAAGAATATAGTGAGGATAATTATATGTAATGATTGATCAAAATTATCACTACATAACTAGCTTGAGACTTAAATTACAGAAAGAAATCACTTACAGACAATAGCAACTGACGATAGACTTGCCGAGTGCGTCTTGATTGTATAACTGAAATAGTTCTGGATACTCAATGGCCAGAGCTTTCTCATGGTAATAATGCTCCTCCTTGACATTCACCATGAGGGACACTCGATTGGAAATCTTCGTAATGTTCATGTACCATTGATGCAATTCATACATTCTCGTTGGGAGGTCCTTGACCTTGTCTGGATGGACCAAAGGTTGGCCCCGGACATATTTCCATTTTATTTCTGATTCTCTAAGCGGAGACATGGGCTCGATTTCGAGGAGTTGTCCAATAGAGATCTTGAGCATTTCAGCCTGCATTATATGCTCCTCCGTTATTACCACATTGCCCTGCTGGGGAACGCTAACGGTTTGCCCACAATAAAATTTGGCGCGCGTACTCCTCTCATGTGTTGTTGGCACAACAAGCGGGGGGATCGCTTGCGCCGCCTGTTCTCCCAGCTGGGGAACGGTTTTCCCACTTTTTTGCCAGCTACTTGTTGGCTCGAGCTCGAGCTCGCTTCCTTCTGTAGTCGTGCTCGATGTAGCTTCCTGATTTGACGATCATAGTCTGAGTCAACAGGCTTGGGAGCTGGTGCTCTAGCCATACGAATGAAGTGGTCAATCGTTTTCTCAGGCACTTTCTCCTTTGGCGACGGTGCCGGTTTCGGTCCAAAATGGGCGTCCACTTGGGCCGGCACTATGGCTGCGTTTTGCTCCTCGGTCATGACGTAAGGCCTCTGAGAAAGAGGAGCGAGGCTTGGACCATATTTATATAGCTTGTCTCCGCCTGTACTTCCTGTACTACCTCGACTCGTACCGCTACACACCATAGCTGCGGCGTGTCTCTTCTGCGATTGCTGAGACAGCGGAGACGGCTGACGTGGCTGACGCTGTACCGGACTTGAAGCAGGAGGAGTGGCTTGACGCTGTGCCGGACATGAAGGAGGAGGAGTCTGCTCAAGCGTTCGGGGACTTGAAGGAGGTGGCGGACTTTGAGGAGGAGTCGGCTCACGCGTTTGTGGACTTGGAGGAGCGGGAGTCTGCTAACTCGGTGGCGGACTTCGAGGAGGAGTCGGCAGACGACGCGGTGTCGGTGGACTTGGAAAGATGATGCAATCCTTTCTTCATAGGATGAGATGATGTACGGCCTCTCCTAGTGTGCGCTCGCCGTCACCTCAAGCAATGTCAAGTACTAGCATCGAATATGGCTCCACCACTTCATCAACCATGACACGAGCATAGTGCTCTGGAATCGGGATGCAATGGAAGGTTGCTTCAGGGGTAATTGCAAAAGCAACACCGTCCGCCACCTTCATGGATATGTTCTCCATTTTGGAGTGTAGCTCATAGTTAGTGTTCTCTATGATGTCATCCACAAGGTGGTATGTATCCAGTTGTGTGTCGCCCGGGGCAGAACCAACGCTGCTTCTCGGCATGAATGGTACGGTGCTATCCAATGATGGACGATCATCCGCTTGCTGTTGCTGCTGCTGAGACCCCCTTTCCTGGCTAAGTGAGTTGATCTGCTGCTGCTGCTGGAATTTGAGTGCCAAGTCTGCGTGCCTTGCTTCTAGTCCTTGAAAGCGTTCTGCGTCCTGCTTCCTCTGCTCCTCCTCCAGCTTCCTCTTCTTCTCCTTCTCCATCTTCTTTCTTGCACGGGACCTGTAATCGTCATTCCAGTCCGAAAATCCCTCATACCAGGGAATAACGCCCATGCCTTGTGTTCTTCCCGGGTGTTCAGGATTTCCCAGGGCGCGCGTAAGCTCGTCGTTCTCTCTGTTGGGCGTGAACACCCCCGCTCGAGGTTCTTCTATTGCGTCAAGTATCTTTTGTTAGGCTCCTTTTAGACTTGCCTTCTTCGAAACCAGGCCTGTCTTCGGGTCCAACGCCCCCCATGCGCATAGAACCAAGTTCTGCACCTGGGGGGCCAGCTCCTAGTAATCGGAGTGACCCATGCACCCTCCATCTCTTTCTCAGACTTATCCCACTTAGGCATTCCCACCGCGTAGCCACCTGGACCCAGCCTATGGAACTGCGTCTTTTTACGGCATTGGCCTTGTTTTTTATCGACCGTTCCTTAGATATTTCTGAATCCTTGAATTTCACGAAATTGTCCTAGTGTTCTCTTTGCTTCTCTAGTGTTCCCGTGAATTCTGGAGTCTTCCTTTTTGCAGCGAGGTAGTTGGCCCATACAATTTTCTTGTGGGTGTTGAGAGCAGTTGCCATCTTCTTAAGAGCAGCACCCTTCACTTTGTCCACATCTGCTTTAGTGAAATAATCTGGTAGGGTGAAATGTTCCATTAGAGAATCCCAAAGGTCTTGTTTGGCTCTGTCGTCGACCCAAGTAACACCTGGACGTTTAATCTTTGGCTCTTTCCATTCTTGAATGGAGATCGGGAGTTTGTCCTTCACGAGAACTCCGCACTAACGAGTCCACTTGTTTGCAATGTTCTTAGGCGATCGGGGTTCGCCACTAGGTTTGACGGAGGTTGTACTTTACACCGTCCTTCAACAATCTGCTCGGGCCTTGCTTTGTCCTGCTGTCTGTAGAAGCAGATTTGCTCGACTCGGAGGGCTGAAAAAAAGGAAGATCGATTCGTTCATATATCTTAAAATAAAAAAACATGTGATGATCACCAGATGCGTGCTTATATAAATATACCTCGCCGGTAGTCTTTGTTATTTGAAGATCAGCATTCTCTGTGTTATCATAAACATTGTTTGTGTCATCATAATCAGAATCATAGTTCATGACTTCATCAGCTCGGTCGTCGAGATTGAATATCTTTTCATCACCCTCTCCGGTATTGTTCAGATATTGGAAGCCGTCATCTGCTTCATTCAGATCATCTAGCCTGCCAGGGCTGCGTATGATGTCGAACAATTCCTCTTCTCTGTCTCTGCCGGTATTGTCCGACATAGCTTTTACTTAACTAATACAGAAGAAATATAGAACAATTTAGTATTAAAATTAATTACAATGCATGGATCCAATCAATAAGGAAAAATTGAATCATATATTACATAATATATATGCATCGTCTCGATTAATATATAATCTCGAATACATCATCGTCATGAATAATATATATAATCTCGAATAAAGCGTCTCGAATATTATATATCGAATACATCATTGGCTAGGTACCTAATAAAGATCGAGTACTACAGAAGAATCTAGGGCGCCACTCGCGGTCCCTGGGGCGCGGGCGGTGGAGACCCAAAGAGAAGGAACCATCACAGGATCATATCTCCGGTCATCTGCCCAAAGAACCTACCAAGTAGTGGAGAACCTGACGTCGTCCATAGCAGCCATGTAGCGATGGACGTGCTCGTCTTCCTCCCTGACATGGCGACGCACCACCTCCGGCGGGGCCGGCTGCCTCTGCACCGAATGTGACCCACGCGAACGCCACCAAAGGAGATCAGGGTTGACTATGGGACCCGAGGCCGGGTTCCTCACCAAGCGGTGCGCCCCTCCAGGTAGCACCTCCCAGTGCCAGCCCGGCGGAGCCCAGTCCCGGACATGGATCCTCTGAAGCATGACGTCGTCACGAACGGGTCGATGGCGAGGATGCGGGCCGGGCATATCGTCGAGAACAAATACTATATGCCCGCAAAAATTAACATTAATATAACATTCTATATGCAAATTCTAACAATTTGACATTAATCTAATTCATCTAACTAAAACTAATTCTAAAATTTCGAACATTTCTGATTATATAACTAACATTTCTAATATTTCTATAACTAAAAAACAGAAAAATTGCTACATTTTTAAAAATATTTCTATAACTAAAAACAGGAAAAAAATTATAACATTTCTAATATTTCTATAGCTAAAAAACAGGAAAAAATTATAACATTTCTATATAACTAACATTTCTAAAAATATTTCTATAACTACAAAACAGACAGATGGCGCACTCTCCCACCTCCCCCCTCCCTCTGGCGACCGCAAGGGCGACTCCATCCTCCTCTCCGGCGATCCATGTCTCCCCATCCGTGTAAGCTGCTCCGGCCATCATGGCGCCACCCCTCCTGGATCTCTCGCCGGGGGTGGGATTCGCCGATCAAGTTAGAGCCAGGTTCTCTACTCAGGTTCATTGCCTCGAACCTCATCTTGCCTTCCATCTTGTTGTTTCTTTTAGTCATTCAAATTTCCCTCTCTCTACTAAGTATGTTGGCCTTGCTCTTCAATCATGTCTCGGGGGCTTACCTTCGGGGTTTCATGTCTCCCACATTCGGGGAAGAGTTTATAAATTTTCTGTGGTCTCTAAAGCGGTAGGATTTATGATCTACCGCCTTAGATCTTTTAGATGCCCATTGTTCTATTGCCACTTTCATCTTTGGGGCTTTGGTGGTCCGGCTTGGATCAGAGAATACAATAATTGGCTCTATGTGCACGATCTCGAATGGACTACAGTGAAATCCCCCCGTCGCACCCTCACCGGTGCAAACTCTATTCCCGTCGACCGCCGGCAACCTCTTCCTTTTTCGTTGGCTGAGTCAGTAACCCATGCAAACCAACCTGCACTTTCCTCGGATCACGTGCCAACCACGGGCGCAATCATCCCAGTTCAAAATCCATATCTTGGTGCCGCTCCACCGGCCCACTCTCCCAACCCACAGCCCATTATTCCAACCACTGATCCACTATCCCATGAGGATAGAACTAGACTGGCCTCGTCCCATTCAGACCCTACCACCCTAATCACACAGGCCCAACCTTCGGTACCCAACATTATCCCTCAAATTCAACCGCTTCCTAATCCTCTTTTCTGCGGTAAATGCTTATCCTTCGGCCATGCTCGCGCGGATTGCACAAATCAGTTCAGATGTCGTGGTTGTTTTAGATACGGTCATATATTTCGATTTTGTTTCAACTCCAAAAAATCTGCGCCCAAGTATCGGGTGAAATCGCCCCCGCCCACCAACCATGCACCCTCGCCCGATAACCCGCACGTC
>NC_041391.1:43861156-43946338 GCF_002162155.2 Triticum dicoccoides
CTCTGCTCTGCCTAGAAACCGTGCTTTGCTCCACAAGCCTTCTCTACCTCCGCCGCCCACCCTCCCACCAACGAAGCCATGGCCACCTACCCATGCGACCCGCTGCCACTTCTCCCGCCTAGCACCGCCATCATGGACGCTGACGGTAACCGACGCCGATGCACCTACCATTATCTTGGCGGCGAGCCCCTGGTTCAGTCAAGCGACTGGGCCATCATCTCCCTTGCACCACCGCCGGACCCCAATCAGTTCGAGACAGATGCTATGCTCATCACTCACTTCCTCGACCACGAGCGCGGCTTTCGTATCGCTGAGATCTCTCGCCGCGGGATGGGAGCTGCCCTCGTCTGCTTCCGCAACGCGTGCGACATCGACACTGCCATCGCCAATAGCCCGTACTTCATCGGTGATTCTGTTCTGAGGATCATTCGTCACGACCGAGGTATCAACCATAGAGGCTGCACCTTTACCCATGACGCCTGGATTATGTTGGTGAACTTCCCTCTTGAGGCTTGGAGGCCTGACAAAGTTAGAGAAGCTGTTAGTGGATTTGCTAAATTCCTTGTTTGGAACCGTGACATGTCAAATAGGGCACGTATTATTGTTAAAGTAAGAGTGCCTGATCTGCTAGAAATCCCTGTTAGCCATGTCATTTGTGAAAGTCTTGATGATTATGGTCATGGTCAGTCATGGACATATGTGGTCTATATCTTGCATGCGGATTTTCTTGGAGCCATGGGTGGGGATGAGGACCCAATCCCTCCTGATGGAGTTATGCACCCAATGCCATTTGCTCCTTTCGGTGGTATTTGGCATGATGCTGATTTCCACAATGATCAAAATCCTAATGATGCACCTGCTGCTCACCATGCTCCTGAGGAAAACCAAGATGCTATGCCCATGGTCCAGACACCACCACAAAACCCTGAGCAGGTCCAGGACATGCCTTTCCAGCCTGCCATGGAAGCGGCTGACTCTTTCATGGCGCTT
Organism: Triticum dicoccoides; assembly: GCF_002162155.2. Classification (NCBI taxonomy): domain Eukaryota; kingdom Viridiplantae; phylum Streptophyta; class Magnoliopsida; order Poales; family Poaceae; genus Triticum; species Triticum dicoccoides. The sequence goes on from NC_041391.1 coordinate 43,862,147, forward strand.
CATGACATGATGTCTAAAATTATGGCGACAATCCCTCAGCTGTTGGAAGATCTTGCTGATACCCTCGTGATCAGCTCCAAATGCCAACTGATCAATGTTGACGATGAAGAACATGGCACTGTCAAAAAATGTCTGCTCACCATCTTCACTAAGCAGACACCAGAGCCTACAACCTCATCTGTCCTCATTGAAGAACTGTCTGAACCTCCTGTGTTATGCTCCTCTGATGCTGTTGTTGGTGATCTATCTCCTGCTAAGTTGGACTTCATGGCCAGCAACCAAAACTCAGCCGCTGAGGATGAGCCGCATGCTCCTGCTATCTTGCTTCCTTCTGCAATATCTGTCCCGGCCGCTCAGCACAAGCGCAAGAAGAACAATGCTCCTTTGGATGTTAATGACCTGCGCCGCAGTCACAGACTGGCGGGTCTTAGTGTTGGATTTAAAAATGAAGCTGCTGCTGTCAAGGCCAAGGAGTGGGATCAGTGCAACAAGAATTTATCTTCTAAATTTGAACATGTTATCTGCAACCCTGAAGCAGGACCACCACCAGAGCTGCCGCTAGAGACAATCCTAGCTATTGCAGTCAAGCAGTGTCTGATCCCTCCTGAGGAGGTGTCAGGAGAGAAGTTGATGGCCCCTGCTTCCCATGATTAAGTCTCGTCTTATCTGCTTTGGGCCTTGCTGTAACAAGGTCTTATATGGCCTTAGGCCAGCTTTATTATTAGTTTCTTTCAATAATGCTACTTCTGCTCTATTTATGAACTTGGTCTGTAAGGAGTTAAACTCCATTATTTACATTTGTGGTTGGGATCCTATGATACAATTATTTTGCTGTCCAAGTAGTCTGAATGGATTGGATGATTATATTCAGTATTATGTCCTTGTGGAAACTTTCTCTCCTATTTGGAATGACCTATCTGCTACTTACATCTTGATGAGATCTGATAATCATAAAATCATTGTGTCATTTTTATTCAGTCTTAAAACCACCATTTTTTCCAATGAATAGAAAATGGAATATATTAAACTGGAATATAAGAGGCATAAACTCCCAAACCAGATGGGATGATTTAAGAGAAAAAATTGATGAGAGTAATTGTGGTATTATACGCCTTCAAGAAACAAAAAAAGAATCTTTTGATCAATATTATCTCAGAAATTTCTCTCATGGGAGATTTAATCAGTTTGCATATAACCCCTCTGTGGGACTGTCTGGTGGATTAATAACTATATGGAATGGCAGTCTCTTCAGTGGTTCTGTAGTCAGTCAATCCTCCTTTCAGATTACAGTCAAATTATTATGCAAACTATCAGGCAACATTTTTTATGTCAGCAATATTTATGGGCCCTGCCAGAATGAAAACAGAACTGAATTCTTTGATTGGTTGGATAATATTGATGCCTCTCAAATGGACCATTGGATTCTTGCTGGTGATTTTAATCTAATCAGAAGCCCACAGGATAGAAATAGACCTGGTGGAGATGCAAACAATATGTTGAGATTTAACAGTATTCTGCAACAGCTTGATTTAGTGGAGATTCCACTCAAAGGTAGGAACTTTACATGGAGTAATGTGCAAGACTTACCTCTTCTGGAGAAACTGGATTGGATTTTTACCTCTGCAAATTGGTCTATTAATTTCCCAAATACTCTGGCATACCCACTGGCTAGAGTCTCATCTGACCATATCCCTATTCATATTCAAGTTGGCAGTGATATCCCAAAAGCCTCTATATTCATGTTTGAAAATTACTGGATGGAATTTGATGGATTTTATGATACTGTTCTTCAATGTTGGAACAGAAACCAATCATTACCAAATTCTGCAAATGATATAACTGCCAGATTTAAGTGCCTCAGATTAGGTCTTAAGAAATGGAGCAAAACTTGTCCAAGATCAATACTAATATCTCTTCTTGTAACTATGTATTATCTATGATGGATGGTATTGAAGATCAAAGGGCTCTGAAAAAACACATCCTCAAGTTACTAGAGGTTAAAAGGATTTATTGGAAGTCAAGATTTAAAATGAGAAGTGTGAGACTTGATGATGAAAACACTGATTTTTTCCATGCTATGGCCACCCAAAGTTACAGGAAGAATTATATTACTTATATTGTTGGGGAGGATGGAATCACTTACCAAAATCATGATCATAAAGCTGCAATTATTTGGAGGTCCTACAAAGAAAGATTGGGTTCATCCATTGATCCTCCCATGCTTTTCAATCTGGAGGAACTGATCCAGCCACAAGACCTATCTTCTCTTGAAGCTCAATTTACTATGGAAGAAATTGATCAGGTTATTAAGGAATTACCCACTAACAGAGCTCCTGGACCAGATGGCTTTAATGGCACCTTTTTAATCAAATGTTGGGATATTATTAAACAAGACTTCTATACCATGATTTGGGATTTCTTTGAAGGAAACTGTGATATTCAAAGTATAAACACTGCTTTTATTACACTCATTCCAAAGATTGCAAATCCTGAGAATATTAATGATTTCAGGCCTATTTCTTTGGTTAGTCTCCCACTCAAAATTATTACCAAGCTTTTGGCCAACAGAGCTCAAAAGATCATCACTTCTATTATCCACCAAACCAGTATGGTTTTATAAAAGGCAGAAATATTCAAGATTGTCTAGGATATGCTTTTGAATACCTCCATTTATGCCACCGATCAAAAAAACCTATCATCATTTTAAAGCTTGATTTTGAAAAAGCTTTTGACAAGATTGAATATACGACAATTATTGCTATGTTAAAGGCTAAAGGTTTTGGACCTAGATGGATCAATTGGGTTAATAACATTCTTCAGTCTGCTGCTACTTTTGTTCTGCTTAATGGAGTGGCTGGGAAAAATATTATTTGCAAGAGAGGTGTCAGACAAGGGGATCCACATTCCCCATTACTATACATCATCACTGCTGATCTACTTCAATCTGTGGTCAATGCTGCTTGGGCCAATGGGGAAATCTCTCTTCCTATAAATCATGCTTATGGACAGGACTACCCTATTATTCAGTATGCTAATGACACCCTATTGATTATGCCTGCTTGTAAGATCAGATCATGCACCTTAAATACTTACTCAACATATTTAGTCTATCCACTGGTCTGTTTGTCAACTTCAGTAAGTCCTCAATGATTCCAATAATATTGATCAACCATCAGTTTCTGCACTTGCAATTTCATTTGGTTGCAAGGTGGAAAGCCTCCCATTCACATACCTTGGCTTACCCATGGGCACCACCAAGCCCTCTGTTATGGACCATATTCATGTCATATCCAAAATTGATAAAAGACTTTCTGGAGTGACTAGATTCATGAACTACTATGGCAGACTCACTTATGTTAATTCTATTGTTGCTTCCATGCCTATTTTCTCTATGTGCTCTCTTAAAGTTCACTACACCATAATGGATCATGTGGACAAATCAAGCAGGAACTTTCTCTGGTATGGAAAGGAAATTAATAAAAGAGGAAAATGCCTGGCCAGCTGGGAGATGATTTGCAAACCAAAAAGTCAAGGTGGTCTTGTTGTCCTGAACCTGAGAATGCAGAATAAAGCCCTTCTTATCAAGCATCTCCATAAATTTTACAATAGAATGGACATTCCTTGGGTCAAGTTAATATGGGAGGCTCATTATCAAAACAATGAGGCTCCGACACAAATCCCAACAAAGGATCATTCTGGTGGAAGGATTGTATGAAAATGTTTGATCTATTTAAAGAGATGACTACTTGTGAAATCAGATCTGGAAACACTTGCAAATTATGGGATGATAGTTGGAATGGAGAGATTATGCATTTCAAATTCCCTGAACTCCATTCCTTTTGCAACCAGCAGAATATCTCAGTCAAAATAGCCAAAGATAATGGGAACCTATACAGCCTGTTCCAGCTTCCTCTTTCCATCACTGCCCATCAGCAATTTCATCTTCTTTCTAGTAAACTACAGAATATCAGATCCAACAATGACAAGGATATATGGAAATTCAATTGGGGTAGTAATTTAAGCATGACCAAGAAGATCTATAACTTCTTACTGAGAGATGAAGATGCTGCCATCACTTTCAAATGGATTTGGAAGTCATGCTGCCTTCCAAAGCATAAATTCTTTTGCTGGCTTCTTCTTCATGATAGAATAAACACATGCAACCTTTTGACCAGGAAAAATAAGCATCTAGATTCCACACAGTGTGTATTATGTGATGCTGAAGACTATGAGGACAGAAATCATCTTCTTTTCTCTTGCCCTTTTAGCCAGGGATTTTGGTGGAACATTGGTCTTGAATGGAACTCTGGTCTGAATATCCATGATATGATTATTGAAGCTTAGCAAAGAAAACTTCACCATTTCATGGAAATTCTAATTATTGGATGCTGGAGTATATGGAATCAAAGAAATGATCTAATATTTGAAGGGATCCCTTGCTCTATCAATGACTGCAGATATGAATTTATCAAGACTTTGAAATTAACAATGCTAAGGGCAGTTTAAAGGAGGGAATGTCCTCATGGATTGATAACACTTAATTTATTTTCTTGTATTTACTCAATAATCTCCCTGGTTGTCTTCCCAACAACCGTTGTAAAGACTCTATGATCCTTTATTATAATGAAAAAGATCTACAGTAAGGCCTTTGCCTTACTGTTTTATGGTCAAAAAAAACTACAAAACAGAATAATTTCTAACATTTCTATAACTAAAAAACAGAAAAAAAAATTCTATAACTAAAATTCTATAATGTGTGTGTGTGAACATGGCAGCCGGGGTGAGCTCACCGGCGAGGTGACGACGGGGCGACGGGACAGGGCGGTGACGACATGACGGGCCGGCGACGACGGGGCGGGGCGCGGCGACGGGGCGGCCGGGGCGCAGCGACGGGGACGACGGGGACGGGGACGGCCAGGGCGGCGATGTCGACAGGGGCGGCGACGAGGGGCGGGGACGGCCGGGGTCGACGATGAGGGGCGGGGGCGGCGACGTCGACGGGGACGGCGTCGATCAGGGCAGGGCGGCGCGACGGAGGGAAGAAACAGAGAAGGAAAGTGAAATTTTTTCAATTGTTGTATATATAGGATGGACCTTTAGTACCGGTTGGTGCCACGACCTGGTACTAAAGGTCTGTTTTTGCCAGGCCAAGCGGCGGGAAGCGCCCTGAGGGAGTCCTGGACTAGGGGGTGTCCGGATAGCCGAACTATCATCATCGGCCGGACTCCAAGACTATGAAGATACAAGATTGAAGACTTCGTCCCGTGTCCGGATGGGACTTTCCTTGGCGTGGAAGGCAAGCTTGGCAATACGGATATGTAGATCTCCTACCATTGTAACCGACTCTGTGTAACCCTAGCCCTCTTTGGTGTCTATATAAACCGGATGGCTTTAGTCCGTAGGACGAACAACAATCATACCATAGGCTAGCTTCTAGGGTTTAGCCTCCTTGATCTCGTGGTAGATCTATTCTTGCAATACCCACATCATCAATATCAATCAAGCAGGACGTAGGGTTTTACCTCCATCAAGAGGGCCTGAACCTGGGTAAAACATCGTGTCCCTTGTCTCCTGTTACCATCCGCCTAGACGCACAGTTCGGGACCCCCTACCCGAGATCCGCCGGTTTTGACACCGACATTGGTGCTTTCATTGAGAGTTCCTCTGTGTCGTCACCGATAGGCTCGATGGCTCCTTCGTTCATCAACAACGACGCAGTCCAGGGTGAGACCTTCCTCCCCGGACAGATCTTCGTATTCGGCGGCTTTGCACTGCGGGCCAATTCGCTTGGCCATCTAGAGCAGATCGAAAGCTATGCCCCTGGCCGTTAGGTCAGATTTGGAAGTTTGAACTTCACGGCTGACATCCGTGGGGACTTGATCTTCGCTGGATTCGAGCCACAGCCGAGCACGCTGCACTGTCACGACGGGCATGACTTAGCTCTGCAGCCGGACAGTACCCTGGAGACCGCACACAAGCCCGCTCCGATCTTCAATTCGGAGCCGGCTGCGCAGATCAAGGACGGGTGGCTAGACACCGCCTCGGGGGCTGCAACCTCTACGGCGATAGAGCCGAACACTGACCTTGTCCCTCATGAAGCTCGTGACTCCGAGGTGCCGGACTCCTCGCCGGACTCCGAACCTCCCGCGCCCCCTCCAGTCGAATCCGATTGGGCGCCGGTCATGGAGTTCACCGCTGCGGACATCTTTCAACACTCACCTTTTGGCGACATCTTCAGTTTGCTAAAATATCTCTCCTTATCAGGAGAGCCCTGGCCGGACTGCGGTCAGGACGGTTGGGATGCGGACGATGAAGAAATTCAAAGCCCACCCACCACCCACTTAGTAGCCACTGTGAGCAATCTAACCGACATGCTAGACTTTGACTCCGAAGACATCGATGGTATGGACGACGATGCCGGAGACGACCAAGAACCAGCGCCTACTGGGCAATGGAAAGCCACCTCATCATATGACATATACATGGTGGATACACCAAAAGGAAGCGACAACGAGGAACAACGGGACGTGGTGAAGGACAACTCCCCCAACAAACAACCAAAACGGCGACGCAAGCGCCGCCCGAAGTCCCGCCTCGATAACAACGGCACCCATACTGACCCAGCCTTAGAGCAGGGTGAAGCGGTGGACGACGAACATGCCACCAAGCGACCATCCGAACAGGATGGATTGGATAAGCAATCCATCCCCGGCGAAAACAACAGTCCACACGATCTCACGCCTGACAAACCACCGGAGCATAAGAACCTTCATAAAAGGCTCGTCGCCATTGCAAGAAGTCTGAAGAAGCAAAAGCGGAAGCTCAAAACAGCGGAGGACGCACTCAGAACATGATGGAGCAAAGTACTCAATACCGCAGATAAATACGGCAATAGTCACCAGGCGAAGAGCTACCCGAAGCGCAAGTTGTTTCCTGAATTTGACGAGGAGGCCGTAGAGCCCCCACAGTCAAAAAACAAAGACGTCGCCTGTCCGGATAGACGACCAGATGATAGGCTAAGAGTGGCAAGGGGCGCCGCACACAAGCCGGCACACGATCCACATAAAGATCCTCGCAAAAAAGATGGCCCAGTCAGGTCCATCTACGGGCCAAAAAAGAAGACTCCAGGGAGCAATACAACCCACCGAGTGTTTGAAGACAACGGCACACCTAAATACAGGGGCGCCGCACACCCACTATGTTTCACCGATGAGGTACTGGACCATGAATTTCCAGCGGGATTCAAACCCGTCAACATAGAGGCATATGACGGAACAACAAACCCCGGAGTCTGGATTGAGGATTATATCCTACACATACATATTGCCAGAGGAGATGATCTCCATGCCATAAAATACCTACCCCTCAAGCTCACAGGGCCAGCTCGGCATTGGCTCAAAAGCCTCCCAGAAAATACCATTGGAAGTTGGGAGGAGCTCGAGGATGCGTTTCGAGCAAACTTTCAGGGGACTTATGTCCGCCCTCCGGATGCAGACGATTTAAGTCACATAAGTCAACAGCCCGGAGAGTCAGCACGAAAATTCTGGAACAGGTTCCTCACCAAAAAGAACCAAATAGTCGAATGTCCGGACACCGAAGCCTTAGGAGCCTTTAAGCACAACGTCCGAGACGAATGGCTCGCCAGACACCTCGGCCAGGAAAAACCAAGAACAATGGTCGCACTAACAAGCCTCATGACCCGCTTTTGCGCGGGGGAAGGCAGCTCGCTGGCTAGATGCAGCACCAGCGACCCGAGTACATCCGAAGTCAGGGATGGAAATGGGAAATCACGACGCAGAAAAGATCAGCGCAGGAATAAGGAAAATGGCCCAAATAGCACGGCGGTCAACACCGGATTCAAAAGCTCTCGACCGAATAATAAAACACTGCCCCTCAAGGACAACAGTGACGAGCTATCCAACCTAAACAAAATTTTGGATAGGGTATGTCAAATACATAGTACCCCCGGGAAGCCTGCAAACCATAGCCACAGAGATTGTTGGGTCTTCAAGCAGTCCGGCCGACTTAACGCCGAACGCAAGGGGTTCAACACACCAAGCGAAGACGACGAACCCCACAAGCAGCACGCCGGAAAACAGAAGACTTTCCCACTAGAAGTCAAAACAGTGAACTCGCTTCATGTGATAACACAGAAACATAGTGCGGCACCTGCTATACCAGGACACCGTCCGCAGAATGGGGATAGACCCTACCGAAATTCACCATAGCAGCACTTCCTTCAAAGGAGTGACGCCTGGCCTTTACGCCAAATGTACAGACTCTGTACCACTAGAGGTCGTGTTTGGTTCATCCGACAACCTCCGTCGCGAAAAGCTCATTTTCCATATCGCCCCATTCAAAAGTAGCTATCAAGCACTACTGGGACGCGAAGCATTTGCCCGCTTTAACGCAATACCGCATTACGCGTCTCTTACGCTTAAAATGTCTGGTCCATACGGCATAATCTCAGCACAGGGTAAATCTGAGTGTTCCTCGACCACGGAAAACGTAAGACTGCGTTGACAGCCGCACACTAATCCGACCTTACTGGTCAAAGCCCCAAAAACAGGTCATTCAGACCTTGGACACGGTTAAGCGAGTCCGGCATAAATAAACAAGGGGCTTCACCGCCGCATACCCCTTTACAAGGGGCTGCACGTATACACAATGAGAGCCAATAAAGCTCAAATTCATCATACTTTATTTTAACTACACCTTTTGCATGATATTTTTTCCAGACTAAGTTCTTCTCCATTACAGATGAAGCGCGTGCTACACCCTTCCAGGATACAGCACAACGGAGACACGGGCGCAGACGTGCAACAGGGACCCGTTACAAGGATTCTTTTCAGATTAAGACCCTGCGTAAACCTTTCTTACTGTCTCTTGTTGATACACATCCCCCGGTTTCTTACCATAACCGAGGAGGAGGCTGGCGTTTTGGCATCGGTCGCGTCAGAAGTTCCCGCCCGTACCTGGACACTAGGGGCTTGGGGCATTGTTCTGCCTGGTATCATAAAGACCAAACACCCTAGGGAGTGCTCAGCGTCTCGAGTTAGGCCTTATATGCATCAGCTCCGAATCATGTCTTTGGTCAAATGTTGGGTTTTCCCGGCTCCTGTGTTATGCTGCCTTACGTTCCGCTCCATCGGCTAACGCGGCACCAAGAGAACTACTGCGATTGTGCCCCGGTTTGGCCGGGCGAGCACCTCAGAAGAGAAAGCCGAAAACTGACTGTCATGATATAGCGAGAGACTGGTCAACCACTCGATCGACCACTGGATTGTTTAGAATTCCTCCGCTTTGACGAAGGACCGCTTCCTGGTCAGGCACATACGCGCCCCGAGTTCGGAGAAGCGCGGTGCCTCTAGGGGCTATATAGTAGCCCCACCTTCGAGCTCCTATGGCTAAGTGAAAGTGATAAAGCATTATAGTCCGGTTGCCTAGTTTGCTACGCTATCACCTCCTTCAAAGGACCAAGACGTTGGATTAAGTGTGAAAAAGCGTTTTTCTTTTTGCAAACACCCCCGCACCATGTGCGTGGGGGCTGAAGCCAAAGACTGCCATCTTTTAGGTTATACATACATATACGGCCGCATAGGAGATAGTTCAATACTTGAACGCACAAGTATAAAAAGCTATTGCATTATAAACATGATCTCACAAATCATACACGTCATTTGAACATAACATCTTTCGAGCACTGCGACTCTATTAAACGAGTACCCTGCAGGACTTCCTCAAAATAGTGCTCGGCGGGTAATCGGCCTTTGTCCGAACCCCGGGATGCAACAGCGGTGGCATCCATCTCCGCCCAGTATGTCTTAACACGGGCGAGAGCCATCCGTGCACCTTCTATGCATGCCGACCGCTTCATCGCCTTGATATGCGGCACCGCCCCAAGGAATTGCTGCAACAAGCCAAAATAACTCTCAGGTTTGGGCCTTTCCGGCCACAGATGAGCAACCACATCCATCATGGCAAGTCCGGACAATCTTTTCAGCTCAGCCCACTCAGCCAGCCGATCAGTCAACGGAAGTGGACGCTCCGGACTATGGAATTGAGACCAGAAAAGCTCTTCCATTTCGTGATCCTTCTGGCTTCGGAAGTGCATGACTGCGTTCGCCGCACTCGCCGCCAAATCCATATAAGGATCCTCCACACCACACAATTGGCCCAACTGAGCATACTTCGGATCCGTGAACTTCCTACACAGCAGAAAGGGCTTTCCAGCCGCAATGTCTCCGGCCTGACGCAGTTCCTCCTCCATAGCCCGCATCACACCACGGGCATCCTTGTCTTCGGCGGCGGCCTTCTTCAGGTCCTCTTGCTCCACTCGGCGTTCTCTTTCAAGAACCTCATAGCGGTCGGTAGCATCTTTTAATTTCACGGCCATTCCGGCCATCTCCTCCCTGCTTCGGCAGTGAGCAGCCTTTTCGGCTTTTAGCTCTTCCGCTGCCTTCGAGGCAGCCGCATCACTTTTCCTGGCTTGCTCCTTGGCTCGAGCAAGCTCTGCTCGAAGGTCTTCCACAGCAGCGGCACCATCTGCATCAAGCATACAAATTGTAAGGAACGGGCATCAGCTCCCTTACTAGGTGACCACGGAGCAACCACCTACCTTGTGACTCGTTAAGTCGTTTATTGACCAGCACGATGTCCGCATCCGCAACGTCAAGTTGCCGCTTCAGCTCGGCAACTCCATCAGTCCGCCTGGCCACCGAATGTTCCGCCACCTACATAGAAAAGGCGACATTCTATAACTGCGATTATGATCCTCGGCACGCGGTCACTTTCGACAGCATACCAAGTCTCAGGGGCTACTATCTATACAGGGCACACTCCATGTGCAAAACTGTTAAAAGGTATGTCATTTTTTGCATACCTCAAGCCCCGTCAGCAAACTTCCGACGGCCTCATGCAACCCGCTCTCGGTAGATAAGATCCTTTCAATCACCATACTCATTAATGTGTGATGATCTTCTGAGATAGACGCCCTCTTGAGCAAATCTTGCAGCTCCACCGGCTGTACTCCAGTGGGTGCCGAACTCCCCGGCCCCGCCGGACTCGGGGAGACCCTCCGTGACGACACCTCAGGGTCGTCCGCCCTGCCCGACGGGGCGGCAGATGGAGGCGTTTCGCTCTCCATCATCTCCGGACGAAGATCCCGCGAAGATGAGCTCTGCTGAGATGGGCTGAGCTCCGAACTACAAGGTGAAAACTTCGGTTACCCTTAGAGATAAAGCAGGGGTGTCCCCTGTTACGAAATTCCCCCTTTTTACTTACGGCTCGCTGGAGGGCTGATTCCTCTGAGGAGATAGTGCGGCCGGGGCTCTTCCCGGCACACGACCTTCCGGTGCAGATTTCTTTCCCCGCTTTGAGGCCTTGGCCTCCGGGTCTTCGGAAGCGGTCCTCTTCTCCCCCTGGAAGGAGGGACTCTTGATTCCCCCCTTACTGAGAGCCTCCTTGGCAGAGGTGGTAGTTTCCCTGTGCCCCCCTTTGCCCTCCTCCGAAGGTGCAACCTCCAACATTTTGATTAACGCGGGATCCGGCGTGGTCTCAGGGAGGGGGGCCGGACACCGTATCAGTTTTGCTTGCGCTATCCACTCCTGTCCAAGGGATAGCTGGTTAAAAGGCAAACCCATGATAAATAAATGGATAATGTGTCCGGACACAGGGCTACTTACTTGAGTATTCGGGCGATTGCAGCTTAGGCCGGCATCCTCGGTCAAGTCCGGACGCATCTCTTGCGATCCGAAGAACAGTTTGTATATCTCCACGGCTGTCAAACCCATGAAGTGTTGGAGAGCCCGTGGCCCCTCCGGATTAAATTCCCACAGGCGGAGGGGGCGGCGTTTGCAGGGCAGAAGGCGCCGAATCAGCATAACCTATGCCACTACGACCAGATTGATCTCCCTTTCCTAGAGGCCTTGAATCCGGCCCTGCAACAGGGGTACGTCTTTGGACGGCCCCCAGTCGAGCCCCATGTTGACCCATGACGTCAGCCATTATGGAGGGCCTGGGCCAAAGACGGGCGGGGGCCTCTGCCAGCTGCCCCTGGGAGCGGTCATATAGAACCACTCCTGTTGCCACAAGCCGAGCTCCTCCTGAAAAGAGCCCTCGGGCCATGGAGCATCGGCCCTCTTGCTTATAACTGCCCCGCCGCACTCTGCCTGACGCCCCTCAATCATCTTCGGCTCCACGTTGAAGGTTTTGAGCCACAAGCCGAAGTGAGGGGTAGTGCGGATGAAGGCTTCGTAGACGACAATGAATGATGAGATGTGGAGGATGGACGCCGGAGCCAAGTCATGGAATTCCATCCCATAGTAAAACATGAGCCCCCTCACGAAGGGATCCATCGGGAAGCCTAAACCCCGACGGAGGTGAGACGCGAACACGACGCTCTCGCCGAGCTCGGGAGTAGGAATAACTTGCCCTCGGGCAGGCAACCTATGCGAAATCTCATAGGTTAAGTACCTGGCGTCTCTCAGCTTTAGCACGTCCTCTTCCGTGACGGAGGAGGGCATCCACCGGCCTCGTAGGTCGGAGCCGGACATTGTCAAAGGTCGAAGGTACCCGAATCTGGAGCCCTGGGTGTTGGAACTCGGGGCGAGGGGCAGATTCGATTGAGGATTGAAGAAAAAGAACGGGCCTTGGTCTCATTATAAAGAGGAAGAATACCAAGAGCCGTCCCCGTGACAGTTTGGAACCCGCCTTCGATGGAGGGGGCGTGGAAACGGGCGCGGTTGGGTTACCCACGTCCGTATTTATGAGAATCCCGGAATAAGGGGAACACGATCTCTGCTTCGACAAGACGTGCCAAGGAAACTGCGTCGCTAAACACGCTGAGATGGTACAATAAAAATGATTTGAGTAAAGGCTTGGTAGTGGTGTGACGTCACGCCACCAAATACGTCAGCAGATTGAACTTGTGTAAATATTATTCTCTCTACGGTGGTATGTGGAATTTATTTTGCAGAGCCAATCTTCTATAAATTATTCGGAGAAGGAACCCGCCTTGCAATGCCGAAGACAATATGCGTGCCGGACTCGTCGTCATTGAAGCCTGGTTCAGGGGCTACTAAGGGAGTCCTGGACTAGGGGGTGTCCGGATGGCCGAACTATCATCATCGGCCAGACTCCAAGACTATGAAGATACAAGATTGAAGACTTCGTCCCGTGTCCGGATGGGACTTTCCTTGGCGTGGAAGGCAAGCTTGGCAATACGGATATGTAGATCTCCTACCATTGTAACTGACTCTGTGTAACCCTAGCCCTCTCCGGTGTCTATATAAACCGGATGGCTTTAGTCCGTAGGACGAACAACAATCATACCATAGGCTAGCTTCTAGGGTTTAGCCTCCTTGATCTCGTGGTAGATCTACTCTTGTAATACCCACATCATCAATATCAATCAAGCAGGACGTAGGGTTTTACCTCCATCAAGAGGGCCCGAACCTGGGTAAAACATCGTGTCCCTTGTCTCCTGTTACCATCCGCCTAGACGCACAGTTCGGGACCCCCTACTTGAGATCCGCCCGTTTTGACACCGACAGCCCCCCTTTAGTACCGGGTGGTGGCTCCAACCGGTACTAAAGGCCCCCTTGTAGTACCGGTTGGTGCCACGACCCGGTACTAAAGGGGTGCGCTGGCGCAGTGCGGTGCGGCAAGTTTAGTCCCACCTCGCTAGTCGAAGGGCTATCGCACTGGTTTATAAGCCCCAGTGCGGTAGCTCTCTCGAGCTCCTCTCCTAAGTATGCCTACTGGGCCTACCTGTTCACTGCTGTCCTGTGGGCCTACTGTGCCTTTGCGGGCCTGCATCCTGGCCCAGCAGAAGGTTGTGTTTCTAGTCGTATGCAGGCCGCTTTGGCCCAGTAGGCGGGCTTTTTTATTTTCTTAAAAAAAATTGCTTTTTTTGTTTTATTTATTTTTGAGTTGTTTTTTGCTGTATTTAGAGTTTCTTTCTGAATATTTTTGCTTTAGGTACAAAAAATTACAAACTTTCTGTTAGTGCCGGTAGTTTTCAAATTTGAATAGTTTAAATTTTGAATTATTTGAAATTTGTGTGAATCACTAGTTTTTGAATAACATAACTTTGAAAAAAGATTTTTTAGTGATTCTTTTTTCTTATGTTTAATATTATTGTGTTTCATCATTATATTCAATTTGGTAATGCTTAGGTTATTTAAAAAATGAAATGCCTTTGTAACAGATGAGTTTTCGTCTGAAACCCTGATACTTCGAAAGAGATAGTAAATGCATGTAAGAATTTGTTTGCACATAAAATTTCTTCGCGTTTCAAATGCCAAAACACATAACTACCCTAACTATTACAGAGATTCCCTCCTGGGTGTGAAACACAGAAGAAAGTGATCATAGTGAAGCCGATCACATCCTGGATCTTTGGGTGTGAAACTTTTTCTTTGCGTGTGTGCCTTTGCACCGTAGCCATGGAAAATCTTCATCATTTAACTGGATGCTCGGGTCAATATTCACTGCGAATGGAGCAATTTCATCAAACTTTCCATAATCTTCTGACATGTCTGTCTTGTCATCCACTCCCATGATGTTTCTTTTCCCTGAAAGAACTATGTGGCGCTTTGGCTCGTCGTATGATCCATTCGCTTCCTTATCTTTTCTTTTTCTCGGCCTGGTAGACATGTCTTTCACATAAAAAACCTGCGCCACATCATTTGCTAGGACGAATGGTTCTTCTGCATACGCAAGATTGTTGAGATCCTCTGTTGTCGTTCCGTACTGCGGGTCTTCCGTTACCCCGCCTCGTGTCATATTGACCCATTTGCACCGAAACAAAGGGACCTTCAAACCACCTGCATAGCTAAGTTCCCATATGTCCTCTATGTAACCATAATATGTTTCCTTTCCCGTGTTGGTTGTTGCATCAAAGCGGACACCACTGTTTTGGTTGGTGCTCTTCTTATCTTGGGCGATCGTGTAAAATGTATTCCCATTTATCTCGTACCCTTTGAAAGTCATTATATTAGAAGATGGTAACTGGGACAGTGAGTATAGGTCATCTTCAATGTCGCCATCGTGCATGGCACGTTTCTGCAACCAACCGGCGAAAGTCCTTGTTTGTTCACGTGTAATCCAGTCGTCAGACTTCTCTGGGTGTTTGGAGTGTAGAAAATTCTTGTGTTCCTCCATATACGGAGCCACCAAGGCGGAATTCTGTAGAATTGTGTAGTGTGCTTCAGTGAGAGAATGCCCGTCCATACATATTATTTGATCGCCTCCTAGAGTGCCTTTTCCATCCAGTCTGCCCTTATGCCGCGATTCAGGAACACCAATCGGCTTAAGGTCAGGAATAAAGTCAATACAAAACTCAATGACCTCCTCATTTTCATGGCCCTTCGCGATGCTTCCTTCTGGCCTAGCACGGTTATGCACATATTTATTCAAGACTCTCATGAACCTCTCAAAGGGGAACATATTGTGTAGAAATACAGGACCCAAAACGTTAATCTCTTCGCAAAGGTGAACTAGGACGTGCGTCATGATGTTGAAGGATGGTGGGAACACCAACTCAAAACTGACAAGACATTGCACCAAATCATTCTGTAACCTTGGTATGATTTCTGGATCGATTACCTTCTCAGAGATGGCATTGAGGAATGCACATAGCTTCACAATGGCTAATCGAACGTTTTCCGGTAGAAGCCCCCTCAATGCAACCGGAAGCAGTTGCGTCATAATCACATGGCAGTCATGAGACTTTAGGTTCTGAAACTTTTTCTCTGCCATATTTATTATTCCCTTTATGTTCGACGAGAAGACAGACGGTACCTTCATGCTGAGCAGGCATTCAAAGAAGATTTCCTTCTCTTCTTTGGTAAGAGCATAGCTGGCCTGACCCTGATGTATGTCGTCTTTTCCGTGCATACGTTGCTGGTCCTCCCGTGCCTCTGGTGTATCTTTTGTCTTCCCATACACGCCCAAGAAGTCAAGCAGGGTCATGCAAATATTCTTCGTCACGTGCATCATGTCGATTGCGGAGCAGACATCTAGGTCTTTCCAATAGGGCAGGTCCCAAAATATAAATTTCTTCTTCCACATGGACGCGCGTCCGTCAGCGTCCTTCGGAACAGGTTGTCCGCCAGGACCCTTTCCAAAGATTACCTTCAAATCCTTGACCATATCATGTACATCAGCACCAGTACGGTGGCGAGCGTCCGGTGATCCGCCTCACCTTAGAAATGCTTGCCTTTCTTTCTTACGTGATGCATGTTCGGAAGAAATCGATGATGTCCCAGGTACACATTCTTCCTACAACTCTGCAAATATATACTGTCAGTATCATCCAAATAGTGTGTGCATCCGCGGTATCCCTTGTTTGTCTATCCTGAAAGGTTACTGAGAGCAGGCCAATCATTGATGGTCACGAACAGCAACGCCTTTAGGTCAAATTCTTCCTGTCCGTGCTCATCCCACGCACGTACACCTGTTCCATTCCACAACTGTTATAGTTCTTCAACTAATGGCCTTAGGTACATGTGTAGGGGAACGCAGCAGAAAACAAAAAATTTCCGACCTACGCACCAGCCCAGGACCACTATGGAGACTGCATACATGGTTTGATCTTTTTTGTTACCGACTCGTAGCGCAGCGGGAAGTAGAGTCGATGACAAACGGCGGTGCAGATCCCTGCAGCTAGGATTTACAACCTCCCAACCGCGAGGATGTATACCCTCATCTACTCCTCAGACAGCCCTCCAGGAGACGGTCGAACAGCCCCCCCGGACGGTGTCGCGGACAGCCCTTCGGGAGGACCTTCGAAACTCGAACGGTCACACGGACAGCCCTTCGGGAGGACCTCCGAAACTCGGACGGTCACACGGACAGCCCTTCGGGAGGCACTCACGAACTAAGACCGAAACTACGATCTCTCTACAGAGTTGCACACATACGGTTCCTGCCGGAACCCAGACAGCCTTTCGGCTCTACAAAAATATTTCGTTGGGAGGGAGAGAGAAGCCAGATCATGCATGGCACTTGTATGTGAGAAAGAGTGAGTGTGGAGGGCTGCCCCTCCACCTCTATTTATAGGAGATCCCAAGGGGTAGGGTAGTTTAACACAAAAACCCAAAATGCACATGAATGAAGTCCTTCCTCAAGGGCATAAGAGTGAAACCAAGGAACAAGAGGGGCTCCAAGGTGGAGCCCCAAGTGTGTCCGGCCACACCCCTTGGGGGGCCCCCATGAGGGCCTCCCAATCCATCCATGTCATCCCTAGATCTTTTGAGTAAAGCCCCAAAAAGGTGGCTTTCCATAAAATATCCCAAAAAGCACTTTCACTATTCACGACGACATTTTTCAGCGTCCGTTCAAACTGAAAATATTTATGTGGGATTAGAACATTTCCAATACCCACCATAATAATTTTCAACACGTTCTGGAGCAATTCCATTTTAGTGATTTTCATCTGCGAAACGCATCTGAAGTGGTTCTGGCAGCTCCGGAACATTTCCGGTTTTTATCTCAGAAAATTCCAAAAAGCTTCCAGAATGATTCTGGCACCCTCCAAGAATTATCAGGCATGTGCCGAAACCAATTTGACTTAATGGTATGTCCCGAAACATCTTTTTGGTATCATCAAAACTTATCCGATGACCTCTCTCTGCGGTACGATTCCGTTGTCCGAAACTTTTCCAGTGTCCGAAACTTTTTCGGTGATTTTCTCTCAGACTCCTTGTCTAGTATTCAACAGATAGATGACCCTTAAGCATGTGACCCTATAGGTTCGGTGAAGTATAGACATGACCCGGAACCCCTTTCGATCAATGATCAACATCGGAGCCGTGGACACCCATATTAACCCCTATACCCACACGAATGAATATTCGAGTGAACCTCCAGTTGTCGTGTGCTATTCCTGTTGCTTCGCGATATGTTACAAAGACCCGAGGTGAGATTTACTTGCATCCCCGTGGATCAATCAACTTGTCCACTATGCTAGTTACCTCGTTACTGGTTTTGTTCTCTTTTCTTGTTTCCGTGTTCCGGCATCCCCGTGATCAAATCACAAAGTGTCTGGCCAGACAATGATGGATACCATAACACCGAGAGGGCCCGAGAATATCTCTCCATCGTCGGAGGAGCAAATCCCAATCTTGAGCTATCAAGTTACTTGACACACTTTTCCATGAACCCGTAAGCCGCCGTAATAGCCACCCATTTACGGATGACGTTTAACAAACCCCAAAGTTCATGAAGCAAGCATGAAGAAACTCGATACTCTCATGGTCTAAGGAATCATGCAAACGTTAACCATCTTTGTGTTATTTACCATTAACTTGTGATGAATAAATCTCATAGCATAACATCAAACCGGGTTGTTTCAACACAAATGTTCTCTTAACATTGTGCCCTCAAAGTTGCTGGCATAGACATGCCCATGATCAGGAAAACAGAACCATCATGCAACACTTGAGCTAGTCTTAGAGGCCAAACTAGGAATACTTCTTATCGTTTATTATTTCACACGTGCATATGAGTCTTCCTCCGAGCCTCGTGGATATTGCAGACTCGAGAATCATTGCAGTTATAGCATGGAACATAAACATAATTATGAACTCGGAGATAAGTAATAGTATTTATTATTGCCTCTTGGGCATATCTCCTACAGACTCCCACTTGCACTAGAGTCAATAATCTAGTTAATGCTAATGCACTTTACACCTATGGCATACCGGTGTAAAAATTGCTTCGCATGTGATATAGCCTGATGACCATCGGATCTGACAACTTCAGCTCTTTGTTTATCTCTGCATATCATCGCGTTTTCACGCTTTCACAAAAATCATATATTGCGCGGACTTGGCTCTGTATAAATGTGAATCATGGGTTGAACCTGGATTCCTCAGACTAAGTTATGGAGAAACTACCGGCAGTAGTGTCCCATTGACAAAAGCCATCTTGGAACCATACTAATTTCATGAATGAACTATATCATTCAACATCTTGTTTGTCGCTTCTAAAGCGTCAACATACTTAGTCATTTGTTATAGAATTCGCCACAGTATCCTGTTGGGAACAATTTCCAAATACCGTGCCACCATATTGTGTATTGCACAAAACCCTTAACTTAAATCGAAAATCGCATGGAGAAAAGATGAAGACTGTATCGATGTAACAATTTATAACGAACTCTTCATGATCTCCTCTTGCGAGAAAACATATCATCAGTACTTACTCTAGTACTCAATGACATCTTCACTGTTGTCCCACGATCAGTACTTTGATCACTTTAGTATCCATACTCGCAACACCTTGGGAGTGGTGGACATATCTGGTTGTTTTACATACCATGGAATACATGATTAATCCAAACACAAAAGTGTGTGGAATCTGCATCATGTATTTTGCTCATCAATGTTTTGGGACACCGAGTCTTGCAAAAAACACTTCCATGTGACTCCGGCAAGAATCACTCCTTGGCGGTTTTAAATGCTAAAAGGTTTTAGCACCTTGTCAATAAATAATGTATTCATTGCTTAGCCCTATTAGGTAAATCTATCTCCATAGATCATTAAGCCTAATATTGAGGCTATTTAGCCTAAGCACTTCATCAAAAAAACTATTTTCAAATGAAGTCCTAATTTGTGTCAAGAAATTTATTTCCAATTAACAATGTGTCAAGCACACAAGGTTTTTAGAAATATTATTACGCTCCCACTTACTTTCTTGAATTACAAGCATCTTCGTTACCCATTGATGAAGTCAAACCCTTTGACCATTTCATCAAAGCACGAAGATTCCAACTCCATTTTGCTCTCTTCTGTCCATCGCTGGAACTCTGAAGTTTGCACTTTTACTAGCATCCTATGGATAGACAAAATGCCTTGGACTGTAACACATGCAAGTCCTTGGTTTCATTTCCATCAGATGGAAATCCTATTGTTATCCATGTTTCATATCTCATGATTGAAATATGTATTAATTGCTAGTTCAACCCGAACCGACTTTAAGCATCGCTACGATGAAAACAACCTCATCGTAGTCAACTCTTGAACTTGTTATTTCAACAAGTCGAGCTTTATGGATAAAACATTTTTATCCGTATCAGTTTTAAGTTCCATAAATATTCGTTAGACTCTAAGTCTTCCGAAAGGTGTGTCAAGGTTTTAATCTTGAATCACTTATATGGAAACTAACTCGGGTTGTATTGGCATTTAGCCAATTCCAGAGTCAGGGCCCATCAACGCTTCCTTGTGTATCGTAGGTATAATGTTGTCTAACAACAATATCTCGTTTGCGCACCTGAGAGGTTTGCATGAGCCTTGCCTACGTGGTTCAGCTGCAAGTTCGACCGAAGTTCATACATTTTATTGTAGAGACTTCCGTATCAGTCGCAGTAGGAAACTTTGGAATTACTTCCAAGGTCTCTTTCCTTTGATCTGATGATGAAGATACTGTTTATCTCGTCGAGTTGCACTATTCTCCCACTCACCTTTTTGAAAGAACCATTCTCTTTAAAAGCACCATTTCGCGGCAAAACTATTTGCCTCGGTATAGTGAGGGAGGAATACCCAACATTTTGGTACAACCTACAAAGTAGCAATTGTCTGATTTGGAATAGGTTTGTAACCTTTTACACAAGCCCCATATTCCAAATGTTAAGAAAAGATATAACATGGTTGGGCGTACCATACCATGGCTTCATTTCATCAGACTCGATGTAGCTCTTTTTAGTGTAAAAGTCGCAGTCTCTAAAGCATCACTTTAAAAGGGATAATGGAAAATTTATTTATGTCATCTTTAATCTTACCATGTCATAAAAGGTTAGATTACATCTCCACGGACTTTTCACTTGCAATGGTGTTCCGGGAGGTGCAAGTTATGAAACCCCTTTCACAACTCATCAGACATTCGCTAAACATGTAACTCAAATATTCGTTTGTGCAATCAAATTGCAGAAACATAATTTTCTTGTTACAATAACTTCTACTTCATTTTTGAAAATCTTTCGAATGATTTCAAAAGATCCAGACTTACGTCTCATCAAGTAAATATCCATATATCTACTTGAGTCATTTCTAAAGATAAATAAATCCACCACTTGCAACAACATTTATTGAACTACACACATCAAAATGTGTGATCACCAATAAGTTTGTTGCTCGATCCTTATGGCCTGTGAACGGTATTTCAGTCACTTCACTTTTCGGAGGAAAGTTGCAAGTGTCAGATGATTCAAAATCAAACGACTTCAAAATCCATCATAATGGAATTTTTCCATGTGGGTTTCTCCAATGTGACCAAATGTAGTGCCACACATGTGTGGTATTCTCATAGTCTCGCGACATTTAGCATCAGCGTTATGGATGTATAATATTAACATCAATATTCATAACATACATCCCATCTTGGATGGAAGCATGGCCCTTCATGTTATTCATAATACTTAACAACAATTGTTGGTTTTATGAACAACTCTTTTGCAACAAACATTGTGCAATGGGCTAGAGTGTATGAAACTCTAAAATGAATTATGAAAGTAAACCCAGAGGTATTTTATTATTATCAATATTCATAACATACATCTCATTCATAATGGAAGTATGGCCCCTGTGTTATTCATAACATCAAACATAAAAAGTTCTCTTATGAAAAACCTTCTTGCAAGATACTTGATGCAATGGGCTAGAGTTTGTAAAACTCTAAATGAATTATGAAAATAAATATAGACGGCTATACACCGATGGAAGGTATAGTATCATTTACTATGTTCCCTATGTATACCTTAACCTCATTTCTGGCTAGTCTTTTTAGGCCATAGTAGCTCTTACATTGATTCGCAACAGAATGCAATCAAGCGGGTATCTTTGTGATTAACTCACAATACCCAAGAATTAGTGATTAACATGTTTAACCATAATTCCCAAGAACTATATCTTTGACCAGCTTACTTATACATCAAAAACTTGCATGACATTCATACATGAGCTGGATATTCCAGTCATCTTTCTTTCTGCCTTTATACTTATAACAGTTTAACTTTTAGTATTTCTCCTACTCGCAAAAGAAGCACCCAACTTAAGAGTGGCGTTAGCCCCGGACTTCCTAGGCGTGTAAGTCACACTAACACCCTTTGGACACTTCCTTTCCCTTTAAGTTGTTGTTTTATTCACCTTTCATCATATGACAGACGTTCTTCTAGATCCCTTTCCCAACAGTCAAATGCATACTAAACACATTTACTAATACTTGCAAACAAACATTACTTTGGATATTTCATATCTTTCATCCTTTGTTTGTATCTGAAAATTAATTTTCAGTTCCATGAATATCATATAACTATCCCAACTTTCGAAGTTTGGGTTTCATGGAAGCAAACATATTCCACTTCACCGTAACAGAATTCTAGCTTTTGGATTGAAGGACGAGAGTCACATGATCCATAGCATTAGCAGGAGGATACGGAAAGCATGCGATAGGACAAAGTCCTTCTCAGCACTTTTGAGGACAATCCTCACATTACGTTACCAATCGTAAAGCTTTAACCATATATTTAACAGCTATTTAATTTTAAGAGGGAAGGTGGAAACACGAGCCATTATTCTACAACTATTTTGCAAGAAACACTTAGACAGTGTTCATAATTAATTGCACTGAGAATTAAGCATGTTAATTCAACAGTGCGCTCCCACTCAAATCAATATCTCTCATAATTGATTTAGAGTGATTCAAGATCCATATTTCTATTCGATGCCATTGACGGGTTCATCACTGATGACACGAAATTCAATTAGTAGGCCAACTTGCCGATCACATCTCTATGTGATTCTTGTTCATCTTTCGATGGGCGTGTTCCGAGCTCAGGACTCTCCTGCCTGAACGTCAAAGGCAACCAAGTGATCTTGCTGCGAGGTCTGACCTCACCCGCCTCATTCCTCTCGATTCGTTCGTGCTCATGTGTACATGGCGCACCCTGAAAAGATACGAATTTCATACGGTGCTACACTTGGGAGAACACTAACTACTTGATATTTTTGTGAGAGATCACCCTAATAAAAAGCGACTACCGCGCAATCAAGAAGGGTGCATCATAAGGGATAAACATCTCAGGCAATTCATAATAGCATGATATGGTATAGCCCTTTCTGACGGAGAAGTCTTTCATTTCTTCATCTTTGGCATTTGCGTCGGCGTTCACCTTCGCTAGATTGCCACCACCTTGTCGATGCACCGGATAATATTGCTATCTCCATAGCGGATAAAATAAATGCATTACTTAAGGTTGACACGTAGGTCATTAAAGTGCAATCATATGGCTCCAGCCATCATGCCAAATCATGACACGCAGGTCATATTAATTACATCATATAGTCATCTCATACATAATCAAATTGAATATGAGCATTTCTATACCACATCACATGCACATGCAAACCCTCCTGGAAAACCAAGTTAGACGTTTCTAATCGGTTCATGCAAAAACTTGTTTTTTGTGGCTTCTAAGGTTTCGACTTAAACCGCAGCTACCAACGTTTTATCATCAAGTATGATTATTCAAGTTGCTAGATTAACATCCCGGGTTGTATGAAACACGAGATAGTTAAATCTCGAGCCCCATACTAAACTTCGTCATACGCATGACCCCAGTGCAGATCATATCTGCAATGCCCTTTCATCTGCGAATTTCATCTTTCTTTTGACTACGGCAGAACCCAAAGAACTGATAGCACTTCCATGATCAATCAGGATCACGGATTGCCAGAACTTTGTCAAATTCCACCATGCTGTCTCGAGATTGAGCAAATGCAAATTCTAGGGAAGCAACAAGAACGTCGGGTAATAGATTTCATCTGTCACCCGCATAAATAATTTTCAGCAATAGATCTCATCTACTCCAAAATTATATTATGCAATACCCATACATCTCCATGTATTCTAGATCGTAACATGCATCTACGCATAGCACGGCTCTTGATGCCACTGTAGGGGAACACAGCAGAAAACAAAAAATTCCTGACCTACGCACCAGCCCAGGACCACTATGGAGACTGCATACATGGTTTGATCTTTTTCGTTACCGACTCGTAGCGTAGCAGGAAGTAGAGTCGATGACGAACGGCGGTGCAGATCCCCGCAACTAGGATTTACAATCTCCCAACCACGTGGATGTATACCCTCATCTGCTCCTCAGACAGCCCTCCGGGAGACGGTCGAACAGCCCCCCCCGGGCGGTGTCGCGGACAGCCCTTCGGGAGGACCCTCGAAACTCGAACGGTCACTCGGACAGCCCTTCGGGAGGACCTTCGAAACTCGGACGGTCACACGGACAGCCCTTCGGGAGGCACTCAAGAACTAAGACCGAAACTATGATCTCTCTACAGAGTTGCACACATACGGTGTCATCTATCCAGCAGGGCTTCGTCGTCCAGAACTAGTTCCTGTCGGAACCCAGACAGCCTTTCGGCTCTACGAAACTATTTCGCTGGGAGGGAGAGAGAAGCCAGATCATGCATGGAACTTGTATGTGAGAAAGAGTGAGTGTGGAGGGCTGCCCCTCCACCTCTATTTATAGGAAATCCCAAGGGGTAGGGTAGTTTAACACAAAAACCCAAAATGCACATGAATGAAGTCCTTCCTCAAGGGCATAAGAGTGAAACCAAGGAACAAGAGGGGATCCAAGGTGGAGCCCCAAGTGTGGCCGGCCACACCCCTTGGGGGGCCCCATGAGGGCCTCCCAATCCATCCATGTCATCCCTAGATCTTTTGAGTAAAGCCCCAAAAGGTGGCTTTCCATAAAATATCCCAAAAAGCACTTTCACTATTCACGACGACATTTTTCCGCGTCCGTTCGAACTGAAAATATTTATGTGGGCTTAGAACATTTCCAATACCCACCATAATAATTTTCAACGTGTTCTGGAACAATTCCATTTTAGTGATTTTCATCTGCGAAACGCATCTGAAGTGGTTCCGGCAGCTCTGGAACATTTCCGGTTTTTATCTCAGAAAATTCCAAAAAGCTTCCAGAATGATTTTGGCACCCTCCAAGAATTATCAGGCATGTGCCGAAACCAATTTGACTTAATGGTATATCCTGAAACAACTTTTCGGTATCATCGACACTTATCCGATGACCTCTCTCTGTGGTACGATTCTGCTGTCCGAAACTTTTCCGGTGTCCGAAACTTTTTCGGTGATTTTCTCTCAGACTCCTTGTCTAGTATTCAACAGATAGATGACCCTTAAGCGTGTGACCCTATAGGTTCGGTGAAGTATAGACATGACCCGGAACCCCTTCTGATCAATGATCAACATCAGAGCCGTGGACACCCATATTGACCCCTATACCCACACAAATGAATATTTGAGTGAACCTCGAGTTGCCGTGTGTTATTCCTGTTCCTTCGCGATATGTTACAAAGACCCAAGGTGAGATTTTACTTGCATCCCCGTGGATCAATCAACTTGTCCACTATGCTAGTTACCTCGTTACTGGTTTTGTTCTCTTTTCTCGTTTCCGTGTTCCGGCATCCCCGTGATCAAATCACAAAGTGTCTGGCCAGACGATGATGGATACCGTAACACCGAGAGGGCCCGAGAATATCTCTCCATCGTCGGAGGAGCAAATCCCAATCTTGAGCTATCAAGTTACTTGACACACTTTTCCATGAACCCATAAGCCGCCGTAATAGCCACCCATTTACGGATGACGTTTAACAAACCCCAAAGTTCATGAAGCAAGCATGAAGAAACTCGATACTCTCATGGTCTAAGGAATCATGCAAACGTTAACCATCTTTGTGTTATTTACCATTAACTTGTGACGAATGAATCTCATAGCATAACATCAAACCGGGTCGTTTCAACACAAATGTTCTCTTTACATTGTGCCCTCAAAGTTGCTGGCATAGACATGCCCATGATCAGGAAAACAGAACCATCATGCAACACTTGAGCTAGTCTTAGAGGCCAAACTAGGAATACTTCTTACCGTTTATTATTCCACGCGTGCATATGAGTCTTCCTCCGAGCCTCGTGGATATTGCAGACTCGAGAATCATTGCAGTTATAGCATGGAACATAAACATAATTATGAACTTGGAGATAAGTAATAGTATTTATTATTGCCTCTAGGGCATATCTCCTACAACATGATAACCCACAAGTATAGGGGATCGCAACAGTTTTCGAGGGTAGAGTATTCAACCCAAATTTGTTGATTCGACACAAGGGGAGCCAAAGAATATTCTCAAGTATTAGCAGCTGAGTTGTCAATTCAACCACACCTGGAAACTTAGTATCTGCAGCAAAGTGTTTAGTAGCAAAGTAATATGATAGCGGTGGTAACGGTAACAAAAGTAAAGACAGCAAAAGTAATGTTTTTGGTATTTTGTAGTGATTGTAACAATAGCAACGGAAAAGTAAATAAGCAAGAACCAGTATATGGAAAACTCATAGGCACTGGATCAATGATGGATAATTATGCCAGACGTGGTTCATCATGTAACAGTCATAACATAGGGTGACACATAACTAGCTCCATTTCATCAATGTAGTGTAGGCATGTATTCTGAATATAGTCATACGTGCTTATGGAAAAGAACTTGCATGACATCTTTTGTCCTACCCTCACGTGGCAGCGGGGTCCTATTGGAAACTAAAGGATATTAAGGCCTCCTTTTAATAGAGAACCGGA
Source organism: Triticum dicoccoides (assembly GCF_002162155.2). Lineage (NCBI taxonomy): Eukaryota > Viridiplantae > Streptophyta > Magnoliopsida > Poales > Poaceae > Triticum > Triticum dicoccoides. The sequence goes on from NC_041391.1 coordinate 43,888,818, forward strand.
ACAAAGCATTAGCACATAGTGAATACATGAACTCCTCAAACTATGGTCATCACCGGGAGTGGTTCCGATTATTGTCACTTCGGGGTTGTCGGATCATAACACATAGTAGGTGACTATAGACTTGCAAGATAGGATTGAGAACTCACATACATTCATGAAAACATAATAGGTTCAGATTTGAAATCATGGCACTCGGGCCCTAGTGACAAGCATTAAGCATAGAAAAGTCATAGCAACATCAATCTCAGAACATAATGGATACTAGGGATCAAACCCTAACAAAACTAACTCGATTACATGATAAATCTCATCCAACCCATCACCGTCCAGCAAGCCTACGATGGAATTACTCATGCACGGTGGTGACCATCATGAAATGGTGATGGAGGATGGTTGATGATGACGACGGCGACGAATTCACCTCTCTGGAGCCCCGAACGGACTCCAGATCAGCCCTCCCGAGAGAGATTAGGGCTTGGCGGCGGCTTCGTATCGTAGAACGCGATGATTTCTTCTCTCTGATTTTTTTCTCCCCGAAGGCCAATATATGGAGTTGGAGTTGGCGTCAGAGGGCCACCAGGGGGCCCACAAGGTAGGGGGCGCGCCCAGGGGGCGCCCCCCACCCTCGTGGACAGGGTGTGAGCCCCTATTCTTCATCTTCTGCGATGATTTTTCTTTATTTTTTCTAAGGTGTTCTGTGGAGTTTCAGGACATTCCGAGAATCTTTATTTTCTGCCAAAAACAACACCATGGCAATTCTGCTGAAAACAGCATCAGTCCGGGTTAGTTCCATTCAAATCATACAAGTTAGAGTCCAAAACAAGGGCAAAAGTGTTTGGAAAAGTAGATACGACGGAGACGTATCAATACACATCAATGCCGTTGCCGGGTTGCTTAGGGCCTTTGATGAGCACTGGCATCATAATGAACTTTCGCTTCATGCACAACCAAGGAGGAAGGTCATACAAACATAGAGTCGCAGGCCACGTGCTATGGTTGCTGCTCTACTCCCCAAAAGGATTAATGCCATCTGCGCTTAGACCAAACCATATGTTCCTTGGATCACCTGCAAACTCCTCCCTGTACTTTCTCTCGATTTTTCTCCACTGCGAACCGTCAGCGGGTACTCTCAACTTTCCGTCTTTCTTACGGTATTCTCTGTACCACCGCATCGCCTTCGCATGCTCTTTGTTTTGGAACAAACGTTTCAACCATGGTATTATAGGAGCATACCGCATCACCTTGGCAGGAATCTTCTTCCTGGGGCGCTCGCCCTCGAATCACCAGGGTCATCGCGACTGATCTTATAAAGCAATGCACCACATACCGGGCAAGCGTTCAAATCCTCATACGCACCGCGGTAGAGGATGCAGTAATTAGGGCATGCATGTATCTTCTGCACCTCTAACCCTAGAGGGCAAACAGCCTTCTTTGCTTCATACGTACTGTCGGGCAATTCGTTGTCCTTTGGAAGCATATTCTTTATCATTGCCAGCAACTTTCCAAATCCCTTGTCAGATACACCATTCTCTGCCTTCCATTGCAGCAATTCCAGTGTGGTGCCCAACTTTTTTTGTCAGCTTCGCAATTCGGGAACAACAATTTCTTGTGATCCTCTAACATGCGCTGCAACTTCTTCCTCTCCAAATCACTTACGCAGTTTCTCTTTGCATCGGCAATGGCCCAACCTAGATTATCAGCAGGCTCATCTGATGCCTCTTCTTCAGCTTGTTCCCGGATTGCCGGCTCAGCTTCTTCCTCCATTGTTGTATCATCGTATTCAGGGAACCCATGGTCAGGATAGATGTCGTCGTCCTCTTCTTCTTCATTGTCTTCCATCATAACCCTCTTTCTCCGTGCTTGGTCCAAACATTATAGTGGGGCATGAAACCAGACTCAAATTGGTGGACGTGAATGGTTCTTGACGTAGAGTAATTGCGACCATTCTTACAGCCAGCACATGGACAAGGCATAAAACCATCCGCCCGCTTGTTTGCCTCAGCGGCAAGCAAAAAAGTATGCACGCCATTAATGAACCCGGGAGAGCATCGGTCATCATACATCCATTGTTGGCTCATATCTTCATTATACACAACACCGAATAGATCAAACTAATACAAGTTCATACATAAAGTTCATACATAAAGTTCATATACAACACTTAATTAAATGCAACATACAAATAACTCTCTAGCTAAAGAATTTAAATGCAACAACAAATGCGATCAAGATCACAACTAAGGTAACAATTGATCCAACAGCATAATGATACCAAGCCACATTATCAATGGCATATTTTCTAATCTTTCTAATCTTCAACCTCATTTTCTCCATCTTGATCTTGTGATCATCGACGATATCGGCAACATGCAACTACAATTCCATCTTCTCCCCCTAAATTCTTTTCAATTTTTCTTTCAAATACTCGTTTTCTCTTTCAACTAAATTTAACCTCTCGACAATAGGGTCGGTTGGAATTTCCGGTTCACATACCTCCTAGATAAAAATATCTATGTCAACTTGATGGGCATAATTTGTCATAAACACGAAATGCAACAACTAGTTTTAAAAGAGAATATACCACATCCGAATCATAACAAGGACGAGGGCCGACGGGGACGGATATCAAAACCATGTCACTATGTATAACAAACAACGTACGGGTAAGACAATTATACGAGTAACTATATATCCAAATCACACAAACATCAATTTGGTAATGTAAAACATTCATGAACAAGAGCCTCGCCACAAGGTGGTGCCGGCGACGGGACGGTGCGGGCGATCGATGGTGGTTACGACGGAGATTTAGAAGGCACTAAGTAAACCACACCTACATATGCAAACTAAGTGTTATTTTTGACCTCTAATTGCATGTAAATCAAATACTAGCAAATATAATTCCTCCCAAATTAATCACTATACAAAGCATTGCAAGAACTAATCTAGCAATAAGAGTTGAAAGGAAAAAGTTGCTAACTTTTGTGATCATTTGAATGGATGGGGGCCTTCAAATCTTGACAAATTTTGGGCAAAATTTGTGAGGAGCTCAAGGAAGAGAGGGGAAGAACAGAGGAAGTGAGGGGGAAGGGGAAGAACAGAGTGGCTCGGATGGACGGAGGGTTTATGTACGTCGACCTTTAGTACCGGTTCGTGCCATGAACCGGTACTAAAGGTGCTGGACGGGCCCCAGACTGACAACATCCTGCCACCACTCTCTTTACTACCGGTTCGTGGCACGAACCGGTGCTAAAGGTTCGCCACGAACCGGTACTAATGAGAGCGGCCGGCTAGCCGTTGGAACCGACACTAATGGACACATTAGTGCCGGCTCAAAATCAAACCGGCACTAATGTGTCTCAGATTTGCCCCTTTTTCTACTAGTGACCAAACAAAGGTGAAGACATGACATAAATAAACAACCTCCTAGCCTCCTAACCACATATAGCTGTAGATGTTTTTCTCATGGGTTAATACAAATGCGACGTTACTTATCTAACATTTATTATTTCCTTCTGCCCTAATTGAAGTATTACTAGTGACTAATTCTGAGGTACAACAGAAAACATGCATAAAGCATAACCATGTTGTAGATCAGCAATCATGCTTACATGGCAACAATAAGAGCCAGTGATAAGCTCCCCATGTTTACATAGGATTTATGGTGTAATATTCAGATGGTCCAGACAAGTGTTAAAATAGGATACCAAACCAACAATTTCCAACATGTGCATTCATTTTCCCAATGACATAATATATGCCATTGTCTTGATGACATTTTATATGTCGGCGTCTTTCTTGTGTCCCCAAATTAAAATCAAGGTTTAATTTTATAATATTTTGTTAAACTTCACGCACCAGCAGAAGTATTACTAGATGGCTAACAAAATAGTTGCACATCACAGTTAACCAAACAAAGATGAGGAAGTACAGGAAGTTGTACCAGCTAGAGTATAGAAGCAGCCGTAAAGAAGTAACACAACGCAAGTGCTGCATACCCAGAAAATTTACCACTAGCTTGCAATCGGTTTAGTACTGGAGAGGCAGTCCCATAAGAGGGGCGACTAAGTCTTGGAGCCGAAGCACACTTACACACGTCATGATCACATCCCTTTCCATTTGAGGCATGTCACTATGCATACCTAATACCGTTAAGTTGTTGGCGCACATTCTTTGGGTAAGATAACCCCCCTGGTCAAGAGGAAATTATAATTTTAGCATGTGGTGAACGATTAATTATGTCAACTTGACCATGGTTAAACACTTAACAAAGCTGGACAGCCTTTAGAACAAAAAAGCTGCACAAGAATGATTTACACTTCAGTCAACAAATGGTTTTCTTAACTAAAGCATAACAGACTAATTAAAAGAGAGTTTTGATATAGATTTTCACAGGGAAGTAAGATGCATCTTTTAAGGAAATAATAATGATTTTCACAGAGAACTAAATGCATTGATAGATAGTGCATCAGCATTAGAGTTAGACCAGATCCATAGCAGAGTAACTGAAAATTTCCAGATCCATAGCATTTTTAGAGAAATAAAGCATCACATAACAGACTAGAGCTTGTCAGACCAAACTAATGGATACAACCAACTAGGCAGGCGTATGAGAATGGCAGAAGATATTTTTTTCTGGGACGCAACATAGCACAAATTATTCCAGAGAGGATAAGGACGCAACATACTACATATAACAGAAACAGAGGTACATGCCAATATGCAAACTTATGTGGTAGCCAAGGGTGAGCGTTGCTGTTGGTGACGAGCAGACGAACTTTGCAGAAATCTGTAATGAGACATCGCGCCATTGGTGGCGGCATGGGCGCGTGGCTGAGCTTGTTGGAGACGAGATCTTTCCCTGAGAGGAGGAAGAGGAGGGTGCCGGCGGACGGGGCTGTCGGCGGACGCGGCACTGGGGAAGCCATGCATCGGATAGGGTTAGGGGGTCTGGGATATGCTCACCGCTGTCGGTGGGGACTCCGGCCAACGAAGATGCCCATGTGGTGGCAACGGAGGGGCCGGGTAAGGCAGGCGATGGAGGGGGCCGGGAGCTCGGGGCTATGGCCGCCGCCGGCGGCAGGGTCGGGTCCGAGGACGGCGGCGGCCGAAATTGGGGGCAGGGGCAGGGGCGGGGGTGGATAGGGTTAATGTGAGGCTACGGTTTCCTTGGGGGTATTCGGCCAAGGTGAGGTGAAAACTGGGCCTCCCATAGCGAAATTTTTGGGCTCTCGCGCCTAATTCACGCGGCAATTGTTTGGCCCTTCTTTGATTGACACATGTCCACATTCGCCGACACTTATTCTGTGTCCATACACCTACCACTACTAGGAAAAAGGCTATAGATGATATGAACACTAATGGCGCACCAGACATGTGGTACGCCATTAGTATATACCTACGCCGACATATTTTATGTCGTTAAGCACATACCTACGCCGACTGAAAAACTATCAGGACGCGCACACTTACTGATAGATGATATGTCACTAAGTGGTTGCCGACATATACATTGTCGTTGCATGATTTCCGACACATAGTTTATCCATAATGATGCACATTGGCCAACATATGATCTGATTACAAAGCTTTAAAGCTACGCCGACAGATCTCTTGTAGAGATTAATAGACCTTTGCCCACAGAAGTGTGTCACCTAATCTCTACCGTGATGTAGTGAGCGCTCCCACAAAAGTATGTTCTTGGCTAGTCCGGTGGTTTGCTTTTTGAACCCTCTAGCTTGAGTGCCTGGGTTCGAGTCCTTGACCTGCAGTATTATTTTTTCCTTTCACGGAAAACAAATCGGGACGAACGAGAAAATGCAGACGAAAATTTACGTGGGTCGGACCATATGACAAAAAAAAATGATGAAACAATCCTTCTTTTAATATTAAATAAAGATAAAGATTGAGATATTCATTTTGGGCAGAAGGGAGTAGATAAAACATGACGTCTCTCTATAAAAGGAGAGAGAAAAAATAGAATAGAGCTGGACTGGAACTAGGCTAGGAACATAGGGAGCTACATCAACGGCAAGGACTGTTTTCATTGGGTACTCAGGGACCACCGTGCCCGCGTCGTTGTCGGGATGGTGATACTTGAGATACCGCGTGTCGACGAGATCATCGTAATCCGTCTCACAACCACGTTGACCGTAGCGCTAGAGATGCGACGGTCCGGCGCGCAAGAGTATGGCGCCGGCCGACGCGGTCATCGGACGAAAAGATCGCTTGCCACGGAAAACACAGGCCTCGACGACCTGACGCCGGTCCCACCGGGCGCCGGCCAGGTCGCCACATGCCCACATCTCCACCGACCCCATGCCGGGCCTCGGGCTGCCCACGTCAGCCACAACTCCCCGCGCAGCCTCTGGCTGCCCACGTCAACCACAACTCCCCGCGTAGCTCCATCATGCGTGACACCGATGAAGGTGGCGGCGGAGATCTGGCGGCTTCACATGCGTGGAGGGCCTAGGCAGCCGGGGCGGCGGACCCGGATCTGGCAAGGCGGTGCCGCCTGGGCGGCAGGCGCGTCCGCGGGTGTGGGTCATCGTCCTCGGCCGCGGGGCGGCGAATCGACGGTGGACACGGTGCGTGGTCGATAGGCTGCTCCAGTGGCCCTCTGACCTCAGATTTGAAGGTTGCTTCTCCTCTACCCTCTTGGCCGCTCCCAACTTGTGCTAGGGCCGGTGCTTCTTCGCCGGTCTGTTGGTGGCTGGTTACGGTGATGTTGTCGGGACCGGGAGAAATTCCTCTTTGGTGTCTCCGATCACCGCGGTGGCCAGGCCCGCGGGCGCAGCTCCCCTGCTTGAAGGCACCGTCGAGAACCCCTCTGCCCACCCCTTCCCCTCCGTTCCAAGGTTAATTCCTATTATCCCATGCGGATTCGGTGGCGGCGGCGCTCGGCGTCGTAACCTCCCTGGGGGCGTAGTCTGGTTAGGAGGGTGTAGGTATGTGGTGCTAGATACGAGGTTTGTGATTGCAGCGATGGTCCATGTGACATCTTGGGTTCTAGCGATGTCGGGCTTTCCATTCTCTGTTTGGTGCTTACTGGCCGTCCCCTGTTTGCCGGTGCTCGGCTCCCTTGAGCCTGGGTGGGAGAGGAAAGGGTTCCCCTTCCCGGCAACAGATCTGTGGCAGCTCAGTGAGCACCAGGGCCATATCCCTCGCATCCGTGCATGCTCTGTTTCCCTGTTGTTCGCCGCAAGCTCGCTGCTTCTTCAGCTCCGATGTGCCGTTTCCTGCAGCTTACTCTCTTCTGGTTTGGATACCGGCAGTTTTGTGCTTAAATGCCCAGTGAGGTATGCCAGTTGCTGCGACACAGATGCTTGCAAATGTTCTGTGTCTGCAACCCCAAGATCGTGTCTTTCCTTGTTCTAGGGTGAACTCATCCCTCGCTCGACGGTGCGGCGTCCTTCGAGCCAGGACGAGGGGTAGGGTCCCTCTTCGGCGAGGGAGAAGGAAGGTGTGGTATCTTTCTGCTCTCTAGTCTCTAGTGCATGAGTTTTGACGTGTTTGTGGCCAAGGTGGTCGGCAATGCCATTGTCGCTGATGTTTTCTTGGGTGCCGGTGTTTCGAGCTTCAAGGGCGGTCCTTCTTTAAGAGGTTCTTCATCTCTAATTAGTTTAGGTGCTTGTAGTTTGGGACTGTGTTGTAAGCTGTGTTCTTGAACACCCATATATCTTTGGGCCGCTCGTGTTTTATTTTTTTTGTAAGTGGAGTTGGGCTGGCACTTGTTGGCTGTAATACCTGGTCGGTTGATGACTTTGTTGATTCAAAGCAGGGCTCATCCTCGAGCCTTCGTTCTAAAAAATGCTGGACCCTGCGTAGTCGATCCTCTTCTCGCAGGGAGGCCCCGGGACGACGCCGAACGGCTCGTAGTTGTCCTCCAGGCTGAAGCGTGCGAAGCCCGTCGCCTCACCGCCGTCGAGGACCTGCTCGTGGGGGGTGAAGAGGAGCGAGCCCTTGAAGAATGTCCCAGTGCGCCCTGGTATGACGGGACACGGCGGCGGCACCGCGGTCTGGCGCCAGCACTGGTCCGTCCGCCCGACGGTGAGTGTGAGCACCTCTGCTCCGAGGGAGTAGGTGTAGGTGCAGCCGCCGGCGTAGAGCTCGACCTCGTCCAGGGAGTGGTAAAAGATGCGGACGACCATGTAGGCTCCCGAGCGAGGGTCACAGCCGAGGCCGAACGCCTGGTGGCCCACGATCCGGCCAGAGGGAAGCGGGGGTGGCGCGGCAGCGCGCGGGCTCGATGGGAGCGCGAGGACGCGGCCCGTGGCCGGGTTGAGCACGCGCACGGCGGCGTCGGTGGGCACCAGCAGCAGGCCGTCGCAGTGCGCGAGGTCGTGCGCCGCTTCCGTGTCGGGGTGGAAGGAGCGGTAGTCGGGCATGGCATCCACCACGAGGGTGGCGACGCCCTGGCCCTCCTCCCAGCGGTAGAGCCCGGCGGTGGTGAGCGTGCCGTCGTCGGCCTCGATCTGCGGCGCGATGAGCACGCACGGGCACGGATCCTCCGTCGCCGTCGCCATCTCCAGATCGGCCGGCCGGGCTTTGTTAGATTAGGTTTATTTAGTCGATCGTGCGAAGCAAGTTGTCACGCAAAAAACTGATCGATCCGTTGGTTAATATGCTCCGTATACGTAGGTTCGATCCCAAAGCAGTACGGATTGATAGAATTGGTTTCCGAGCCGTACAATACGGGAGAACTCATGGAAACCAACATTAAAAAAAACCTTCATGAGAACCATATTTGATAGTTTTCATAAAAATCTAAAAAAGGATGTTCTATCGGAATTGATGTGCACACGACGAACAGTATGCACGATCATCAGACGATGATCCATCAAGGGGTGTGCTGCCTTTTGTTGCTATACATGGACGGTTTGATTGGCTTGACGTCCAGAAATCGTCTGCATGCTATCGTCTGCGTAGCAGTGCTCATGTTCTATTGTCATGCGAAATTTTAAGTTGAAATAAATTAAGGCTCAAATGCAAGCTATGAAAATTATAATTCAACAACTAATAGTGTTGTTCAACACTAAACAATGTTGATTTTGTTCTTTTTATTATGGGTTTGTCTATATCACATCTAGATGTGATATAATATCTCACATCTAAGTATGACATCAACACTATTTGTGGTCTTTTTTTTGTTTGTTTGTCTCAAATTATTTGTTTCACGCTCACGCCCTTCCCTAGCAGCCGTGACCCGTTGGCTGCTAGTAATCACTTTCGCAATCTCTCACCCAGCGATCTGACTTCTGGCTGGGGCCTAATCCAAACTTGAGGACCGAAGTGTGGATGTACCCTGCGTGTGACTTTCTTTTGTTAGCAATCAGACACGGTACCTAGATGCCTATGGGTTTGGAAACAATTGTAGTCTAGCTGTGAGCTTGCAGTTTTAATCCAGTACGTGTACAGCTTGAGAGTTACTTGGAGATGATTAGCATTTGTGAACAATTTTTAAGGAACATTGTTTCAAAAAATTTAACTTCTTTTAAAGAAGGAACTTATTTTAAAACTTGCAAAAAATGTAAATCGTGAGTTGTTTTCGTATTTTCTAACATTTTTCGAGAAATCCCTTTTTTTATTAAAACAAATAACTTTTCACATTCCAAACACCTTTTGAAATAGAAAAATGACTAAGAAAAAGAAAAGGAAAATCCATTTTTGAAAAAATAAAAGAAATGGAAAGCCAACAAAGAAAAAAGGTCGGGTCTCAGTTGTGGGTCGAAGGTGGACTTACAACTGGGACAAAAAAAGTCGGGCCCCAATTGCAATTCAAGGGTGGACTTGCAACTGGGACAAAAAAGGGCCCCCGTCGCGAGTCGAGAGTGGACTTGCAGCTGGGACAAAAAAATTAGGCCTTAGTTGCAGTCGAACATGGACCTGCAACTAGGACAAAAAAAAGGTCAGGCCCTAGTTGTGAGTCGAGGGTGGACTGGCAATTGAGACAAAAAAAGGTTTGAGCTGATTGCGATCAAAAATGGACTTGCAACTCGGACAAAGAAAAGATCAGGCATCGGTTCCTAGTCGAATGTGGACTTGCAACTAGGACAAAAAAAGGTTGGGCCTCAGTTGCGAGTCGAGGGTGAAATTGCAACAAAGACAAAAAAAAGGTCGGACCCCGAGTGCAAGTCGAAGATGGACTTGCAACTGGGACAAAAAAAAGATTTGGCCTCAGTTGCGAGTTGAACATGGACTTGCAACTATGACAAATAAAAGGCCAGACACCAGTTGCAAGCCGAGGATGGACTTGCAACTGGGACAAAAAAGGCACTAGTTGCGAATCGAGGATGGACTTGCAACTGAGACAAAAAAGATCGGACCCTATTGCGAGTCGAAGATGGACTTGCAACTGGGACAAAAAAGGCACTAGTTGCGAGTCGAGGATGGGCTTGCAACTCGGACAAAAAAAAATCAAGCCCTAGTTACGAGTTGAGGGTGGGCTTGCAACTCGGACAAAAAAAGATCAAGCCCTAATTGCGAGTCGAGGGTGGACTTGCAACTGGGACAAAAAAAAGATCGAGACCCAGTTGCTCTTCGAGGATGGCTTTGCGAGTAGGAAAAATTGATTCCCCAGAGTCGAGGCTGGACCCTGCTACTAGGACAATAAATGTCGGTCTCGTTACGAGTCGAGGGACAAAAACATTAGCGTCAAAAATGTACATATAATTCTCGTTCACTACGACAAATACAACGTTGATGTGGTTGGATTTAACGAGATATTATTTATGTGCAGTGGAATAAAAACTGAAAAAGAAATAAAAACGGATGAGACTAAGGTAATTAGAAAATGATATATTTAGTGTATCACTGGCGCTCAAACATCCAACCTCTTAGCATCTGTTTTTCCCAATCGCTTTCCAAATGGAAAAAAAAAACGAGCATCGCAGCCCAACGTGCGTAGAAACTGCAGCCCAAAACTAAACACAACCAAAAACGACAACAGCCCAACAAACAACACAGGAAGCGGGGCGAGCTGAAAACAGCGAAACAGCCGCTTCGTACAAACTACAGACCAAAAATAATCACAACTAAAACGACAACTGCCCAACGAACAACAAAGGAAACGGGCGAGCTGAAAACAGCTACACAACCGCTTCGTACCAGCCTGTGCACAAAAAAATGCGAATCTTAAAGCCATTGATCAAATAGTCCTGGACTTAGATGTGAGATAACTATTTCACATCTAGATGTGAAATTGTAAATCTGTTTTATTATAGCTCCCATCCAATTATGTGTGTGAACTTGGATTTTCGTATGGTTATAAAAAATCATCCTCTTAAAGGCACACATGCAACATTTCAAAGCCAGTGCGAATCTCTATACAGAACACGTTATCTCTGAAAGGCCACTGCTGCTATGTAAGCTCACTTTCTCTTCTCTCTTCTCTCCTCTCACCTACTTAAAAAAAATATACTCCCTCCGATCTACTCCCATTTGGTCCTTTTTATTTTGCATATAAAATTTTCCAAAGTCAAAGAATCTCTATTTTGATCAAATTTATAGAAAAAAGTGTCAACAATCACAATACCAAATCAGTACTGTTAGATTCATTATGGAATATAGTTTCATAGTATATATATTACTTGTCGAGTTTGACTTGACAGAAATGTAATACGCAGAGTAAAAAGAACCAGAGGGAGTATATTACTTGTCGCTCGAATGAAGTATCTAGATGTATTTTAGTGCTAGATACCGCAAAAGGCTTTCGCCCCGCTTTATATATAAAGCATCAAACCACAAGCATCCAGTACAACCACACGCCACGCCACCGCAACACACGCACACACCCAAGACAGGATACATAGACGCTGAGCGCAGCAACACCACTCCTAGCACTACCGCCCCGAAGAATGAAGCTACATATGACGGACCATGCGCTCCAAGGCGGCGCCTTCAGGAAGGATACGACGCCGGAGCGCCGCCACCGCCCGATCCAAGGATCAGAGTTTCCCCCGGGGTCGCATGACGGGCAATGAAAGTCGCGACGACGCCTTCAAGAAGGGAACGATCTTCGCCGTCGTCGGTCCGTCCGAAGATAGAGCAGGTTTTCACCTCGGCCAACAATCACCGCCACCGAACGCCACACCCCGGCAACCACGCCGCCCACACGACCATGGTGACCGGGCAGCACCAAGGCACGGGCTTTGTCCAAGAGCACCGCGCAATCACCACCACCAGGGCCGCCGCCCCAGCATCCAAGGCATCGACACCACCTCGCCCGTGACCCGCTGCACCCCAACGAAAGAGACGAGCGGAAAGGTCCCACCTTTCGCGCCCCTGGGCGACCCCCAGCGTCGAGACCCAATAGGTCGGCCCGAACTGGCATCCACCGACCCATCCTGCTGCCCCAAGCGCAAGCTGAGCTCGGTCCTGCAGCAACGAGAGGGGGACGAGGTCAGTCCTGCTGCATCGTGCGCGAGACGAGCTCGGTCCTGCTGCATCGTGCGCGAGACGAGCTCTGTCCTGCGGCATCGGGCGTGAGACGAGCGGTGGACCGCAGCTGGGACATGCCCAACCCTTTGATGGGAGTAGCGCCCGGGCGACGAGGAGATGGGGTGACGGTCAAGACGGCCCGAACGCAGACAAACCGGCCGTTGCCGCGGCCAGATCCATCGAGCCACCGTGAAGCTGCCACGACACCGGTAGGCCACCGAGACCTACCCATGTCGCGGCCCACGGCCGGAGCAACAGCCATGCCCGGCCGCTACTCATCCGCGTCGCCCGGCGAGCTCCAAGCGCCGGAGCCGCCGAGCACGCACCACCGGAGCCACGCGCCTAGCCGCCCCCTCCCGGAGACCATCGCCACCACTACCCGCGTCGACCGCATGGGCGCCACCGCAGCCACCACCAGATCTGCAGCCCCCACGCCCGAACGGCCATGCCCCACCACGAGCGCACTAGTCGGCACGCCGCACCATGCTGGAGGCCGGCCCAGCCTAGCAGGACACCGACCCCAGCCCGCGCCGCCGCGGCCCGCGTCCCTTGCGCCGGGATCTGACGAGGAAGCCCCGAAGAAGCCAGCACCTCGCCCTCCCCACGCGCAAGCCCGCGCCACCAGAACCACGCAGCTGCCGCCGCTCCGCCGCACGGCCGCACCACCGGCGCGCCGCCCGGGTCGCCGCCGCGCCGTCCCGCGCGAACGGCGCGCTCCTCTCCGTGGTCCTGCGTCCCGCGCCACCGGAAGCCAAGGAAGAAGGAAAGAAGGCCCCACCGACGCCGACGCCAGCCGGGCTTTGCCCGGCGGCGCCCTCGGGCGGCGGCTGTGGGAGGAAGGGGTGGGGGAGGGCCGCTGGCCGGCGGCGGCTAGGGTTCGCCCTGCCGCCCGCGAGAGCGGCACGGGCGAGCGAAAAAGGCCATGCTCAGAAATTCATTTGAACTACAAGTAATCTGAATCGAAGTGAGTAAGGTTTATTGAAGGCTCAATATTGTTCAACTTTAGTAGGTACGTCTTCTTTTCTCTCCATCCATTTTTTCATTTTATCTTAATTTTCTTTCATCAGTTTTCTCTACAAAAAGCCTCTTTCGTTGATTACTTATCAAATGAAATGTTGTTTTCTTTATCAAAGATCCACCCTACTTAAAAATAAATGTTAATACCGTCATCACTCATCATTCATCCAACCTTAGGTACGTCACAACCCCTGCTCCACCTCTCTTCCTGTTTTATTTATTTCACCTACCACTTGCTTATTTTCACCAGGTTCTCCCTAAAAACCACCTCAACAGCCCAGCCTCTTATTTAATACTACTCCCTCCATTCCTAAATATAAGTCTTTTTAGACATTTCAAATGGACAACAACATAAAGGTGTATGTTCACTCATTTTGCTTCGTATGTAGCCACTTGTTGGAATTTCTAGAAAGACTTATATTTGGGAACGAAGGGAATACTTACCAAGTAAAATTTCATTTTGTTTTCTTTGGCAAGCCAATAAATGCTTACCAAATAAATCCTTTTTTTACATAGTCAAACTTATATGGGTAGGTAAATCATGGGCTAACTTGGTAGAATATTGATGTATCTGGTCAATTAGCTAATTTATTTATAAAATTTGCATCACCAGAATAGGCAGAAAAGAGCAGATTTGGACCAAAGATGTCCAAGAAACAACTTTATAATGTTTGATGTACCCCTTTATAATGTTTGAGGATGGTCGTTGCACAGTTTTGTGTTCGGGGATTGATTCACAAATTCCATCTGTGCATTCTATTCTTAGTATCACCAATAAACGTTGTAAATCCCCCATATATTGTCAACAAATCCCATGATAACATACTAGAATATCTTGTATGCTTACAAACATAATGTCATTACTCCCTCATATCACAACAATTCTACCAACTGCAAACCAACCTGTGGTTGGATGGTTAGGAGGACAGTGGTATCCTCAGCCCAACAGAGTTCAAATCTTGGTGCTCACATTTATTCTGGATTTGTTTCAGGATTTCCGATGATGCGTGTTCAGTGGAAGGAGACGTTCTCACCGACAATGAGGCGCCTACGGTGACTTCGTAAAATCTCAAGATGATATGCCGGCTCAATCTTTCGAAGGTGCTCATAGGGATAGGGTGTGCGTATGTGCGTTCATAGGGATGAGTGTATGCGTGTTTATATGAGCGCTTGCGTCTGTACTGTGTTAAAAAAAGAATTCTAGCAACTTAAACCATATAAATTTCTGCCAAAGAAAAGCAACCATGTAAACTTGTAAAACCTCCTACATCACTGTTGCAATAAAACACACACGACTAGTCCTTCTCATGTAAATATCATAAAATGAACCAACAGGCACAACTATAGTATCTTTTCGAGGCAAGGTGCATATTCGATTCCCACTAGAGTAATTGTGAAGTAAATTCATACTGTGTTTAGCAGACACAACATAAACAAAAACTACCCGACAATTCATGCTACCCTTATTTCAGAGCCAAAGCATACGCACTAGAAGCCCCTCTTTAGAACATTGTCAGTAGAATAAAAGTACTCTCTTTTCTTTACTAGTGAAGTTCATCCTGCAATTCTTCTCGTCAACGGCACCAAATGCTAACTATGTATCTGAGCTTCCACAGTCACCACTCTCTGCATCTGCGCTCCTTCATCGATTTTTCTTCGAACTTGTTACTTATGTAGAAGAGCACCATGGGTTAGATGCCTATGTAACCAAAATTTAATGAAGCGAGGTCATTGGGAATTGTTGCTTCTAGTTTTCCAGATTGTCCAAGAAACAACTAGCCCTGCAAAGAGAACAAGCTTTCTCTATTTAATCGGGGAGGAGAAAATACATCCTCCAAACATGTCAACAGCGCATTCAGCTGGCCTACTCAAGGCAAATGCACAGAGAACTACCTGCCAAACCAATTTAGCTCGAGCACAAGCAAAAGAGCCAATAGTCCACAATTTCCTTGAAACCACAGAAGTCACACTGTTCATACCTAGACCAACCTCTTTTGATTATATCAGTATGCTAATATTAGAATGCACGATGAGCAACTAAGCTTTTCGCCTCCTTGTTTCCTTCATATTCTTGAGACATTTATCCTGGAACTATTAGAGATCCCAAGGAGACGCCTTGCGGATTGATGACCCAATGTCTGTGTCCCAAACGATTGCTCTAGTACTCAATACGCGATTGCTGACTACATTGTACCGCACATGTTTCTTGGCCTGTCATGCAAAAATAGTCATCAAAGCAAAAAAATATTGTTCAATACATAAATAATAAATAATAAGTAAAAATTGATAAACTATATCATAATCGACTTCAGTGCCAAACTCAGTCTATGTCCCTGTTTGGATTGAGTATAATTTTTCCGAAGCTCCCTGGCATCTAGAGCACAAGATTTACAGTCAATCCAAGATGATTTGTGCTCCAAAAAAAATATTAGCCCGATGTAACCTGCCATCCTTATCTTGAACGCATCTATGCTTGGCCTTCTCAGGTAATGTACAAGCAACATTTTCCCTGGAGAAACAGAACACATTAGGACAAAACGAGGCATATCAACGCAGGATTGGAGGAAAATAGAAGACACTTTTGAAATGGGGATGGCCTAGAAGTTGATAAGATATATACAACCTATGGTCACTACGCACTATATATATTAATTATGTGAACACTTTAAGAATAATATATTAGACAATTTGACTATCTACATCGTGGGTCCATATCAAAGTTTTGAATAGCTCCTGGCTATATAGCTCCTCTATAGCCCCTTACAACGGTTTGAGCATAGTGCCGCTAGATGGTATTCATGTACAATTTTCAGTGAAGTTGTGAATTAGCTGGTTATAGCCCTGTCATACCCTCACTATAGCTGATTTGTCGGACCGGTGCTATTTAGCATAGTTTGCTGTTTAAAACTATGGTTCATATGCATGTTTGAGGCTGCAAAAGATGATCTGCCTAATCAATTTCCATGTACTACAGAAAACACATGCGTACGTTGAGCCAATGTACCATATAACCAAGACAACCTAACCAATAATCATGAGTTTCGAACGCAACACACAATTGGTTGGACATCCCTCCCCAGATTTTTCCTAGCCATGAGTAGTTTCATCTAGCAGTGCAAAATAAACTACTGTTGTCTTTTACCGAACAAATTGAGGCACGGATCGATATAAGCATATAATCAACGCTGGCTATCATCAGACCTGCAGATGGATATGCTTTTAACAAGATAGACGGTCCAACCATTTCACAACAATCACATAGCTAGCGATCGACGCAATTAACCAAACCATGTATGCTGCAGAGTGCAGACTTTTGTCTCGCCAACACATGAATGCATAGTGGGGCAACGCGCAACCCAACCTATAGCTAACAATCCCAGTCATCTCAGCAGAACTGAAGATGACAATCAACATCTAACCATGACACTCACCGGTGCAATCGAATCCATCGAGTTCTCCTCTTGCATAGCGAGCAAGCGCAACTTCTCCAACAATGTCACAGTGTCCATCAAGCAACTCTATCTATCTCACCAAAACTGTTCTGTAGATATTATCAATATGCATGCCGGACGAAAATTTACTCCACGGCAGCTTCGGATGGCTATGCAAGTCAATGCCAATCACATCAAGGTTTAGAAGTTTGTAGTTATGGTGTCAAAAAGATCGAGCGGACGAAGCATAGCAGCAGGCGGTCAGTCTCCGGCTGCGGCGTCGTCTCCGGCTGCACGTCGAAGCAAGCAAGAAGCACGTGAGCAAGAGAAGGCGATTGACAAGGTTCTTGCGGTTCTTGCTGTTCTTGACTTCAGATTCAGAGTCGATCGGGAAGGCGAGAAAGATCTGACAGACCTTCGTTGTCGACGTAGCCGAAGAAGTATCTGACGCGGCCCGGTGGTGGAACATCAAGAATGTCATCCCGTAGCCCTTGCAGGATGTTGAGGACGTTGTCCAGATTCGCCACGGCCCGACGGGCGTGCTGAGCGGCGGTGGCATACCCATCGGCGGTCGCCTCACATGCCTCGACGGCGGTGGCAGCTCCCTCCGGCGAAGTAGCCACCGAAAGAAAATCGGCCACTGCAAGGGGAACATGCTCTAGCTCGGCCCGCGCGCGGTTCAGCCTGCGGAGCGCGTGCCTCACCTCCCTCCTCACGCCGACGAGCCACTCCGGATACCAGACGTGACGATTGTCCTCGCAGCGCAGAGAGAAGGAGTGTATCGCCTCCTCAGAAGGCTCGGTGCCCAGAAGAAGCTCGAGTCCGCGGCCGACGTTGACCAGAGGGCCAGAGTTCGGGCGATAGGGGGGCCCCGGCTCGGCGGCGGCGGCGAGGTCGGGCGCCTCGCGGCGGAGGTCAGCGACCCGGTCGCGCTCGAGGTTGAGGACGCGGTGGACGTCGCGGCGGAGGAGGACCAGGACCGCCCGGTCGGAGCCCCCGTGGGCCAGGTCGGCGATGCGGTTCGCCTCCGCGGCGGCGCGCTCGAGCTCATCCGCCGCATGCTCGAGCGTGTGGCGGGCCCCCTCAGCGTCAGCGACGATCCAAGCGAGGATGGGGAGGAACCGGTACCAGGTGCGGTCGTCGGGGATCAGCGCCTCCTCCATGGCCGCCGGTCGCCGCCTCCTTCGCTCCCCTCTCTCTCTCTCTCCCCCTCGCGGCCGGGCAGGGTATGAGCGTAGCGACGTGGAGAAACAGGAGCCACTCGTTTGAACCAAGGCGGCGGGGTCCGGATTGGGGGCAGCGCGGGCGGCCCAAAAACTGGAGTATCTTCTCTCTCGGCACGGGTGATGGGTCCGGGGCTGTCAGCAAAGCCCTGATTATTTTCTCTTTTAGTTTATTTTAGAGGAAAATGCTCTCGTTCAGCCGGCTGATCTCCCGCACGTGTCAACATCTTGAAGGCCGTCCGCTCAAATCTAATCCGATGGAGCACAACGACGCCGACCTAGGGGTTAAGGTTTTGTGACACCACCCTTTTTGAAAACCCTTGGACCGCAACAACAAGTGTGTTGTAGAGTGGCTAGGGCAATGGACACAGTCTTAGCTGGATCTAAATGCAAGGACGACAAGCTCTTGCAATTCATTCCCTCTTACTTCCCCTTATATACCCAAGCCCAAAACCTCTAAGGATATAACATGAAGTCCTCAATGCATTCAAAGAGAAGACTGAAATATTCTTGGAGATCGAGAGATTCTAGAGTGATATCACAAAATGAAAAGAATCTGTTAGACCCCTTCACAAAAGGGCCATCACAAAATTTGATAGGAAATACGGGGAGATGGGAATGAGTCTAATTGCTTACACTGGGACCCCAAGTGCAACGATTTGTACCTAGCAAGGATGCACGATTTGTACCTAGCAAGGAAGCAATCTTTGCATATATAGATTCATGAGAGAGAAGATGATATATAGATAGTGTGACAAACCCGTAGTCCAGGAGATGGACTACTCATAGCTTATCATGGGAGCAGCGAATCAATGGTCGATGAGAAAGGTGGCGAATTTTCCCTACAATGGCGGTGCCGACGCAGGGCTGCGGACACTTTCGTCTCGGATCGTGAAGTGGCAGCAGTGAAGAATTACACGATAATTGGGTCGCCGACCAGGGGCATAAATAGACCATGCAGCGAATGTAGGGACCAGATGTCCCTTTGTGGGTTGGCCACACATCCTATGTGGAAGGCTGTGTGGGCCCCATTTGTGGCCGACATATGGCTACCCCACCCATGTGTTGGCAGGTGTGGCATCCTCTAAAGTTATGATTAAACCTACTTATATTTTTTTCTAAGGTCCAAAAGTTCATGTAACTCACAGATACATAGACTTGAAGCTGGCCATATGCAATAGGTTTGTCCAAATAAAGTCATGACATTGCATGTTTTGCGAAGAAAATGACATGAACTTACAAAAAAACTGGATATATTTTGGCTGTATCATACAGATTCATGCGAGGTGTTGTTGTGGAAACCTAACGCATGTGATCGGAGGTCCTGTGAATTAGGACCTAGATAACCGGAGGAGAGTGTCTTTACCAACCCTCTCTGTTGAAGATGCACCACTCTCACAATTTGTATGGCGAGTTGATTTTTATCTTTGTGTTACGAGGCTTGTATAAGCAAAATGTCCTATAGAGCAACCTTACAAGAACATATACCTATGTGAGCTCAACTGCTAGACACGATCTATGAGAGAGGGCAATCTATAGTAAGCTAATGAATAGGACAAGAGTGTGGCTTATATGCTCTAGCCGTGGGGTTAGCTTTCAACAACCTAGTGATAGTAAAACAACTGGTGAAACTTGTTCATGCAAGACCGACCCTTCAAGACATA
This sequence comes from Triticum dicoccoides, assembly GCF_002162155.2. Classification (NCBI taxonomy): domain Eukaryota; kingdom Viridiplantae; phylum Streptophyta; class Magnoliopsida; order Poales; family Poaceae; genus Triticum; species Triticum dicoccoides. Next base: position 43,908,591 of record NC_041391.1, read on the forward strand.
GTCTATTTTTTTCTCAAATACGCACGAGTGTGCATATCATTCATTAAAAAAAGAAAGAGTGAAGACTCCCAAATCCATAGTTACAACATATAATTACATGCCGGGATTCTCCGACACCACCGGATGATCTAGTCACTACTCACGATTGGCCCACCATCCTCTACTTCAAAACCTACTGTGTTGCCTTTCAAGAGACCGGCCCTAACCCACAGAGCACCCTCCTCTCTAATCCTAAGTAATGTCGCAGTGAGAGACGGGACAACACCTTTAAACACGATGTCGTTTCGATGCTTCCAAATAATCCACATCCCAAGTAGGCATTTAGCACAAGTTGACTTCCGATGGGCTGAGCAACGATCCTGACGAAGGCACCAATCGCCAAGGCCTTCTCCATCTTGGGGCTCGAAGTCAGGCCTGCCCGTGATGTTCCCCATCCAATGCCAGACCTGTTTAGCAAAGACACAACCAACCAGGAGGTGCTGGATGGTCTCCTCATGTTTGTTGTGGTTAAGTGTAGCTTCTTATTCTAGGTGGATGTTCAAAGTTAACCAGTCTCTACTGAAAAAATTGGTATATCAAAATAATGATTGGAAGAGAGGATGACTAAATGCATGTCCAAGATCCGCTGAATGGTTGTTTCAATGAATTTCTGGACAAATCCTATAGGCGTGGAAAACCCGAATTCAACAAAGAGTACTTTGGGAACCCGGCCCGCATTAGTAGAAAAAGGGTCAAATGTGAGATACATTAGTCCCGGTTTGTAACAGAACCGACACTAATGTGTCCATTAATGTCGGTTCCAATGGCTAGGCGGGAGGAGCTCTTTAGTACCGGTTCATGGCGAACCTTTTGCACCGTTTTGTGCCACGAACCGGTACTAAAGAAAGTGGTGGCAGGATCTTGTCAGAGTGGGGCCCTTCCAGCACCTTTAGTACCGGTTCGTGGCACGAACCGGTACTAAAGGTCGTCCTATATAAACCCTTCGTCCACCCGCACTTTGTTCTTCCCCCTTTCCTCTCTCCCTCTCCTCTGTTCTTCCCTTCTTCCCCTCGAGTTCATCACAAAATTTGCCCCAGATTTGTCAAGATTTGCAGGCCCCAATCCATTCAAATGATCACAAAGGTTAGCAACTTTGTCCTTTCATCTCTCATTGCTAGATTAGCTCTTGCATTGGTTTATATAGTGATTAATTGTGGGTTTTAGTAATTTGTAAGGAATTATATGTGGTAGTATTTGATTTATATGCAATTTGAGGTCAAAATAACACTTAGTTTGCATATGTAGGTGTGGTTTACTTAGTGCCTTCTAAATCTCCGTCGTAACCACCGTCGATCTCCCGCACCGTCCCGTCGCCGGCACCACCTTGTGGTGAGCCTCTTGTTCATGAAATTTTATATAAAAAATTGATGTTTGTGTGATTTGGATATATAGTTACTCGTATAATTATCTTACCCGTACGTTGTTTGTTATACATAGTGCCATGGTTTTGATATCCGTCCCCGTCGGCCCTCATCCTTGTTATGATTCGGATGTGGTATATTCTCTTTTAAAACTATTTGTTGCATTTCGTGTTTATGACAAATTATGCCCATCAAGTTGACATAGATATTTTTATCTAGGAGGTATGTGAACCAGAAATTCCAACCGACCCTATTGTCGAGAGGTTAAATTTAGTTGAAAGAGAAAACGAGTATTTGAAAGAAAAATTGAAAAGAATTGAGGGGGAGAATATGGAATTGGAGTTGCATGTTGCCGATGTCGTTGATGTTCACAAGATCAAGATGGAGAAAATGCGCTTCAAGATTAGAAAGATTAGAATATATGCCATTGATAGTGAGGCTTGGTATCTTATGCTGTTGGATCAATTGTTACCTTAGTTGCGATCTTGATCGCATTTGTTGTTGCATTTAAATGCTTTAGCTAGAGAGTTATTTGTTCTTGCATTTAAGTGTTGTATGAACTTTATGTATGAACTTTATGTATTGTATTAATTTGGTGTTTACGGTGCTGTATATTTAAGATGAGACGACAATGGATGTACGATGACTGATGCTCTCCCGAGTTCATTAATGGTGTGCAAACTTTTCTGCTTGCGGCTGAGGCAAACAAGCGGGCGGATGGTTTTATGCCTTGTCCATGTGCTGGCTGTAAGAATGAATTAAATTACTCTAAGTCAAGAACTATTCACGTCCACCTATTTAAGTCCGATTTCGTGCCCCACTATAATGTTTGGACCAAGCACGGAGAAAGAGGGGTTATGATGGAAGACAATGAAGAAGAAGAGGACGACGACAGCTATCCTGGCCATGGGTTCCCTGAATACAATGATACAACAATGGGGGAAGAAGCTGAGCCAGTAATGCGGGAAGAAGCTGAGCCGGCAATGCGGGAAGAAGCTGAAGAAGAGGCATCAAATGAGCCCGTTGATGATCTAGGTCGGGCCATTGCCGATGCAAAGAGAAACTGCGCAAGTGATTTGGAGAAGAAGAAGTTGCAGCGCATGTTAGAGGATCACAAAAAATTGTTGTACCCGAATTGCGTAGGTGACAAGAAAAAGCTAGGCACCACACTGGAATTGCTGCAATGGAAGGCAGAGAATGGTGTATCTGACAAGGGATTTGGAAAGTTGCTGGTAATGATAAATAATATGCTTTCAAAGGACAACGAATTGCCCGAGAGTACGTACGAAGCAAAGAAGGCTGTCTGCCCTCTAGGGTTAGAGGTACAGAAGATACATGCATGCCCTAATGATTGCATCCTCTACCGCGATGAGTACGAGGATTTGAACGCTTGCCCAGTATGTGGTGCATTGCGCTATAAGATCAGTCGCGATGACCCTGGTGATGTCGAGGGCGAGCGCCCCAGGAAGAAGATACCTGCCAAGGTGATGTGGTATGCTCCTATAATACCACGGTTGAAATGTTTGCTCCAAAACAAAGAGCATGCCAAGGCAATGCGATGGCATAGAGAAAATCGGCCACTGCAAGGGGAACATGCTCTAGCTCGGCCCGCGCGCGGTTCAGCCTGCGGAGCGCGTGCCTCACCTCCCTCCTCACGCCGACGAGCCACTCCGGATACCAGACGTGACGATTGTCCTCGCAGCGCAGAGAGAAGGAGTGTATCGCCTCCTCAGAAGGCTCGGTGCCCAGAAGAAGCTCGAGTCCGCGGCCGACGTTGACCAGAGGGCCAGAGTTCGGGCGATAGGGGGGCCCCGGCTCGGCGGCGGCGGCGAGGTCGGGCGCCTCGCGGCGGAGGTCAGCGACCCGGTCGCGCTCGAGGTTGAGGACGCGGTGGACGTCGCGGCGGAGGAGGACCAGGACCGCCCGGTCGGAGCCCCCGTGGGCCAGGTCGGCGATGCGGTTCGCCTCCGCGGCGGCGCGCTCGAGCTCATCCGCCGCATGCTCGAGCGTGTGGCGGGCCCCCTCAGCGTCAGCGACGATCCAAGCGAGGATGGGGAGGAACCGGTACCAGGTGCGGTCGTCGGGGATCAGCGCCTCCTCCATGGCCGCCGGTCGCCGCCTCCTTCGCTCCCCTCTCTCTCTCTCCCCCTCGCGGCCGGGCAGGGTATGAGCGTAGCGACGTGGAGAAACAGGAGCCACTCGTTTGAACCAAGGCGGCGGGGTCCGGATTGGGGGCAGCGCGGGCGGCCCAAAAACTGGAGTATCTTCTCTCTCGGCACGGGTGATGGGTCTGGGGCTGTCAGCAAAGCCCTGATTATTTTCTCTTTTAGTTTATTTTAGAGGAAAATGCTCTCGTTCAGCCGGCTGATCTCCCGCACGTGTCAACATCTTGAAGGCCGTCCGCTCAAATCTAATCCGATGGAGCACAACGACGCCGACCTAGGGGTTAAGGTTTTGTGACACCACCCTTTTTGCAAACCCTTGGACCGCAACAACCGGTGTGTTGTAGAGTGGATAGGGCGATGGACACAGTCTTAGCTGGATCTAAATGCAAGGACGATGAGCTCTTGCAATTCATTCCCTCTTACTTCCCCTTATATACCCAAGCCCAAAACCTCTAAGGATATAACATGAAGTCCTCAATGCATTCAAAGAGAAGACTGAAATATTCTTGGAGATCGAGAGATTCTAGAGTGATATCACAAAATGAAAAGAATCTGTTAGACCCCTTCACAAAAGGGCCATCACAAAATTTGATAGGAAATACGGGGAGATGGGAATGAGTCTAATTGCTTACACTGGGACCCCAAGTGCAACGATTTGTACCTAGCAAGGATGCACGATTTGTACCTAGCAAGGAAGCAATCTTTGCATATATAGATTCATGAGAGAGAAGATGATATATAGATAGTGTGACAAACCCGTAGTCCAGGAGATGGACTACTCATAGCTTATCATGGGAGCAGCGAATCAATGGTCGATGAGAAAGGTGGCGAATTTTCCCTACAATGGCGGTGCCGACGCAGGGCTGCGGACACTTTCGTCTCGGATCGTGAAGTGGCAGCAGTGAAGAATTACACGATAATTGGGTCGCCGACCAGGGGCATAAATAGACCATGCAGCGAATGTAGGGACCAGATGTCCCTTTGTGGGTTGGCCACACATCCTATGTGGAAGGCTGTGTGGGCCCCATTTGTGGCCGACATATGGCTACCCCACCCATGTGTTGGCAGGTGTGGCATCCTCTAAAGTTATGATTAAACCTACTTATATTTTTTTCTAAGGTCCAAAAGTTCATGTAACTCACAGATACATAGACTTGAAGCTGGCCATATGCAATAGGTTTGTCCAAATAAAGTCATGACATTGCATGTTTTGCGAAGAAAATGACATGAACTTACAAAAAAACTGGATATATTTTGGCTGTATCATACAGATTCATGCGAGGTGTTGTTGTGGAAACCTAACGCATGTGATCGGAGGTCCTGTGAATTAGGACCTAGATAACCGGAGGAGAGTGTCTTTACCAACCCTCTCTGTTGAAGATGCACCACTCTCACAATTTGTATGGCGAGTTGATTTTTATCTTTGTGTTACGAGGCTTGTATAAGCAAAATGTCCTATAGAGCAACCTTACAAGAACATATACCTATGTGAGCTCAACTGCTAGACACGATCTATGAGAGAGGGCAATCTATAGTAAGCTAATGAATAGGACAAGAGTGTGGCTTATATGCTCTAGCCGTGGGGTTAGCTTTCAACAACCTAGTGATAGTAAAACAACTGGTGAAACTTGTTCATGCAAGACCGACCCTTCAAGACATAGTCTATTTTTTTCTCAAATACGCACGAGTGTGCATATCATTCATTAAAAAAAGAAAGAGTGAAGACTCCCAAATCCATAGTTACAACATATAATTACATGCCGGGATTCTCCGACACCACCGGATGATCTAGTCACTACTCACGATTGGCCCACCATCCTCTACTTCAAAACCTACTGTGTTGCCTTTCAAGAGACCGGCCCTAACCCACAGAGCACCCTCCTCTCTAATCCTAAGTAATGTCGCAGTGAGAGACGGGACAACACCTTTAAACACGATGTCGTTTCGATGCTTCCAAATAATCCACATCCCAAGTAGGCATTTAGCACAAGTTGACTTCCGATGGGCTGAGCAACGATCCTGACGAAGGCACCAATCGCCAAGGCCTTCTCCATCTTGGGGCTCGAAGTCAGGCCTGCCCGTGATGTTCCCCATCCAATGCCAGACCTGTTTAGCAAAGACACAACCAACCAGGAGGTGCTGGATGGTCTCCTCATGTTTGTTGTGGTTAAGTGTAGCTTCTTATTCTAGGTGGATGTTCAAAGTTAACCAGTCTCTACTGAAAAAATTGGTATATCAAAATAATGATTGGAAGAGAGGATGACTAAATGCATGTCCAAGATCCGCTGAATGGTTGTTTCAATGAATTTCTGGACAAATCCTATAGGCGTGGAAAACCCGAATTCAACAAAGAGTACTTTGGGAACCCGGCCCGCATTAGTAGAAAAAGGGTCAAATGTGAGATACATTAGTCCCGGTTTGTAACAGAACCGACACTAATGTTTCCATTAATGTCGGTTCCAATGGCTAGGCGGGAGGAGCTCTTTAGTACCGGTTCATGGCGAACCTTTAGCACCGTTTTGTGCCACGAACCGGTACTAAAGAAAGTGGTGGCAGGATCTTGTCAGAGTGGGGCCCTTCCAGCACCTTTAGTACCGGTTCGTGGCACGAACCGGTACTAAAGGTCGTCCTATATAAACCCTTCGTCCACCCGCACTTTGTTCTTCCCCCTTTCCTCTCTCCCTCTCCTCTGTTCTTCCCTTCTTCCTCTCGAGTTCATCACAAAATTTGCCCCAGATTTGTCAAGATTTGCAGGCCCCAATCCATTCAAATGATCACAAAGGTTAGCAACTTTGTCCTTTCATCTCTCATTGCTAGATTAGCTCTTGCATTGGTTTATATAGTGATTAATTGTGGGTTTTAGTAATTTGTAAGGAATTATATGTGGTAGTATTTGATTTATATGCAATTTGAGGTCAAAATAACACTTAGTTTGCATATGTAGGTGTGGTTTACTTAGTGCCTTCTAAATCTCCGTCGTAACCACCGTCGATCTCCCGCACCGTCCCGTCGCCGGCACCACCTTGTGGTGAGCCTCTTGTTCATGAAATTTTATATAAAAAATTGATGTTTGTGTGATTTGGATATATAGTTACTCGTATAATTATCTTACCCGTACGTTGTTTGTTATACATAGTGCCATGGTTTTGATATCCGTCCCCGTCGGCCCTCATCCTTGTTATGATTCGGATGTGGTATATTCTCTTTTAAAACTATTTGTTGCATTTCGTGTTTATGACAAATTATGCCCATCAAGTTGACATAGATATTTTTATCTAGGAGGTATGTGAACCAGAAATTCCAACCGACCCTATTGTCGAGAGGTTAAATTTAGTTGAAAGAGAAAACGAGTATTTGAAAGAAAAATTGAAAAGAATTGAGGGGGAGAATATGGAATTGGAGTTGCATGTTGCCGATGTCGTTGATGTTCACAAGATCAAGATGGAGAAAATGCGCTTCAAGATTAGAAAGATTAGAATATATGCCATTGATAGTGAGGCTTGGTATCTTATGCTGTTGGATCAATTGTTACCTTAGTTGCGATCTTGATCGCATTTGTTGTTGCATTTAAATGCTTTAGCTAGAGAGTTATTTGTTCTTGCATTTAAGTGTTGTATGAACTTTATGTATGAACTTTATGTATTGTATTAATTTGGTGTTTACGGTGCTGTATATTTAAGATGAGACGACAATGGATGTACGATGACTGATGCTCTCCCGAGTTCATTAATGGTGTGCAAACTTTTCTGCTTGCGGCTGAGGCAAACAAGCGGGCGGATGGTTTTATGCCTTGTCCATGTGCTGGCTGTAAGAATGAATTAAATTACTCTAAGTCAAGAACTATTCACGTCCACCTATTTAAGTCCGATTTCGTGCCCCACTATAATGTTTGGACCAAGCACGGAGAAAGAGGGGTTATGATGGAAGACAATGAAGAAGAAGAGGACGACGACAGCTATCCTGGCCATGGGTTCCCTGAATACAATGATACAACAATGGGGGAAGAAGCTGAGCCAGTAATGCGGGAAGAAGCTGAGCCGGCAATGCGGGAAGAAGCTGAAGAAGAGGCATCAAATGAGCCCGTTGATGATCTAGGTCGGGCCATTGCCGATGCAAAGAGAAACTGCGCAAGTGATTTGGAGAAGAAGAAGTTGCAGCGCATGTTAGAGGATCACAAAAAATTGTTGTACCCGAATTGCGTAGGTGACAAGAAAAAGCTAGGCACCACACTGGAATTGCTGCAATGGAAGGCAGAGAATGGTGTATCTGACAAGGGATTTGGAAAGTTGCTGGTAATGATAAATAATATGCTTTCAAAGGACAACGAATTGCCCGAGAGTACGTACGAAGCAAAGAAGGCTGTCTGCCCTCTAGGGTTAGAGGTACAGAAGATACATGCATGCCCTAATGATTGCATCCTCTACCGCGATGAGTACGAGGATTTGAACGCTTGCCCAGTATGTGGTGCATTGCGCTATAAGATCAGTCGCGATGACCCTGGTGATGTCGAGGGCGAGCGCCCCAGGAAGAAGATACCTGCCAAGGTGATGTGGTATGCTCCTATAATACCACGGTTGAAATGTTTGCTCCAAAACAAAGAGCATGCCAAGGCAATGCGATGGCATAGAGAAGACCCTAAGAAAGACGGAAAGTTGAGAGTACCCGCTAACGGGTCGCAGTGGAGAAAAATCGAAAGAAAGTACGGGAAGGAGTTTGCAGATGACGCAAGGAACGTATGGTTTGGTCTAAGCGCAGATGGCATTAATCCTTTTGGGGAGCAGAGCAGCAACCATAGCACCTGGCCTATGACTCTATGTTTGTATAACCTTCCTCCTTGGTTGTGCATGAAGCGGAAGTTCATTATGATGCCAGTGCTCATCCAAGGCCCTAAGCATCCCGACAACGACATTGATGTGCAATCTGGCAACGACATTGATGTGTACCTAAGGCCATTAGTTGAAGAACTCTTACAACTGTGGAATGGAACAGGTGTACGTGTGTGGGATGGGCACAAACAGGAAGAATTTGACCTAAAGGTGTTGCTGTTCATGACCATCAATGATTGGCCTGCTCTCAGTAACCTTTCAGGATAGACAAACAAGAGATACCGCGCATGCACGCACTGTTTGGATGATACCGACAGTATATATTTGGACAATTGTAGGAAGAATGTGTACCTGGTACATCATCGATTTCTTCCGAGCAGGCATCCCGTAAGAAAGAAAGGCAAGCATTTCAAAGGTGAGGCGGATCACCGGATGAAGCCTCACCACCGTATCGGAGCTGATGTACATGATATGGTCAAGGATTTGAAGGTAGTCTTTGGAAAGGGTCCTGGTGGACAACCTGTTCCGAATGTCGCTGACGGACGCACACCCATGTGGAAGAAGATATCTATATTTTGGGACCTGCCCTATTGGAAATACCTAGACGTCCGCTCCGCAATCGACGTGATGCACGTGACGAAGAATCTTTGTGTGACCCTGCTTGTCTTCTTGGGCGTGTATGGGAAGACAAAAGATACACCTGAGGACGGGAGGACCAGCAACGTATGCACGGAAAAGACGGCATACATCAGGGTCATGCAAGCTACGCTCTTACCAAAGAAGAGAAGGAAATATTCTTTGAATGCCTGCTCAGTATTAAGGTACCGTCTAGCTTCTCGTCGAATATAAAGGGAATAATAAACATGGCAGAGAAAAAGTTCCAGAACCTAAAGTCTCATGACTGCCACGTGATTATGACGCAACTGCTTCTGGTTGCATTGAGGGGGCTTGTACCGAAAAACGTTTGATTAGCCATTGTGAAGCTATGTACATTCCTCAATGCAATCTCTCAGAAGGTAATCGATCCAGAAATCATACCAAGGTTAGAGAATGATTTGGTGCAATGTCTTGTCAGTTTCGAGTTGGTGTTCCCACCATCCTTTTTCAACATCATGACGCATGTCCTAGTTCACCTATGCGAAGAGATTAACGTTTAGGGTCCTGTATTTCTACATAATATGTTCCCCTTTGAGAGGTTCATGGGAGTCTTAAATAAATATGTTCATAATCGTGCTAGGCCAGAAGGAAGCATCTCCAAGGGCCATGAAAATGAGGAGGTCATTGAGTTTTGTATTGACTTTATTCCTGACCTTAAGCCGATTGGTGTTCCTGAATCACGGTATAAGGCACGCTAGGAGGGGATCAAATAATATGTATGGACGGACATTCTCTCACTGAAGCACACTACACAGTTCTACAGAATTCCGCCTTGGTGGCTCCGTATATGGATGAACACAAGAATTTTCGACGCTCCAAACACCCGGAGCGGTCTGATGACTGGATTACACATGAACAAACCAGGAGTTTTGCTGGATGGTTGCAGACACGTACCATGCATGATGCCTCTATTGAAGATGACCTTTATTTGCTATCCCAGTTACCATCTTCGAATATAATGACTTACAAAGGGTACGAGATAAATGGTAATACATTTTACACGATCACCCAAGATAAGAAGAGGACCAACCAAAATAGTGGTGTCCGCTTCGATGCAATAACCAAGACGGAAAAGGAAACATATTATGGTTACATAGAGGACATATGGGAACTTAACTATGGAGGTGGTTTGAAGGTCCCTTTGTTTCGGTGCAAATGGGTCAATGTGACACGAGGCAGGGTAACGGAAGACCCGCAGTACGGAATGACAACAGTGGATCTCAACAATCTTGCGTATGCAGACGAACCATTCGTCCTAGCCAATGATGTGGCACAGGTTTTTTATGTGAAGGACATGTCTACCAAGCTGAGAAAAAGAAAAGATAAGGAAGCGAATGCATCATACGATGAGCCAAAGCGGCACATAGTTCTTTCTGGGAAGAGAAACATCTTGGGAGTGGATGACAAGATAGACATGTCAGGAGATTATGAAAAGTTTGATGAAATTGCTCCATTCACAGTGAATATTGACCCGAGCATCCCGTTAAATGATGAAGATTTTCCATGGTTACGGCGCAAAAGGACACACGCGAAGAAAAAGTTTCACACCCAAAGATCTGGGATGTGATCGGCTTCACTATCATCACTTTCTTCTGTGTTTCACACCCAGGAGGGAATCTCTGTAATAGTTAGGGTAGCTAGCTAGTTATGTGTTTTGGCATTTGAAACGCGAAGAAATTTTATGTGCAAACAAATTCTTTCATGCATTTACTGATTTTTTCAGCTAAATTGAAAAATACTTCAAATGAACTCCAAAAAGGTTGAAAGTTGGAATGGTATCATAATTTTACCCACATAGCATGTGCAAAAAAGTAGAGAGGGTTACGGCAAAAATTGGATGCACTTCGTGTACAAAATGGACAATCTCTTTCGAACTATCAGGGTTTCGGATGAAAACTCATCTGTTACAAAGGCATTTCATTTTTTAAATAACCTAAACATTATCAAATTGAATATAATGATAAAACACACTAATATTAAACATAATAAAAAAGAATCAATAAAAAAATATATTTTTAAAGTTAAGTTATTCACAAACTAGTGATACACACAAATTTCAAATAATCCAAAATTTAAACTATTCAAATTTGAAAACTACCGGCACTAACAGAAAGTTAGTATTTTTTGTACGTAAAGCAAAAATATTCACAAAGAAACTCTAAATACAGCAAAAAACAACTAAAAAATAAATAAAACAAAATTAATAATGCCGAAAAGAAAAAAAAAGAAAAAAAGGTCGCCTACTGGGCCAAAGCGGCCTGCATACGACTAGAAACCCGACCTGTTGTTGAGCCAGGACGCAGGCCCACAAGCCCAGTAGGCCCCACATGGCAGAGTAGCAGAGGTAGGCCCAGAAGGCCTACTTTTGAGAGGAGCTCAGTGCAGTGCCCGCACCGGGGCTTATAAACTAGTCCTGGCGCTCCTCGACTAGCGAGATGGGACTAAACATCTGCGCCCCTTGCCTGGCAGCGCACCCCCCAATAGTATTGGGTCGTGATACCAACCGGTACTAAAGGGGGGGGGTCTTTAGTACCGGTTGGAGCCACCACCCGGTACTAAAGGGATGCGCTTCCCGCCACTTCGCCTGGCCAAAAGAGACCTTTAGTACCGGTTGGTGGCCCAACCGGTACTAAAGGGGTGTTCTATAAGAAAACAGTTCGAAGAATTTCCCCAGTTTCCTTCTCCACTTCCCTCTGCTTCATCGTCGCCGCCTAGTCCCGTGCCATCGCCACCCCCATCGCGCCATCCCCGTCGACTCCGCGCCGCCCCTGTCCTCGTCTCGCCGCCCCCGTCATGTCGTCCGCGTCGCCGGCCCGTCCCCGTCCCCGCACCGGCCAGCGTCCCCATTCCCGCACCGGTCCGCGTCACCGTCGCTGTCGCCTGGAACTTGCCGTCGCCGTCGCCTCGACCTCTCGCCCGCGCTGTGAGCCCCTGTCCCCCTCCCCTCCCTCCAATCGAAGCCGCCGCGCCACGGACGCCGTCGCCTTGGCTCGCCGTCGCCGTTGCCTCTGCACACACATGCATACACATACACACACATACACACAAACACACATACACACAATGTTTTTAGTTTTTAGTTTTTTAGTTTTTTGTTTTTAGTTTTTCTGTTTTTAATTTTTAGTTTTTAGTTTTTTTCTGTTTTTTCTGTATTAATGTTATAGAAATGTTAGTTAAATATAGAAATGTTAGAAATGTTAGTTATATAGAAATGTTAGTTTTTTCTATATTAATGTTATAGAAATGCTAGTTTTTCTGTACTAATGTTATAGAAATGTTAGTTATATAGAAATGTTAGAAATGTTAAAGAAAAATTAGTTATACAATTTTAGTTATAGAAATGTTAGTTTTAGAAAAATTAGTTATACAATTTTAGTTATAGAAATGTTAGAAATCACAATCCAATCATTTAAAAAATGTTACTTTTGCGGCATATAATATTTGTTGTCGACGATGCCCGGCCCGCATCCTCGCCGTCGACCCGTTCGCGACGACGTCCTGCTTCAGAGGACCCATGCCAGGGACTGGGCTCCGCCGGGCTGGCACTGGGAGGTGCTACCTTCAGGGGCGCGACGCTTGGTGAGGAACCCGGCCCCGGGTCCCGTCGTCGACCCTGATCTCCTTTGGTAGCGTTCGTGTGGGCCACTTTCGGTGCGGAGGGAGCCGGCCCCGCCGGAGGTGGTACGTCGCTGTGTCAGGGAGGAGGACGAGCACGTTCATTGCTACATGGCTGCTAGGGACGTCAGGTTCTCCAATACCTGGCAGGTTCTTTGGGGAGATCACCCGAGCGATGATCCAGTGATGGTTCCTTCACTTTGGTTGTCCACCGCCCGCGCCTCAGGAACCGCGAGTGGCCTAGATTACTCTTTAGTATTCGATCGTGATGTATTCGATATATAATATTCGAGATGATTTATTCGAGATTATATATATTATTCGAGACGATGTATTCGATACTATATATATTATTCAAGACGATGTATTCGAGATTATATTCGATGATGCTTATTATGTACTATGATTGATTCAGTTTTTCCTTATTAATTGATTGCATCCATGCATTGTAATTTGAATACTAAATTGTTTTATATTTCTTTTGGATTAGTTAAATAAAAGCTATCGCGGACAATACCGGCAGAGAGGGAGAAGAGGCCCTGTTCAATATCATACGCCATCCTCGCGGGCCAGATGATGATCAGAATGAAGAAGATTATGACGGCTCTGAATATCTAAACAACACCAGGGAGGGTTGATAACCGACAAGTATATGGGATCGCAACAGTTTTCGAGGGTAGAGTATGAAAGTGCTAGTTATCGACTAGAGGGGGGTGAATAGGCGATTTTTATCAAAGTCTTCAAAACTTGGAAGTTTCGAAGACAAACAATAGAAATGACCTAATTGATATGCAGCGGAAGATAAACTACAACAAGCAAGCCATAGTCAAGTATGCAATAATGTGAACGAACAAAGACTAATAGCAGCTAGGTAGTAAGGATCAGGATGGAAGATAGTATGAAGCCAATCAACGATAGTAGTCAAGCAATGAAGTCAAACAGATAAGACAAATAAGCAATGACTTCACGAAGACAAACTCAAAGTAAAGGAGGGAAGGGATATAACCAGTCACTTGCCAAAGACACAAGATTTGTTGGACGAGTTCCAGTTGCTGTGACAACTGTACATCTGGTTAGGGAGGCTGAGATTCAACTCAGAAGACCGCGTCTTCACCTTATTCCCCTTGAGCTAAGGACACACAGTCCTCGCCCAATCACTCTGGTAAGTCTTCAAGGTAGACTTCCGAACCTTCACAGACTTCGTTCACCGGCAATCCACAATGACTCTTGGATGCTCGGAACGCGACGCCTAACTGGCTGGAGGATACACAGTCCTCAAGTGTAATAAGTCTTCAGGTCACACAGACAGAAAGACTTCAGTGATGCCTAACACTCTTTGGCTCTGGGTGTTTGGGCATTGTCCTCGCAAGGATTTCTCTCTCAAAGGCTTCGAGGTGGGTTGCTCTCAAAATGACAAAAGCCGTAAACTAACTCTGAGCAGCCGCCAATTTATGGTGTAGGGGGTGGGCTATTTATAGCCACAAGGCAACCCGACCTGATATGTCCGAAATGACCCTGGGTCACTAAGGAACTGACACGTGTTCCAATGGTCAGATTTCAAACAGACACGCAACTTTACTTGGGCTACAAGCAAAGCTGACTCATCCAGCTCTGGATAAGATTTGCTCTCATTGTCTTCGCTCGAATACATAGGATTTGGGTTGAGCATCACTTCAATCACTCTGACTTTGTTCACTTGGACCCCACTTAACAGTATGGTGGTTCCTATGACTCAACAAAGAAGAAAAGGAAACAACGAAACAACACAGTCTTCGCGCTCCATAGTCTTCACTCAATGTCTTCTCATGTCATAGTCTTCAGTGTGAATATCTTCACACACCACCATTGTCTTCAATGTCTTCATACATTTTTAGGGGTCATCTCCGGTAGGTAAACCGAATCAATGAGGGACACTTCCTGCGTTATCCTGCAATTCTCACAAATGCATTAGTCCCTCAACCAACTTTGTCGTCAATACTCCAAAACCAATTAGGGGTGGCACTAGATGCACTTACAATCTCCCCCTTTTTGGCGATTGATGACAAACTAGTTGAAGTTTTCAACGGGAAAGAAGTATGTGAAATTGTAAAGGATAGGGTATTGTCTTCATAAGTGGCAAGGGCTCCCCCTGAAGATGTGCATATAAATGATTTGCTTTTGGAATGCAAATGCACATGGCAGGTTGTACTTGTGGAGATCCTCTTCAACTTATGAAGATAATTCATCATGCACGAAATGATATAACTAAGAGAATGACATGCAAAATGAAAAATGGACGTCTGCAGAATGATCTAAGTGCGGAAGTTATCATCGCACGTGGAAACGCAAATAAGTAGCAGACGACCATCAAGTTTAAGTGTTACAACTCAAAGAACAAAGTGTATCAAAAGCAAGAGTTGTAACCACTAGGCAAAATATAAAGCAACTGCTCATATGAACCCGCTTGAAGACTATCAAACTCATACGCTTCTCCCCCTTTTGTCAGTAATGACCAAAAAGGTTTGAAGACATAGAGCATCTACTCGTCCTCATGAGGAGTACTTGAAGCCGCAGGGTTGTCGTTGTCGTTTGGCGGTGCAGACGAACTTGGTGCAGTGTCGATGCGTGCAGAAGTAGGGGGTGGTGAAGTAGCATCGTCTTCATCATCGATCACATTGGCATTTACAGTTGCCGCGGAGGAAGAATAGTTAGAGTCTTCAAGAGATGGAGTTCTATGTAGGACAGCATTCCGTGGAGGAGTGGAGTCAAACTTGAATCTCTCAGTGAAGCCATCGTCTTGAAGATCTGCTTCAGCACTGAGCAGGGTCAAACTCTTCCATGATCGCCGACCTGTTTCGTGAGTGACAAATGCATTCTTGGTGGCAAGGTTTCGAATGCAATTTACATCCACCAAGAGGCTTTGCATCTGACGCTTGAGCCAAAAATGATGCTTATCTTGTTTCTGATGCAGGGCCACAAGAAGTTCTCGGTCATTTAGGACCCGAGAGCGCTTCCGAGGTCTTTGAGAAATTGTACTCTCAGTAGCTTCAGTTGGCGCACGATGAGGTAGACGAGTGTTTCCAGCCATTGGATAGACACGCATGACAGCTTGGAATCCTTCCATAGGCTGAGTGAAGCTTTGATGTTCAGCATTTTGAAGACAAAGAGGCTTCTTGGCAGGCTCAGGGTATATGGCTTCAACTGACATATCAACCTCTGGTAGGAAGATCACATGATTGCGAGCAGAGGGCTGATAGTTGATAGCAGAATGTTGCTTCATGAGGCGCATGACCCATGGAGCATAGAATTTCAGTCCGAAAAGGTCAGATCCAGATGCAGCCAGTTGCCTAATGAAGAAATCTTGTGCATTGAAGTTGATGCCATTGAGGATGTAAAAGACCAATGTCTTCATGGCTCCTTCAAGTTTTGCAGCCGATGAATGTCCTTTGATCGGCCATAGAGTCCGCCTGATGATGTGATATATAGTGCGTGGCAGATACTCAAGGTCATCAACAAAGAACTCCTTTGGGTATTCAGCGTCATGTGGCAATGGCTTCATCATGCTCAACATCTGGCTCATGTTTGGTTCTGGCTTGTGGAAGATGCTCTCCAGTGCATTGCGGTGGTTTTGACAACCAGGTTCATACAGCTCTCCGGGAGTGGATAGGCCTGTAAGCTCAATGATGTCAAGAGCTTTGGCTTCATGATGAACATTTCCTGTCATCCACTCGAGAACCCATGTCTTTGTATCTCTGTTGTAGCCGCGAATGTGGAGGGTAGCATAGAATTGAAGCAATAGTTCTTCATTCCAGTGTTCTTTGTCTATCACAAAGCTGAGCAGACCAGCATCACGAAAGCAGTCAAGTGTTTCTTCTAAGCATGGCAGTCCAGCAATGGCTTCAGTGTCGAGGCGCATATGAGGGAAAATGCGCCCTTGATCATACAGAACACAGGAGTAATAGCTTCGTTGCTGATGACTCCAGAAACGATTTGATGATATTCTTGGCCTTGTGTAGGGGTTCTTTGAGCTGTCAAAGAATGTGTTGTGGCTTTTGAAGCCATTTGCATTGAAGGACCCGACAGATGTGGCAGTACCTGGAAACCTTGGCAGTCTTGGCTTTGGCTTCTGGACCAGAGGCCTATGCTCAATGTGATAGTCAAACTGAGGACCAGAGACATTAGGAGGAGGGACCAGAACGGGCCATCTTACTGTGACTAGCTCGCCATGGTTGTATGCTTGCTCAATTGTATAGGGCCTTGGTGGCGGAATAGGAGTAGTGGCAGCAACAGTGGCTTCAGGAGCATTTTCAGCATTGACTTCCGGTACGGTGCTTGGGACAGGCTCCACATTAGCTTCAGCCATGACTATGTCATTGGCTTCATTGGTGTTGGTGGTGGCAGCCTCAAGATTTTCAACCTCCACTTGATGAGCTGGAGGGTCAGGCACATACACGTTCACTTCATGAACAGCTTCTTCAGGAATGGGGGGAGTAGGGACACGTTCTTCTTGAAGTTCGTCATTGGCTGATGCAGCCGGATTGTCTTCAGCAGCTGGGGCTTCAGACACGGAGACATTCACAGTTGGAGTGGCTTCTGAAAACACTTGACGTGCAACAAGTTGATGATGCACTTCTCCTTCTGGAACGCTCGGAAGAGGGACTTGAGGCCTTGGTCCTTTGCGAAGCCTTTGTAATACAGGCGACGCCTTTGGAGATGGAGTAGGCAGGTCCTCATCCTTTTCAACTTGCACGGATGGTGTGACTTGTTGTTGTTGGGGAGTACTGGGGAAGTCTTGTTGTTGCGGGCGATCAGCCCATGAAGCATCCTGAGCAATTCGCGTCAGAGGACGACCAATGCTGATGATTTCGCTGTTCGTAAGAATAGGCGATGATACCACATTGTATTCAATTTGAGGAAGAACTTCATCATCTTCAACATTGTCATGGTGACCAATGTCTTCAGCAGTGATGGGATCAACTGCTAGAATCTCTTAAGCTTCAGGAGCCTCTGTGGAAGCAGGCTCATGAACAGTCATTCATAGTTCTTGGGTTGCAGATGCAGGACGAACCACTGAGATGGATTCAACAACAAGGGGCTCTGTGGGAGCAGCCCAATTCTTCTTGGTCTAAGTGCTTTTTCTTGGAGGGAGCAGCATCAGAGGCTTCTAAGGTTTTCTTTTTTCTGGCTTCAGCCTCTGCAGCCCTCGTCTTCTTCTGTTCAGAAGCGTTTGACGTGACTTTTGGCTTCGAGCCAGTCATGCTGCTTGGGAAGACAATGCGAGGTTCATCTTGCCTTGACGGTGCAGATTGGACAGTCGATTGCTTCTTCTTCTTTGCAGCCATCCTGGGGTCGATGCCAGGACGACCAAGAGCCTTGCGCTTCTCAGCCTCATTGTAGGCAAGCACACACTTGTCAGCCAGATTCTTCATGCACTCTCTAGAGCCTCGAGCTTCTTCATGCTTCTTGTGAAAGGCTTCTTTGAGCTCGTGCAGCATGATCTTGAATTTCTTGACATCTTGCATGTTGAGCGTGGCCACATGCTTCTTGAACTGAGCCTTTTCATAGTCAATCTTGTGCTTCAGTTCGACGATGCGCTGAGCAGTAGCTAGCTCAGAAGCAATGGCGCCATTGATGGCGACGCTGAGGCCAATGGGAAGTTGCAAGTCATCAAAGCTGAGATTTGGTGTGTCAAACCATTCATCAATGAAGTTGTGGGTGATTGCCACGTCAAATAGAGGCAAGTTGTTGAGGATCTTAGCTTCTTCCTTGCTCTTGATTAGTTGCTCAAGAGCATCATCTGCAAGATCGTCATCGCTGGACAGATCAATGCGCTCTTCACGCAGAATAGCAGCAGGAGTCAATGTCTCATCAGTACTCTTGATGAATTTCTTTTTCTTCTCCGTCTTCTTGGAGATGCGTGAAAGATCTTCAGACTGCACACTGTCTTCAGGAGGTGCAGTGGCCAGTGGCTTCACACGAGAAGCTTTTGGAGGTGCAACTGATGTTGAAGCCTTAATTTTCTTTGGCTTCTGCGGCCTTGGAGGAGGAGCTGGGGCTTCATCAGTATCAACATCATTATCAGAATGATCCACTTTGGCACCTTGTACCAAGATGTAAGAGATGAGGCCATCAAGGTTCGAAAAGGGGCCGATTCTATTTTCTTCCGCTTCACGTGTGCCATCATCACGGGGAGCAGAGGGACCAGGATTGAAGTCTAATCCCCATGACTTCTTGTTTTCCTTTGCCGATGCCTTTGCATACTGGAAGTTGCGCTTGAAGAGATTATCGTCACGACACCAGAGCAATGATGATGGATCAACATTCTCAGGCTGTGGTCCATGGACCATACAAGGATAGAATTCTTGTGCAATGGCTTCATCTTTGTTCTTGGGGGGAAGGCCTCGATAGAGAATATCACCCCAAGGACTCTTTATAGCATTCTTCTCAGCGTACTCCTGGGTCACAAACTTGTACTTGAACCATTGTTCAGCCCAATAGCATCGAATCCATTGGATTCGTGTCTTGCACTGATTATAATCCTCTTCAGGATCTGTCTTGTAAAGTTCTGCAAGATCATCAGGCAGATCCTTTGATGTTCCCCCTCGACGCTGTCTGCCACCCTTCCTTACTGATTTCTCTGCAGCCATGAACTTCAAACTGAATGGTTTCAATATGTTCAAAGGCTTCAAGGGCTTTCGCTTGCTGGTCAAACAGGAACTAGCTTCAGGAGAGTTAATGTGTTGCTGTAAGAATTCTGCAAACGAATGCAGACCATAAGAACCAAGGGATTCTCCCACGGACATGTACCTGTGACAGCATTAGAGATGCGAGGGAAGGGGGAGAGGTCATATGCATTCTCAGAAGATTTTCAAGATAAATCAGTTTGAAGACATTGACCTCATGTTGCGAAGACATTCACTTATATGTTGAGAGTCGGTTCCAGATTTGTACGAATCCGTGAATAAGTACAAGTGAGGAATCTAACTAGATATGAAGCTTAAGTGAATATACTAGGCAGCATGAGATCCAGACAGAATAGATCTAACTTTGTATAGACAGAAACCAATTTTGGTAAATTAGATGAATCATTGAGGATCAAAAAGATGGTAAAAATAGAGTTATATTTACCACTCGAAGAACTGCTAGATGGGATGAATTGGAGACCGAGCAGTTCAATCCACCGTGCCCTAACTTGGCGATGGAGGACACCTACGGCGGCGGCGGAGAGGACGATGCCCACGGCCGGCGTGAGGACGGCATCGGAGAAGTCGCGGCAGCTAAGCGCTTCGTCGCCGGCGTCGTCGAGAGCTAGCGGTGGCGCTAGGGTTTTGACGAGGTGGAGAGGTGGAATAAGGTTTTCTTGACCGCAGGGGACACGTATTTATAAGTAGGTGTGTGGCATAGCGCAATTACGCAGGTGCCCCTGCCTGTTCACATCCGTGGGACACGTGGCAAGCATGCAACATACTCAGAGTTGTCCCACGTTCCCACGCCCGCCAAGTTTGTCGGATGGTTGTTCCAGCTTCTCCGAATTTGAACAATAAAGATGAATCATTTAAAAGGACTTGATGTTTGTCTCTGTGTCTTCTGCTGACAAGGATGCAGAGAAGACATTTGACAGTTTCAATAGAATGCATATGATTTGGACAGATAGAGTTTGAGATAGTAAGCATAGAGAGATTAGGGTCCGATCACATTCACTTAGTTCAAAAGATTCAACAATGAAGACATAGTTATAAGTGAATGATGTAAAGGACAGAATACTAGTATGTGTATATATATATATATATATATATATATATGAGAAAGCAATCAACTCAACATAGTGAAGTAAATCATGAAGATAAGTTGAAAGTTGAAGACAAATCAAATGCGAATATATTCAACAATAACGCCATGAGTGAAACACTTCAAACCAAGAAATTTGGTGGTGGCGTTACCCACCGTATAGGAAGTATTAGACCCAGACACGGCACACAATTATCGTGGCGCTCCGAAGTCAAATTCCATGTTAATGTATTCACACTCAGAATGTAAGTCTTAATTGATTGAAGATATACTTTACTTCGTGTGTTGCACATCTAAGTCATCAACATGCATAAGTGTTAGGATGTGTGCTTGATCACAGGACATTTGAGGATTCCAAGATATTTAGCTCACACCGTAACTTGCAAAACCTTTTCTCATCTAGGGGCTTTGTGAAGATATCTGCCAGTTGCTCTTCAGTGTTGACGTGAATGATGTCAATATCTTTCTTCATGACATGATCTCTGAGAAAATGATGACGAATTTCAATGTGCTTTGTCTTCGAGTGCTGAACTGGATTGTTGGCAATCTTGATGGCGCTTTCGTTATCACAGAAGAGAGGTACTTGTTTCAGATTGACGCCATAGTCCTTGAGAGTTGGCTTCATCCACAAAAGCTGAGCACAATAAGATCCAGCAGCAATGTATTCAGATTCAGCAGTTGAGAGTGATACACAGTTTTGCTTCTTTGAAGACCAACAGACAAGTGATCGTCCCAGAAAGTGACATGTTCCTGATGTAGACTTGCGATCCACCTTGTCACCAGCATAATCAGCATCCGGGAATCCAACCAGATCAAATTTTGAGCCCTTTGGATACCATAATCCGAGTGTTGGGGTGTAAGCCAAATATCTAAGGATTCGCTTCACAGCTAAGTGATGCGATTCCTTTGGTGCTGCTTGGAATCGAGCACACATGCAAACGCTAAGCATAATATCTGGCCTAGATGCACATAGGTAAAGTAAAGAACCAATCATGGAGCGGTATACCTTTTGATCGAACTCTTTACCATTGTTGTCGGGACCAAGATGATGTTTGGCTGGCATTGGCGTCGTGTAACCTTTGCAATCTTGCATTCCAAACTTCTTCAGACAGTCTTTGAGATATTTTTCTTGAGATATGAAGACGCCATTCCTTTGCTGACGAATTTGAAGACCAAGGAAGAACTTCAGCTCACCCATCATGGACATCTGATATTTCTCTTGCATCATGTATCCAAACTCATCACTATACTTCTGGTTGGTGCAGCCGAAGATAATGTCATCCACATATATTTGGCACATAAACAGTTCACCATCATATGTCTTCGTGAAGAGTGTGGGATCGAGGGATCCAGGTTTGAAGCCTTTGCTCTTCAGGAAGTCTTTGATCGTATCATACCAAGCGCGAGGAGCTTGTTTGAGGCCATATAGTGCTTTGTTTAGTTTGTACACCATATCAGGATGTTTTGGATCTTCAAACCCAGGTGGTTGAGCAACATACACTTCTTATTCAATCTTTCCATTGAGGAAAGCACTCTTCACATCCATTTGATATAGCAAGATGTTGTGGTGATTAGCATAGGCTAGCAGTATGCGAATAGCTTCAAGCCTTGCTACAGGAGCAAATGTTTCATCGAAGTCAATTCCTTCAACGCGTATATCCTTGAGGCACAAGACGTGCTTTGTTTGTGACGACTTGACCATGCTCATCTTGCTTGTTTTGATATATCCATTTAGTGCCAATAATGTTATGTTTGCGAGGGTCAGGGCGCTTGAGAAGTTCCCAAACATTATTCAGCTTGAACTGTTGAAGTTCTTCTTGCATGGCTTGAATCCATTCAGGTTCCATAAAGGCTTCAGCAACTTTCTTGGGTTCAGATATTGATACAAATGAAAAATGCCCATAGAAATTTGCTAACTGTGTTGCTCTTGAGCGAGTAAGTGGACCAGGTGCATTGATGTTATCAATTATCTTCTCAATTTGTACTTCATTTGCAACACGAGGATGAACTGGACGAAGCCCTTGCTCATGGTGATCATTGTCATCATTGGGAGGATTGTCTTCGGTCTGAGCATTGTCTTCATGTTGGTTTTGTGCAGAAATGATAAGTTCCTCTTTAGGCTGTGCTTCAGAGGGCATGATTTCACCTGTTCCCATCAGCTTGATAGATTCGCTGGAAGGAGCTTCATCTAATGTGCTTGGCAGGAGCTCTCGTTGTGAACCATTGGTTTCATCAAATCGCACGTCCACAGTTTCAACGATTTTGTAGTGAAAGAGGTTGAAGACTCTGTAAGAGTGCGAGTCCTTTCCATAACCGAGCATGAAGCCTTCGTGAGCTTTGGGTTCAAATTTTGACTTGTGATGGGGATCCTTGATCCAACACCTAGCACCAAAGACTCTGAAGTAGCTGACATTTGGCTTCTTGCCAGTAAGGAGCTCATAGGATGTTTTGCCCAGAAGCTTGTGGATGTAAACACGGTTTATGATGTGACATGCTCTATCAATAGCTTTAGGCCAGAACTTTCTTTGTGTCTAGTACTCATCAAGCATTGTTCGAGCCATCTCAATGAGGGTTCTGTTCTTGCGATCTACAATGCCATTTTGCTGAGGTGTGTATGGAGCAGAAAACTCATGAGTGATTCCCATTGTATCCAGATAGAGATCAAGCCCGGTGTTCTTGAATTCAGTGCCGTTATCACTTCTGATATGCTTGATCTTGATGCCATAATTGTTCATTGCTCGATTGGCGAATCGTCTGAAGACATCTTGTACTTCAGTCTTGTAGAGAATTATGTGCACCCATGTATATCTTGAGTAGTCATCAACAATGACGAAGCCATAGAGACACGCAGTTGTTGTGAGGGTAGAGTAGTGAGTAGGGCCAAATAAGTCCATGTGCAAATGCTCAAAGGGTTGAGATGTCGTCATGATTGTCTTCGAGGGGTGCTTCGCCCTAGTCATCTTCCCAGCTTCACAGGCACCACACAAATGATCTTTCTTGAACTTGACACCTTCGATGCCTATAACATGCTTCTTCTTGACAAGTGTGTGTAAGTTCCTCATGCCAGCATGCCCCAGCCTCCGATGCCAGAGCCAGCATTCTGAAGCTTTTGCAAGAAGACATACGGCAAGCTGTGGACCTGCTGAGAAATCTACCATGTATAGATCATCTTTCCTATACCCTTCAAAGACTAGAGACTTGTCAGATTCCATTAGTACAAGGCAACGATATTTTCCGAATATCACAATCATGTTTAAGTCACAAAGCATTGAGACAGACATTAAGTTGAACCCAAGGGATTCAACAAGCATCACTTTATCCATGTGTTGATCCTTCGAGATTGCAACTCTACCTAGACCCAATACCTTGCTTTTACCAGTGTCAGCAAATGTGATTTGACTCTTGTCGGATGGACATAAGGTTGAGTCCATGAGAAGACTTCGATCACCAGTCATATGATTAGTGCATCCGCTGTCGATAATCCATTCTGAAGCACGAGGTGTCATACCCTACAGTGCAGTTAGGAGGATAGGCTTCACAAGGTATGTTGTGAAGCATAAGCATTTGACGCACACTAGGATTATCACAGCTTAGATGAAAGTTAGAGCACACAGTATGACAGGTGAGCGATTCATATGTGGAATACATAATAAGTCATTTTATCATGCGTCCCTTTGTGTTTTAGGTCCCCAGCAATAATATCGGACACCTTTGATTGCTGGCTGGAGACCATGTTCTGCAAAAGAGAGTTAGTTCTTCTTCACCACCCACATCTTTAGGGGTGGCTTAGAAGCAATGAGTCTAAGTGCAGCATCTGAGAATTTCGGCTTTGAAGCCCTAGCAAATAGCTTTGCAGGAGATGAATGATACTCATATGAATAAGTAGAAAAGTTCTTAGTCCTATGAACATGGCGGTTTGAGGACACACGTTCATATTCATAAGTTTGAGCACGATTTCCCTGCAAAACATTGGCGTTAGGGTGACTCAAGTGAGTCCTGTATTCGTATGAAGCCGTTGGACCATATGATGCCTTTGGTCTGGGGTTTGTCTTCCTCCCAGGTGGTGTCATGACGACATTCACTGGAAGATTATCAAGACAGCTTTTGGTAACCCAGATCTTCTTCATAGGTGGTCCTTTCCTGCAGTTAGTACCAATGTACCTGGCAAACACTTCACCATTCTGATTTTTGAACAATTTATAGTTTGCATCAAAGGATTCATCAATGATAATATGATTAGCACAGGTAAAGCCAAATAAAGTGGATGGATCCACTGAAGGTTCCTTTGCAGCAAGCCATGTGGTTTTGGGATACTGCTCAGGCTTCCAGTAGGAACCATCAGCATTCATTTTCCTCTCGAACCCAACACCCTCTTTCCTAGGGTTTCGGTTCAGAATCTGCTTTTTAAGGACATCACAAAGTGTCTGATGTCCTTTCAGACTTTTATACATCCCTGTTTTAAGCAATGTCTTCAACCTAGCATTTTCATCAGCAATAGCAGTGGTATCCTCCGTAGAGGGGTTAGTTTCCACATCAGTAGTTGAAGACAATGCAACAGCAGCAGCATTGGAACATTCAGCAACAGAGGTAGTGTTATCACGCTCAATGCATTTTAAACATGGTGGTTCAAATCCATCCTGAGCGGAACTGATCTGTTGAGCGCAAAATTACTCATTCTCTTTTTGAAGATCTTCATGAGTCGCTTTCAATTTCTCAAGATCTTGCTTGCTTTGAAGATAATCATAGGAGAGCCTTTCATATGTGGTTGAGAGCGTCTCATGAAGACTTTCAAGTTCTTGGTACTTAGCATGAAGATTTTGAATGTCTTCTAATAAGGACTGTGAACGTGTCATTTCCGCGTCCAACAGGTCATCGCTTTTGTCTAACAGTTTTTGAGTATGTTCCATAGCCCTTTGTTGTTCAGTAGCAATTTTAGCAAGTGTTTTATAGCTAGGTTTAGATTCACAATCAGAGTCATCTTCACTTGATGTTTGAAAGTAAGCATCGCATGATTTTACCTTGGCACCACGTGCCATGAAGCAGTAGGTGGGAGCAGGATCGTCCATGTCATCAGCTTCAACGTTGGTGTGGAAGTCATTGTCTTTAGTGTTGAAGATGGTCTTGGCAACGTAGGCTGTGGCTAGAGCCAGACTTGCAACGCCAGGGTCGTACTCTTCTTCAGACTCCACCTCCACCTCCTCAGAAGCAGACTCCTCCTCTGAATCCATTTCCTTGCCAACAAAAGCACGAGCCTTGTCAGATGAGCTCTTCGTTTGTGATGAAGACCTTGATGAGGACTTAGAAGAAGACTTTGAAGATTTCTTCTTCTTCTTATCATCAGAATCATATTCCTTGCTCTTCTTCTTCTTCTTCTCATTGTCCCACTGAGGACACTCAGAGATATAGTGTCCAGGTTTCTTGCACTTGTGACATGTTCTCTTCTTGTTGTCATGAGTGGAAGCTTCATCATTTCTTGAGCTACATCGTGAGTACTTTCTGAAGCCCTTCTTCTTGGTGAACCTCTGGAACTTCTTCACAAGCATGGCAAGTTCCTTTACAATGTCTTCAGGATCATCAGAACCGCAGTCAGATTCTTCTTCAGATGAGGAAACCACTTTTGCCTTCAAGGCGCGAGTTCGGCCATAATTGGGACCATAGATATCTCTTATCTCAGAAAGCTGGAACTCATGTGTGTTGAGCCTCTCAAGTATATCAGACGGATCGAGTGTCTTGAAGTCAGGACGTTCTTGTATCATGAGGGCAAGGGTGTCAAAGGAGCTGTGAAGTGATCTCAGTAGTGTCTTGACGATTTCATGCTTGGTAATCTTAGTGGCGCCAAGAGCCTGAAGCTCATTTGTGATGTCAGTGAGGCGATCAAACGTGAGCTGGACATTTTCATTGTCGTTTCTCTTGAAGCGGTTGAAGAGATTGCGAAGAACACTGATCCTCTGGTCTCTCTGTGTAGAGACGCCTTCGTTGACCTTGGATAGCCAGTCCCAGACTAGCTTTGACGTTTTCAGAGCACTCACATGGCCATACTGTCCTTTGGTTAGATGACCACAGATGATGTTCTTTGCAGTGGAGTCCAGTTGAATGAACTTCTTGACATCAGTAGGGGTGACACCTTCACCAGTTTTGGGAACGCCATTCTTGACGACATACCAGAGGTCGACATCAATGGCTTCAAGATGCATGTGCATCTTATTCTTCCAGTAGGGATATTCAGTTCCATCAAACACGGGACAAGCAGCGGAGACTTTGATTATCCCTGCAGTCGACATAGCTAAACTCTAGGTGGTTAAACCGAATCACACAGAACAAGGGAGTACCTTGCTCTGATACCAATTGAAAGTGCTAGTTATTGACTAGAGGGGGGGTAAATAGGCGATTTTTATCAAAGTCTTCAAAACTTGGAAGTTTCGAAGACAAACAATAGAAATGACCTAGTTGATATGCAGCGGAAGATAAACTACAACAAGCAAGCCATAGTCAAGTATGCAATAATGTGAACAAACAAAGACTAATAACAGCTAGGTAGTAAGGATCAGGATGGAAGATAGTATGAAGCCAATCAACGATAGTAGTCAAGCAAAAGTCAAACAGATAAGACAAATAAGCAATGACTTCACGAAGACAAACTCAAAGTAAAGGAGGGAAGGAATAGAACCAGTCACTTGTTGAAGACACAGGATTTGTTGGACCAGTTCCAGTTGCTGTGACAACTGTACATCTGGTTAGGGAGGCTGAGATTCAACTCAGAAGACCGCGTCTTCACCTTATTCCCCTTGAGCTAAGGACACACAGTCCTCGCCCAATCACTCTGGTAAGTCTTCAAGGTAGACTTCCGAACCTTCACAGACTTCATTCACCGGCAATCCGCAATGACTCTTGGATGCTCAGAACGCGACGCCTAACTGGTTGGAGGATACACAGTCCTCAAGTGTAATAAGTCTTCAGGTCACACAGACAAAAGACTTCAGTGATGCCTAACACTCTTTGGATCTAGGTGTTTGGGCTTTGTCCTCGCAAGGATTTCTCTCTCAAAGGCTTCAAGGTGGGTTGCTCTCAAAACGACAAAAGCCGTAAACTAACTCTGAGCAGCCACCAATTTATGGTGTAGGGGTGGGCTATTTATAGCCACAAGGCAACCCGACCTGATATGTCCGAAATGACCCTAGGTCACTAAGGAACTGACACGTGTTCCAATGGTCAGATTTCAAACACACACGGCAACTTTACTTGGGCTACAAGCAAAGCTGACTCATCCAGCTCTGGATAAGATTTGCTCTCATTGTCTTCGCTCGAAGACATAGGATTTGGGTTGAGCATCACTTCAGTCACTCTGACTTTGTTCACTTGGACCCCACTTAACAGTACGGTGGTTCCTATGACTCTACAAATAAGAAAAGGAAACAACGAAACAACACAGTCTTCGTGCTCCATAGTCTTCACTCAATGTCTTCTCATGTCATAGTCTTCAGTGTGAATATCTTCACACACCACCATTGTCTTCAATGTCTTCATACATTTTTAGGGGTCATCTACGGTAGGTAAACCAAATCAATGAGGGACACTTCCTGCGTTATCCTGCAATTCTCACAAACGCATTAGTCCCTCAACCAACTTTGTCGTCAGTACTCCAAAACCAACTAGGGGTGGCACTAGATGCACTTACAGAGTATTCAACCCAAATTTGTTGATTCGACACAAGGGGAGCCAAAGAATATTCTCAAGTATTAGAAGCTGAGTTGTCAATTCAACAACACCTGGAAACTTAGTATCTGCAGCAAAGTGTTTAGTAATAAAGTAATATGATAGTGGTGGTAACGGTAACAAAGTAAAGACAGCAAAAGTAATGTTTTTGGTATTTTTGTAGTGATGATAACATTAGGAACGGAAAAGTAAATAAGTGTAAACCAGTATATGGAAAACTCGTAGGCACCGGATTAGCGATGGATAATTATGCCGGATGCGGTTCGTCATGTAACAGTCATAACATAGGGTGACACAGAACTAACTCCAGTTCCTCAATGTAATGTAGGCATGTATTCCGTATATAGTCATACATGCTTATGGAAAAGAACTTGCATGACATCTTTTGTCCTACCCTCCCGTGGCAGCGGGGTCCTATTGGAAACTAAGGGATATTAAGGCCTCCTTTTAATAGAGAACCGGAACAAAGCATTAGCACATAGTGAATACATGAACTCCTCAAACTATGGTCATCACCGGTAGTGGTCCCGATTATTGTCACTTCGGGGTTGCCGGATCGTAACACATAGTAGGTGACTATAGACTTGCAAGATAGGATCAAGAACACACATATGTTCATGAAAACATAATAGGTTCAGATCTGAAATCATGGCACTCGGGCCCTAGTGACAAGCATTAAGCATAGCAAAGTCATAGCAACATCAATCTCAGAACATAATGGATACTAGGGATCAAACCCTAACAAAACTAACTCGATTACATGATAAATCTCATCCAACCCATCACCGTCCAGCAAGCCTATGATGCAATTACTCACGCACGGCGGTGAGCATCATGAAATTGGTGATGGAGGATGGTTGATGATGACGACGGTGATGAATCCCCCTCTCCGGAGCCCCGAACGGACTCCAGATCAGCCCTCCCGAGAGAGATTAGGGCTTGGCGGCGGCTTCGTATCGTAAAACGCGATGATTCTTTCTCTCTGATTTTTTTCTCCCTGAAAGCCAATATATGGAGTTGGAGTTGGCGTCGGAGGGCCACCAGGGGGCCCACGAGGTAGGGGGCGCGCCCAGGGGGGAGGGGCGCGCCCCCCACCCTCGTGAGCAGGGTGTGGGCCCCCTTGTCTTCATCTTTGGCGAGGATTTTTTATTATTTATTCTAAGATATTCCGTGGAGTTTCAGGACATTCCGAGAACTTTTATTTTCTGCACATAAAACAACACCATGGTAGTTCTGCTGAAAACAGCGTTAGTCCGAGTTAGTTCCATTCAAATCATACAAGTTAGAGTCCAAAACAAGGGCAAAAGTGTTTGGAAAAGTAGATACGACGGAGACGTATCAACTCCCCCAAGTTTAAACCCTTGCTTGTCCTTAAGCAATTCAGTTGACAAACTGAAAGAGAAAAAGAAAAACTTTTACAAACTCTGTTTGCTCTTGTTGTTGTAAACATGAAAAGTCAGCATTCAAGTTTCAGCAATTGTTATGAACTAACCATACTCACACTAACACGTAGGTCTCACAATTACTCATATCAATGGCATAATCAGCTAGCGAGCCATAATAATAAAACTCGGATGACAACACTTTCTCAAAATAATCAGAACATGATGTAACAAAATGGTATCTCGCTAGCCCTTTCTGAGACCGCAAAACATAAATGCAGAGCACCTTTACAGATCAAGGACTGACTAAACATTGTAGTCTCTACTCCTAATGGACGACTTGGTGAATAGTCTCCGCAGTTTAATTTCGCTGGTTTTTTTCGTCATCCTCCCATCTCCGGTTTTTTTCGTCATCTTGCCACCTCCGTTAACTCGCAACCCTTCCGCGAAAAAAAACCATGCCAAAAAAACCTTACGATGGATGCCTCGTGCCCACAGTAGATCGTTCTCCGCCGCCAACCAGCCCTTCGCACGCCCGATCCACCCCTTCGCCCACGGGGGATGACTCCTGCCCTCTAGGGTTTCCTACGCCACCGCCGCCGCCGAGGAACTCCTCGACCAGCCCACCCTCCTGCCGCTCCGCCCCCTTCCCTTCCGATCGCCGCAGTCGCCCCCTCCATCTCCTGTCGGAGCCACTCCTCTGCCGCGAACATCCTGCTCGCGTTGTTCATGACCGGTACGGCGGCCCTGACGGGGAGCGAGAACCGCCACGGGAACGCGGTGGTGAGCCCCTCGGCGAAGACCTGCGCGGAGAGCAGGAACACGTGCGGGGCCATGGCGGCGATCCCCGTGGTGTCCCCGGACCGGAGGCCGTCGAGGATGCACAGCGCCGGGAGCACGGCGCCGACGAGGAACCCACCCACGGTGTGCGAGGGGTCTCTTCCCGTACGTTAAGGCATCCCGCCTCACGTTTCCTCTTTCGGCATCACGGGTCAGGCTGGACGTACCGAGCGGGCTTTTCGGCCCGCTCGTCGACTGATTTGGACCGGACCGATCGGTCCCGGCCCGCTGGGAAAACTGGCCGGTCCGAGCTGGGTATTTCGGCCCGAAAATCGACCGGTCCGGTCCGGGCTTAGCTCGGTTAACTCGACTGGACCGAACGAGCTTGACTGTTTCCTACGCAGGAATGAAATCATGCGATGGATTGTTTGGCTCGAGGTAGAGAGTTATCTCCGTGATTTACTCCACGTTATAGGAGAGACAGTTATCTCCACGATTCACTCCACGTTATTGGAGAGACAGTTATCTCCACGATTCACTCCACGTTATTGGAGAGACAGTTATCTCCACGATTTACTTCGTAGGAATAGGAATTCTATTGCCTAAAACATTGGAGTTTTCCTTTTATTCAACGGAGCAGAAACAGAAAGAACGAGAAAGATGGGCACGATCGCATGCGTTCCTTCCATCCTACACCTCCTCACGATCCTATTAACCTGTGCCAGATCAGAATTTGAACGACTGAATGTACATTTGTACGTGTGCATACACGTTACATGCCCTACTTATTTGCAACATGCAACTGTAAATAGGATAGTTATGTCACATGCAACAATCCTATAATGTGGACTCCTATCGACTCAACAGATTTAACGTGATAATTTCAAAAAACAAAACATTTTTAACGTGACAGAAAATAGAAAACACCCTTAAAAAACAAAATAGGAAACAACGAGGCAACGAGATTAATTGCGTGTCGCCAGGAACAGACCCGCCCTTGGATTTCATTCGCTCGGGGGGCCTCCCAGATGAAAAACTCCAGCAGCCCCATGTCGAGGTGACCTCCACCGGCTCCTGCGACGCCACCACCTCACCGGCAACTTCTCCATTCATCGCCGTCGTCCTGTATCTGGCCTCCCCGACCTCTTAAACGTGCCCATGATGGGCATGCGGCTGTGTCTCTCTCCTTCCTCTCCTCCCCGTGCCCCGTAATCTCCTGCAGGAGCTCGCAGTCGCCATGCGCCGCCGCTCGCCGTCGCCGTACGACGCCATGGGCGGTCCTCTCGGTCCGGCCCGAGCTTTACCACCGGCGGTCCGGTCCATGGAAAGCGGACCGTGGCACTGCTCGGTCCGGTCCGGTCCGGTCTGCCGGCGGCCGGTCCAGACGGCGGCTCGGTCAGGCCCGGACCGGCCCGGACCATGTCCACCCTGACATATGAACCGAGAGGAGAGCTAGAGGAAAGCAAGGGTTAGGTGGAGCCCCAAATCGAGAGGGCAATGAAATATAGGTGACCTGGACGCCGGAGCTGCCGTGTCCGTGCTTGCTGTTGTCACCACTAGAGGACGTACGTACTAGGCCCATGAGTGACGCGGCCGCGGTGCTGGAGAAGTGGAGAGCGTGCGGTCGCCGAACAGCTTGAGCGTGGCGACTACAGGACCGCGAGCGGACCAGGATGCTACGATTGGACCGTGACTCTTGATCCTAATCCGTGGAGCGCTGGGATACAGCCTGCCAGCGCTGGACGGCGGGTCACCACGCGCAAACAGCGACCGAGCCGTGCCGCGCGCGAACGCCGCGACTAGAAGGCTGTGTCCGAGGGCTCCACGTGCTAGGGCTGAACAAGACAAGCTCCAGCCCGCAGCATGTCGTATCGCTCACCGGATGAGCACGGCCGGTGCCTGCCCTGCATCGCTCGGTGCGGGAAAATATCACGCGCTACCACACATTGCATGCCACTCCTACCATCTTTCAAGAGGGGCCGCACATATTTGAACGTTTGAACAAATGTACACTCTACGCAGTGACACGTACAAGGAAGCATGTTTTTTCTTCTTTCTTCTAAATCGAAAGCATTCCTGTTCTTCAATAAACTATTGTAGACATGCACTATACATCGGCACTGGTTTCTTTTTAACAAAAATTACACTAAGCAAAGTAATCGGTCCAGACATCTCAATAGATATGAGTTGCAAATTATAAGATGCCCGCAGAGAAGAAAGACAGCAACACACTTTCAGCATTTCATTCTCTGTTTGGTGCTTACTGGCCGTCCCCTGTTTGCCGGTGCTAGATATGTGGTTTGTGATTGCAGCGATGGTCCATGTGACATCTTGGGTTCTAGCGATGTCGGGCTTTCCATTCTCTGTTTGGTGCTTACTGGCCGTCCCCTGTTTGCCGGTGCTCGGCTCCCTTGAGCCTGGGTGGGAGAGGAAAGGGTTCCCCTTCCCGGCAACAGATCTGTGGCAGCTCAGTGAGCACCAGGGCCATATCCCTCGCATCCGTGCATGCTCTGTTTCCCTGTTGTTCGCCGCAAGCTCGCTGCTTCTTCAGCTCCGATGTGCCGTTTCCTGCAGCTTACTCTCTTCTGGTTTGGATACCGGCAGTTTTGTGCTTAAATGCCCAGTGAGGTATGCCAGTTGCTGCGACACGGATGCTTGCAAATGTTCTGTGTCTGCAACCCCAAGATCGTGTCTTTCCTTGTTCTAGGGTGAACTCATCCCTCGCTCGACGGTGCGGCGTCCTTCGAGCCAGGACGAGGGGTAGGGTCCCTCTTCGGCGAGGGAGAAGGAAGGTGTGGTATCTTTCTGCTCTCTAGTCTCTAGTGCATGAGTTTTGACGTGTTTGTGGCCAAGGTGGTCGGCAATGCCATTGTCGCTGATGTTTTCTTGGGTGCCGGTGTTTCGAGCTTCAAGGGCGGTCCTTCTTTAAGAGGTTCTTCATCTCTAATTAGTTTAGGTGCTTGTAGTTTGGGACTGTGTTGTAAGCTGTGTTCTTGAGCACCCATATATCTTTGGGCCGCTCGTGTTTTTTTTTTTGTAAGTGGAGTTGGGCTAGCACTTGTTGGCTGTAATACCTGGTCGGTTGATGGCTTTGTTGATTCAAAGCAGGGCTCATCCTCGAGCCTTCGTTCTAAAAATTGCTGGACCCTGCGTAGTCGATCCTCTTCTCGCAGGGAGGCCCCGGGACGACGCCGAACGGCTCGTAGTTGTCCTCCAGGCTGAAGTGCGCGAAGCCCGTCGCCTCACCGCCGTCGAGGACCTGCTCGTGGGGGGTGAAGAGGAGCGAGCCCTTGAAGAATGTCCCAGTGCGCCCTGGTATGACGGGACACGGCGGCGGCGCCGCGGTCTGGCGCCAACACTGGTCCGTCCGCCTGACGGTGAGTGTGAGCACCTCTGCTCCGAGGGAGTAGGTGTAGGTGCAACCGCCGGCGTAGAGCTCGACCTCGTCCAGGGAGTGGTAAAAGATGCGGACGACCATGTAGTAGGCCCGGACGTACCGAGCTGGCTTTTCGGCCCGCTCGTGGACCGCGCTGGACCGGACCGATCGGTCCTGGCCCGCTGGAAAATATGGCCGGTCCGAGCCATGAATTTCGGCCCGAAAATCGACCGGTCCGGTCCGGTCTTAGCTCGGTTAACTCGGTTGGACCGTTTGGACCGAAACAAACATGGTTGTTTCTCAACGCGGCAGCTTTCCGGCGACGTGAACCAGCGATGGGGTCTGAATCCGGCGTGGTCAACACGAGGCAGTTCACATTCGAGCAGCTGGACGCAGCGATGAGGCAGTTCGACGATGGCGGCGAGAAGTCCGTCGACATGGCGTACGATAATGGCGGCCGTCCCTTTCCTTTCATTCAGCGTAATATTAGCGTAAAAGGATGGCATTTCTCTGCCGTTTTCCCTTTCCATTCATTCAACGTAGGAGAAGCAGAAAGAACGTGAAAGACGGGATCGATCTGATACGGCCGTTTCCCTTTCCTTTCACTAATTCGTTAATTAATAGTCCGTCTTCTGCGTCCACTACGACCACGACTAGGACTCAGCTCCACGTTAGGTATGATCCACTAGTCACGGAGGACTAGCACACCCAAATTTGTGCGCTCATGCACGTGCTACCTTATTTGCATGCGGCTGAGAAAATGCTCCCGTGCCTTCCGGCGTCCATGGTCGCCGCGCAGAAGCTCACGACCACCACATCCACATCCTGACGCCCCCGCCATGGTCACCACATCCGTCTCTTGCCGTCGTTGCCGACGCCATGGTCACCACATCCGTCTATTGCCGTCGTTGCCGACGCCATGGTCACCGCGAGCTCTCCATGGCCGGTCCTCTCGGTCCTCTCGGTCCGGCTCGGGCTTCGTCGCCGCCGGTCCGGTCCCTGCAAACAGGACCGCGAAGCTGGTCGGTCCGGTCCGGCTCGGTCCGCCGGCGGCCGGTCCAACTGGCGGCTCGGTCAAGGCCCGGACCGGCCCGGACCGTGTCCACCCTGAATTTCACGGGCCACCACCGCACTCCCTCCCCCGGCCGCCCCGCGGGCTTCTATCTCTCCCAGCTCCGCTGTCGCGCCCCGTCTTCCATCTCTACATGAATCGCTGCTGTGGAAGCCATGCCCCACCGCGCCACCCGGCGGCCATCCGGGCACGTCGTGTCCGGGATGATGGAGTTGAGTCGGCCAGGTCCCTGTTCCCGTCGGCATCTTCTGCATCGGGACCCGTGGGGGCAAGCCGCGCGCTGCTCATCTGCGTCGATGGCGTCGGCGTGGCCTTCCCCTGCCAAGACCGGCGGCTCCTTGGTTGGATCCTCTCCTCTCCTCTCTTCCACCTCTCGTTGTCGGGTAAGTCACAGGTATTGTATTCGTAATCGGTTCCAATCTCGCGCCCCTGATTCACTGTTCCTCGTTTGATTCATTTCAGGTGCTCCTTCCGTCGATGTCGAGGTCTTAGTCTCAGTGATTTCTCCTTGTATGTTCTGTTGATATTGGTAACGTGTTCTGAACCTTGCTGCTTTGGAAAGGGTGTGGTTTCAGTTTTGATGGTTCTGTTCAATTCAAGGTGATTCAGTAATGTTCTGCGTACAAAGTGCTTCCTATTTTTACGGTGAAAAACAGCGTGTTGGAGATAGTTCAGACAGTCAAAATTGGCAGTATTTTCTTCTTCTTTTGATCCCGTTTCTTCATAGTTAGTCAGACTCAATAAGAATTAGAGCAAGTTGGAAAGAGGTTTGTTAGGTCGGAACTGATATATTTGCTTTCGCCTAGCAGCCTATACATATCATTTTATATGACGGGGATTGTGCTATATTACCATATTATAAAGGTAGAGCTAGGATATGTCTTTCTTGAACTGTGTGGACATGCTCATGGCGGAGGTGCTCTGTTTGTATGTTTTTTCAAGTAAAGTGGAGAAAGTCCTGAATTGTGTCTTCAGAAATAGTTTACTGTTGCTGTGTTTCGCTCTGGTGGTTGTCAAGGTCCATTCAGATGCTGGTTACTGTGTTGGAATTTACCAATCCTTCTGATCATTGTGTTTTTCTGGGCCTGGAGGTCTACGCCAAACCCCAGGGCAGGATGGTTCGAACACCAGTGCAGTACGGGCTGGGACGGACATCATCTTGTCTCTGTCCCTACTAATTCAAATTACATGTAACTTATTCCCTCAAAAAAAATTACATGTAATTTATTCAGTTCTACAGCAGCCAAGGGCGGGGCATCGCACCGACGACAGTGACTGCAATGAGGGCGAGATGCCGATGTTCGTGCCGGCGCCGGAGACCGTGACCACAACTCGGGGGCAAGGTGCTGGTGTCAGCGGCATCGCCCGTGTTGGCCCCTTGAGTTTTGGACCTGCCGCGCTCTGGTTCTGGAAGCTGCCGTTCCCATCGAGCCCCTCCAGCAGCGTTCAGGTGAGCGCACAGCTTCTGCTCCATTAACGCAAGCATCCAGGGGTTCGACTGCATGGGCAGGAGCTCGGCTTGATTCACTTGCATATGTCTTTTTTTCCTTTGGGGGCAGGAGCTCAGCTTGAATCACATACATCCAGATGTTCATGCATGTTAATCCTCTATTGGATATGGTTTAGCTCATAATGTAGGCCATGAAGATAGGCTTCCTTTTCCGAAAATGCAAAATGGAGATCGAGCTCAATGGAGGCCTTTATTTGAAAACTTCAAAATTTAAACTTTTCATATGCAAAAAATCTATAAATAAATACACATATACCTAGATACATAATGTACATGTGTGCAATTTTTTAGGTGGAAATACATTAGAATGTGAGCTACAAAAAAGACAAATCTGGGGCTTTTTAGCATATATATTGTTCATCTTCAAAGTCCATGATTTTGTTTTTTTTGTGCAGCTCGCAATTCAAGGTATTTCATCCTGAGATTTTTCACACATACACTTTACATCCTTGCATACATGTGTATCTTTTTTCAGATTTTTTTGAAACTGAAATTTATGAATTTTGAATTTTTCAAAATAAAGTGCTCCAATGAGCTCGGTCTCCAAAATGAATCTGGGCACGGCTCTACCATTTTTGCACTCAGTTATGGGGCATCTATGCTTATATTTAATAATAATAAATAAAAGGAGTATGTGTGTTCTACAGTTCTGCAAAGTGTCAAAATTATGTTCATCTTTGTGATTTCAGTTTGGATCTCGGTGCTTCTGGCTGTTTCTGGAGTTCAGGTTCAAGTTAACCATGGAGGTGACTCATCCTTTATTTCCGTGAGGTTATTTGTGTCACATGTTACTGTTGCTTTAATCTTTGACATACTGTGCAAGTTGTTGAATTTCCTGAGTTTGTTTTCTGCTCCTGAGTTTGAATTTCCCCGAAATGCGCCCCCGTGGTTGCTGCCACACCGCACCGTTGCTCTATCCGTTGATGCGGTTACGGGTTAAATAGTCGTGGATTTTATCGTCGTAGTTTGACGCCCTGTAGTTTCACACGCCTCCCTTTTTCTATTTGGAATATACAGTTGCATAGGATATATAAGTGAGTGGATCATATGTACTCTTTTTATGATGCATCTCTGACCATGCAATTTCTGGGCGTCACAAAGAAGCCAAGAAGGATGAGATTTTCAAGTCAGCAATCGAGGTGCAGACAGGTTGCTCATTCAGTTCAGCAATTGTGTGGATGTATTTTTTTGGAATCATATGCCAACACCTCAGTGTTTAACATAGTGTTGGTTGTTGATTTTCTGTCACAATCTGCTGGTAGACGTGAGAGACATCTGGATAGATTCTTCCTTACTAGAGCCATACGACCAAAAAAGATGATTGGAAAGGCTCTTTCCAAGCATAAAGTGAAGTTTATTTCTTAATATAATTTGGCCAGTCTGATGTCTATTTTCTGAAACTATATCACCGTTGTAGATTATCTGATGAAAATTGCATTCTATGTTGGGCACTGATTCAGATATATTAATATTGGGGAAGTCTCT
>NC_041391.1:44127168-44136514 GCF_002162155.2 Triticum dicoccoides
TGGACTGCCAAAATACTTGGAAGAAGCGGACTGGCAGCCCATCCGGCCCAGGGGCCGAAGCCGGGTTCATGGATTTGATGAAGGCCTCTATCTCAGTATCCTCGAAGGGGGCCAATAAAAGCAAATCACCAAAAGAAAAGGAGCTCCACGATTCTGGCCTCTTGTGATAGTTCTTGTTGGGTCATGTCCCATATTTTCTTTACCTTGCGGAAAATTCTGTCCAACTGGCACGGCAGCACCGCGTGGCTCAACAATCCATGCCACCAGCTGCCCCACACATATGAACCGAGAGGAGAGCTAGAGGAAAGCAAGGGTTAGGTGGAGCCCTAAATCGAGAGGGCAATGAAATATAGGTGACCTGGACGCCGGAGCTGCCGTGTCCGTGCTTGCTGTTGTCACCACTAGAGGACGTACGTACTAGGCCCATGAGTGACGCGGCCGCGGTGCTGGAGAAGTGGAGAGCGTGCAGTCGCCGAACAGCTTGAGCGTGGCGACTACAGGACCGCGAGCGGACCAGGATGCTACGATTGGACCGTGACTCTTGATCCTAATCCGTGGAGCGCTGGGATACAGCCTGCCAGCGCTGGACGGCGGGTCACCACGCGCAAACAGCGACCGAGCCGTGCCGCGCGCGAACGCCGCGACTAGAAGGCTGTGTCCGAGGGCTCCACGTGCTAGGGCTGAACAAGACAAGCTCCAGCCCGCAGCATGTCGTATCGCTCACCGGATGAGCACGGCCGGTGCCTGCCCTGCATCGCTCGGTGCGGGAAAATATCACGCGCTACCACACATTGCATGCCACTCCTACCATCTTTCAAGAGGGGCCGCACATATTTGAACGTTTGAAAAAGAATTCTGAAAACATTTACGAGTGTTCACAAGGCATGTGTCTACAATATGTCAAAAGTTCAAATCAAAATTTCAAACACACATTGTTTCTCCATGTGCATTTCAGATTTTCACATAGAACTTTTACCGGATTGTGCATGCATCTCCCAGATGCAGAGGCCCGGGGTCATTCTTCTTTTCTGGAAAAAAAATGTGTTATGAACACTCACAATTTTTCCAGAATTTCTTGAAACATCTATATTTGTTTTCTGAAAATTTGTATCATGGGAGCATGCAGTGTGTGGGAGCATTGGATATCTTCCCACACCCGAAACCGGACATGTATATACAGACCCGAGCAGGGAGCGACGGTTGTTGGGCGATCTACAGGGCGACGAACACGGTCACACCGCTGAGCTTTGTGCCGAGTTTTTGGCTTAACATCAGGGGCGTTCGTACATGCCCTTGGTGTGCGAGCGGTCACGAGTAACCCATGTACACTCTACACAGTGACACGTATAAGGAAGCATGTTCTTTCTTCTTTCTTCTATATAGAAAGCATTCCATTTGTTCAAAATTACACTAAGCAAAGTAATCGGTCCAGACATGCCAATAGATTTGAGTTGCAAATTACAAGATGCCTGCTGTTAGAGTTGTGTCGAATATAGTGTACAAGGTAGGTTACAGTTGGACTTGTAGTTGTATCGTGTTTACATAGGATGTGGAGTCGTGTTCTAGTAGGACACTTGTATCCTAGACCTTTCATATATAGCGGGGGTAGACACACGATGTAACCTATGCCAACATAATAGCACCGGAACGCAGGGGAAGCCGGCGGCATGTGCCGGTGTCCAGGGCGACCGGGTGCGGTATTGTAGCGGTGTCATGGGGAGGAGCGCCCATAGTCAGGCCCCGGGGATGTAGCCACATCGGTGAACCTCGTTAACAAATCTCGGTGTCGTGCTTGTGTGATTGCTTGGTCCTCGAATGATTGACGGAGTGCCTCGGATTTATTCTAACAAGTGGTATCATGAGCTAGGCGTGAGGCGGGTTGATCTATAGGATGAAGAAGCAGTCGCGTGGTGGATGCGTCGGCGGCGACGGGTTGCAAAGGGCGTCAGATTAATCTCGTATGCGCGTGCAGCGGCACGCGTGCGCGCACGGGATGTGCGGTGATCGATCGGTGGATCGATCGGGCGAGCATCGGCGGCGCGTGTACGTGCGGGTGGGATCGCTGGCGTCTGGCGAAGCCTAGGCGAGGCCCACGGCGGTGCGGCTCATGTGGCTGCAGCAGGGTGCAAAGCCCGATGCTGGCCAGAGGCGCGTCTCGCATAGGTTTCGCTCAAGAGCAGGCTGAAGCATACGTGGAGGACTCGTGGCGTGTGCATACAGAAGAAACACCATGGATTTGTTTGGACAAAAAGGAGACCGAGTCTCCACGCGACACGGAGATATGCAGGCAAATCAATATGCAGAAAGAGGAAATCCATCGAGCGATACATACTAGCTGGGACATTGACAAAGCAACAACAGCATCGGGAGTTGAGCTAGAGCTATGAAGATCAAAAGTGTTCTTTGGTTGGAATTTGCTATTAGTGCACGAGGGTGTACCACGTCAGGTTTTGCTTGTGTACTTGGGCATCACGTGAGGAAAGTTCGGATAATTTTTCGCAGGGTCAGCCGTATAAAGAACTGTGGCGCCAACGGTACCAGGTTTGAGGTGGAGAAGTTCATGAAACTGAAAACCTTGGGTTATGGCAGACATGGATGAAAGATTTGTTGGCACAATGGAGATGCTTGATGGCGTTGCGGGAAGTCATGTCAGCTAAGATGGAATTATCAAGTGATGGATGGAGATTCGCAGAAGATGATTTGGGAGCCTCGAGTGTGTCGTACAGCCGGAATAGTTCGGCTGGGTCGGACTTAGGCAGTCTGACGGATCGACGTGAGTCGGTTGGTACAGAAGACGGTGGTGGAATCGGCGCTGACAACGTAGGAGCGTGATGCTGATGGTGACCGACTTCTAGGCGTGGAAACACGTGGCGCAGGCCCCGAGGGCTTGTGTGGTTTCGACAAGACTATGGCGCGAGATTGATTCAAGGTGGTGTATACACGGAGCTTGAAGTCGATGAGGCGCTTGGGTGGACTGATCATCTACCATGGAGTCATGTTGAAGGTGGAGCTGGGGTCTGGAAGACTTCACTCGGTGCTGATTGAGGGGCTACGGCGTAAGTCGATAGAGAGTCGAAGCCTATTCAGCGGGAAAAGCGAGTGACACGTAGTTTGGACTGGAGCCCAGTGGTCTGATGCAAACGTGAAACTCGTCATCGGTCGGTGATGATCGATGGTACACTGCAGTGGGGATTGAGTGGTGTGGGTTCACGACCCTTGAGACTCGATCGGGATAGCGGAGGCTCGACGCGGTAATAGCAGCGAGGCGTGCGGTATGCACGGGCATGGAGACGGCCCAGGGCTCTGGTGGTCATACATGTGGTGAGACAACTGCGAATTTGACTCGGGGTGACTACAAGCAACGATGAAATTCCTTCAAGTTTCAGACATGCGGTCAAGAAAGGAGCGGTGATGTTGAGTTCAAGCAACTCTTATGTGTGACACCCAGTATGTGAGCTGTTCACTTTCACGCAGGTCAGTGATCGGTGTGTGATGGCGTTGGACTGATACTCTGGAAGTTGGGAGCACAAACTAGAGTAATAAGGAACTTAATTTTGCTCGAGCGTTGACCGTGGTCAAGAAAAGAAGGGACTACAA
The DNA here is from genome assembly GCF_002162155.2 of Triticum dicoccoides. Taxonomy (NCBI): domain Eukaryota; kingdom Viridiplantae; phylum Streptophyta; class Magnoliopsida; order Poales; family Poaceae; genus Triticum; species Triticum dicoccoides. The sequence goes on from NC_041391.1 coordinate 44,130,766, forward strand.
GTTGCAGGTGGAGTCACATGGAGTCTTTGGAGTAGCAGCGGTGCTCATGGAATAAACTCAAGTCCAATGTACATGGAAGTTTGACCCATGAACGAACTCAAGGTGGTGGAGAATATTCGCCAAGGTGGAGTTTGTTAGAGTTGTGTCGAATATAGTGTACAAGGTAGGTTACAGTTGGACTTGTAGTTGTATCGTGTTTACATAGGATGTGAAGCCGTGTCCTAGTAGGACACTTGTATCCTAGGCCTCTCATATATAGCGGGGGTAGACACACGATGTAACTATGCCAACATAATAGCACCGGAACGCAGGGGAAGCCGGCGGCATGTGCCGGTGTCCAGGGCGACCGGGTGCGGTATTGTAGCGGTGTCATGGGGAGGAGCGCCCATAGTCAGGCCCCGGGGATGTAGCCATATCGGTGAACCTCGTTAACAAATCTCGGTGTCGTGCTTGTGTGATTGCTTGGTCCTCGAATGATTGACGGAGTGCCTCGGATTTATTCTAACATCAAGGGCGTTCGTACATGCCCTTGATGTGCGAGCGGTCACGAGTAACCCATGTACACTCTACACAGTGACACGTATAAGGAAGCATGTTCTTTCTTCTTTCTTCTATATAGAAAGCATTCCATTTGTTCAAAATTACACTAAGCAAAGTAATCGGTCCAGACATGCCAATAGATTTGAGTTGCAAATTACAAGATGCCTGCAGAGAAGAAAGACAGCAACACACTTTCAGCATTTCATTCCTGAATGCTCACGGAATGGTAATCCATCGACAGGGTTCCTCGCCACCTCTTGAAACTGGATCATGTACAAGTATCTAAAAGACAAAGAAACTTCAGATGAGGGGTTATCTATCCGGAGAAACAAGCTTGTTCACTTATTGGAGGAGACTTGAACACGAAACCAAACTACTGCAAATGGGGGATTCAGTTCACTACCATGCATGCACTTAATATGAAATATTTCGCTTATTGTACTATTATGAAGTCAAATCAAAGATCGATTAATAATTATACAATTGATGTTTCAATAAAACACCAATGAACTATTGTTTCATAGCAGCAGTGAACGCCAAAAAATAGATTTGATTGTGTTTTGTACACCCATTATATAAAGGCTTCGGAGAAAACTAAACTGTATATCAAAACAAGATAGAGAGTCACAAGTTAACCTACATTTTCTCTGACTATCCGTTAGTCCTTTGAATAGCAATTTCTATGCCAAATGTACTCAAGAACTTCAAAACTTTGCAAACCCTGTCATCAGTCCCTTCACATTTGACTTTGATAATCTTCAGGTATCCTGAAATAGCAGCTGGTTTCTCCAATAAACCAGGATTTTCTTCCACTTCCAATGCACGTTTAAGTTTTCCTTGCTGTAGTAGACAAGAATGTTTCACCAATATCCATCAATCACGCACAAAAACTTTACAGTAACTCTGCAACTGTCCACTTGAAAAAAATATACCTTGAATTCAAAGCGACCGACCTCCTAGGGTTCCCCCCGCTCCGCCGCCGCCGGCGGCCCCCTCCCCCCACCCTCCCGCACCTCCGGCCGCGTGCGCCGCGCCGCTCCCCGCCTCCCTACTCCCTCCCGGCCCGCCCCCGCGTCGCCTCCCCGAGCGAGGCGACCGGGGGCCCATCTCCCCGCCCTCCAGCGCCTCCCCCTCCCGTTCCCCTCCTCCCGCCGCCGCCGGCCTGCGCCACCGGGCCCTGCCCGCGTGGTGTTGGCGGCGGCGGCGGCCGTCCCTTCCCCACGCTCGGTGCCACGGCTCGGGTGGTGGCGTCCCGCGGCGGTGCTCCTCGGTCAACGGTGATTCCGGCAGCGGTGGCTGCTCCAGGCGGCGCAGCTCCGGGTGGCCTAGAGGCGGCGGCGCAGCCCCTTGGCGGCGCGCTGGCGCGGTGGATGGTGGCGGCACCCGCCCGGCCCAGATCTAGGCCCTTTTGGGCCCCATCTGGGTCTGGGCGGGCCTGACTCGGTCTCGCCTGCGGCGGCTCCGGCCGGGGCGGTGGTGGTGCGGCTCGTGCGGGGGGTGGTGGAGACGGCGGCACGTCTACTGCAGCTCGGCGACGGGTGCTTCACGAGCCCCTTTTGGGCTTGGCCGGGCCTCGAGGGCCTGGTACGCTCCCCTTGCCGCGTCCGGTCGGTGACCGCCGATGGCGGTGGAGGTTGTGTCCTCCGGCGTGGCTGCTCTCGCTGCCGTTCCTCGTTCCCGGCTGCTCCCTCTCGTCCTTGTCGGTCTCGCTTCGATGACCACGGTGAAGCGGCGATGATGATGGCAAGTCCGTGGTGGCGCATGTTCGTGGGTGGCTTGTCTGGTGGTGCGCGTCGGACCGTTCGGGGTTGTGGGTGTTTGGCGGATGGGAGAAATCCGGGCCGGCTTGCCGGCCCCGACGAGGTGACGCCCGTGGGCGCCATCGTTCCTTCCTGAAGGGTGTCGGGTCTTCCCCTTCCCTACGCCTCTCCGCGTACCGGGAGAAACCCTAGGACCTGTCCGGGCAGCAGCGTCGTCATCGTCGTCGTGTTCCTTCCTGAAGGTGCTGCTTGGTATGCGGAGGTTCGAGGTGCCTGGAGCGAGGTGGTACATCTCCGGTGGGCGCAACGGTTTTGGGTTATCATCGTTTTCGTCGATCCGACGTTGCGGACATTATTTTCTCTCTTCTTTCTCTTTTGTTTCTTTTGGGCATGCTTGTGCTGTTTGCCCCAGCATTGGACTCTTTGTTGTATCGGGCGGTTGCTATATCAATATAGCGGGGCGAAAGCCTTTTTCGTTAAAAATATACCTTACGCAATTGAAGTGTCAGATTCTCAAGAACTGGTGAATGCTCTAGCATACAAACTAGTGCACTGAGGTCAGGTCGCACACACCACTGGTTCATCAGCAATGTCTTTAACTTACTAAATATAGGGCACCATGTCAAATCCCTTCTGAAAATAAACTGAACAAAGGGCAAAGCAGTTACAGCTAAGGATCATTGGATAATTATTTAAAATTCATACCTAGAGAAAGCGTATAAACAATGTCAGCATGTCATAATTAGCAACTATCTCTACATTTACATAGAAATGTTGATATATACTTTAGGAATTCACATCATGCACATGTTGTCTGAATGGTTATTCTCGGTATCGCATGACTTTCTCAACTAGAATGTTGTCAGATCCCAAAGTGCAATCGCATAAACATATGTATAAGGAATTTCTAACATTTGTGCAATGATACATAAGAGATCATCTGGTGGCACTTGTGCCCACACTTCTTTCGTTTGTTAACTGATAGACAAAGATGGTTACAGATCCCGATAGAGATAATTGTAGAACACTTTTGGATTATTAAAATTAAGGTGGAAAGTATGTGCAAGCTTACCATTCGTGGATAAGTTTGCATCAACTCCAAGTTTTTTGCATGAGACAGACCTCCAAAAAGTATGCAACCATCATTGTGGTCATCGGCACCACAACAATCTTCACAAATACCACAAAATTCCCCAGCAACACCATTATCACAGTTATCCCCAGAGAAGTTGCAAGGCCTGATAAGTGCAGAGTCTAGTGACGGCATGCTTTCGAGCAATGGGGTTCTACCTGCAATTTTTATGAGTTGCAACGAAAGGAGATTTGGTACAGAAATACGAATCCGGACGTCATCATAAGGTCCGAAAGCACATCCGTTGATGCTCAGATGCTTTAAAGACTGGGACAAGATCCTACTAGCATCTAAGGTGCAGTCTTTTATTTTTAGATCCACCAATTCTGAACAGCTTGAAAAATCTAGGAAGTTGCTTTTCAACTTCACATCAGAAATCTCCAATCTTCTCAAACACCGGGATACGAGAGGGCCATACGGGCATAAAAAGAAGTACGCCCTCGCAGGGAGCTTGACAGTGAGCACCTGAGCTTGGCTTGACAAAGCATGTTGGATCCAAGTGTCGACCCAAGGAGGACCATCGTTGTTAAAATGGCGATATTCTTCTGAATAATTATAAACGATCTCAACCTCATCTAGAGTCGAGCCAGGGTCCCGGAAGAGCAGCAGGCAGTTGATGAACCTGTTACGATAGACGTCGGAGCTCTTCCCCCAGCTCCCCATGTCGTTGATGCGGAGACAACGCATGAATTTCCAAAGGTGGCGCCAGCGGCGAGCGAGCAGGCAGGTGCGCACCGCCTGATCGGCCTGCAGGAAGCCAAGGACATGGTGCAGGACGTCGTCCGGCAGGTCGCTGATCCGGTCCTCCCGGCTGGACTTCGAATTCGACGATTTCCCGGCCGTGCTGGTGTGAAGCATTCTGTCGAACTGCCGGTGGGCTGGTGGCGGCTATAAGATGATCCGACGAACACCACCCTTTGCTTCCCTTCTTCCGCACGAACGAACAGGGATGGCAAAGGAGGAGATCAGCACAGCTGCGAAGAAGGCTGGCCCTGATGCACCTGCAATTCGGCGTCGAGTCTCGCGACTTGCTCGCTCTTGCCGTGGAACCCTAACCCCAGGGAGACCTGGCTTCTTCTCTGGATCGATCTGGGGTTTTGGCACAGGCCAGCGCGAGACGCGCAACGGAAGGGCTACAAGGGGCAACACTGTCGTTGGGTGTTTATAACTTTATATATTTCTGGACTACATAAAAACATAGATTCTTTTTTCCGGCTTAGGCTGGCCATAGTGGGGTAACAAAACCGGTATGATGCACTTGGGACTAAAAAACATGCTTATGTGAAAGATAATTAAAGAAAAATGAGAGGTTGGAGTAACATAGATAAATACCATATCATAATAATTACTATGTGCCATGCATAACAATAAATAAGATGACATATAATACTACTGTATGATACTATGCACTATAAAGATAGTATTATAAACTAGTAACATATACATGATACTAATATATATGATACTCCCACTATGAGTAGCCTTACGCTAGGCGCCGACCTACCGGCCCAAATTTTGTCCAGTGGTAGCGCAGCCACCCGATACAACTGTAGACAACCGTTTGATTTGGCCCCTCGTCATCTTCTTTCTTCCCTTTGCTTCTTCCTTCGTCCTCCCACGCCCTACGCCACCAGCATGGACAAAAAAAACCAACGACCCCTGAAAATGCCGGGATAACCGTCGCGCTCCTTGCAGTAAACGGTTTCGGCAAAAATGACTTGTGGTTGTAGCACCCCGATTGTACGGTTGTAGCATCGCATGGTCGCCGTCACACCTTGCTGGTCGAGGTTGTAGCTCGCCGAGAACCGATTGTAGCTCGTCGGCAGTCGTGAAGAATGGATGTAGCAAAAAAGGAGCAACGGTAGTAGCAGAAATCCCACACGGTTGCAGCAAAAACGTTCGTCTCGCCTTCGAAGGTCACAAGTAAGTCGTAAATGGATCTAGCAAAAAATGGTGGTACCAAAAAACGAGACGATGTCGCCGCCGTCGCATGGGCGCGCCATGACTGATTGCAGCAAAAAATGGTGCTGGTAGTAGTAGCTTCTTCTATCGCAAGTTGCAGCACCCATATTCGCCGGTTCCAGCAAAACGTTCAGCTCATGGTCACCATCGTCATAGCTTGTTTGCCCATCGCGGTAGCAGCACCGCAACATTTTAGCGACACATGTTTCTGTAGTCGTTGTTTCCAATGCCAACAGATGCCAGGGATGGATTAAGGGGGGGACGAGGGGGGCCCTCCCCAACTATCGAGTCGTCCCTCGATAGCGATCGACTATTCCGTAATATTTCTGCCTACGTACATGTACGTAAACTGCTT
>NC_041391.1:44136835-44137871 GCF_002162155.2 Triticum dicoccoides
ACGTGAATCCTCAGCCCATGTAACCTTTTTTTTTGAGAAATCCTCAGCCCATGTAACTTGTTTTTTGAGAAATCCTCATCCCATCTAACTGGTACAGCCCATATGGAGCACACAAATGCGAAGCAGGCCATCGTGAAAAGCAAAGAGGCCCTGTTAGTTATTACCGCACTAAGCCACGTATTGATAGATGGATGCTAGTCTGTTCGTTTCCACGCCGCTCCGACCGAATCCCTCCATCGCGCCGCCATCAAGAAGTGGAGGAGGGAAAGGGGACGCCGGGACAAGCAGGCGTCGTTGCGCGGATCCACGGCCACGCTGCCGGTTGCCGGCAGCCTGGACACGCAGTTGAGCGGCAACAACTTCAGGAAAAAAAGGTAATTTATGTTCACATCGGATTAGTTCGTGCCTCTAATAAAAACTATAAAAGTATAATCATACAAACATCTTGATCCAAACACAAACATGAAGAGGAAGAGGAAGAGAGTCAAATCATCAGTTATATAGTTTCCAGTTATTTATTTGTGCTTGTGTATACATGAAGAGGAGGAGAGCCGAGATTCACAAATTTTTCAAACAAGTTAATTCAAGTTCTCAACCATCGAAACATGATGCTTCTTTGCAATCTTGCGAAGCGAACCAATCTACTCCTAACTGAGGCTAAAGACTTTCATTGATGCCGCCATGAGGTAAGCAATAATTATTTAATTTCAAACATTTAGAACTTCTTAATACATTATGTCTAATAATTATTCTCTGTTGATTGCATCAGGTGGTTAATGTTTCAAGCATCTTCCTTTAGAGGAAATGGTGGATAACAAGGATGCCAAGAACCAAGGTAATAACCGGACCTTAATTCAATTGATATGCAAGCTCCTAATAAGAAATTATGCAACTAATAAAATTTCATAGATTACCTCGTGTCGTTGTTGTCTATCTATCAGTGCTCAGATTTGCATCTCTTTTTCCTCTTATCACTATAACATGTTGGTTAATTCTGTTAAGAAATTAGTGGAAAACGGGTTAACCTAAGGGAAAA
>NC_041391.1:44138008-44139221 GCF_002162155.2 Triticum dicoccoides
AACCTGGCTCCGTCCCTGACTGATGCAACACCAGCTTCCATGGAGACCACGTGCGAATATGGGTTTGAGATGAAGAGACCATGAGGAGAGCAGGGAACCAGCTTGAGAGATGAGAAGTTAGAGACGACGTCGGAGTAGTTCTTTCGGTCGGGTCCAGAGGGGTCACGTGGCATGCGTTGGAGAGTTGAATGTCGCTCGATCCAACAGCACACGCGTGGCCGACGGAACGTTTGGGCAGGCCAGCCCTTGTAAACCATTACCCTTTTTTCCACGCGAGTACGGCGCTAACTCGTTTGTTTCCTTACCCTTAGCCTGGTCATAGTACTAGTAACTTACTAACAATAACGCATCCCAAAAAAATTATGCATATGGCAAGTAGTTAATGAGAAGAGAGGTGTTTGTGATGTCATAATTTGTTGCCATAAAATAACTCACGCGAAAGTAAAATGGATTTATTTTCAAATGAATAGAGACTTACATGATACCACACACACTATAAATGTAGTAACATCGACCAGTAACACTAGTAAAAAAACAGGGCTTTCATTCGGGCCAGGTTAGCCCATTAGTCCCGGTTTAGTCACGAATCGGGACCCATGGGCCCATTGGTCCCGGTTCGTGAGGCCAGGGGGCCTGCCGGGCCTCGTGGGGCCATTGGTCCCGGTTCGTCTGGCCCCTTTGGTCCCGGTTGGTGGCACGAACCGGGACCAATGTGCCTCGCTCCTGGCCCACCATCATTGGTCCCGGTTGGTGGCCTGAGCCGGAACCAAAGGGAGGTCTTTAGGACCGGGTCAAGCCACGAACCGGGACCAATGAACCAGCCAGGGGAGCGAGCTTTTGTGTGTAAAACATTAAAAGAAAAAGAATTTTCATAAAGTAAATAAAAAAGCAAAAAATAATAATAAGTAGAAATAAAATAAAATAAATAAGTAGAAACAGAAAAACCTTTAATAAATAAGTAGAAACAAAATAAACTTTATTAAAGTAAAATAAATAAACTATAATAAAATAAATAAAAAGAGCAACAGTAAGTAGAAACAAAATAAAATAAATAAAGCAAAAAAGAAATAATTTTCATAAAATAAATAAAAGAAGCAAAAAAAGAAAAGAAAAGAAATAAGTAGAAACAAAATAAACTTTAATAAATAAGTAAAAACAAAATAAACTTTTATAAAACCTCTAGTATTATTGAAACTAAAATTATATAAAATTT
>NC_041391.1:44139231-44144956 GCF_002162155.2 Triticum dicoccoides
AATCAAAGTATTTTCTGCTCAAAACATTAAAAGAAAAAAGAATTTTCATAAAGAAATTTTTTGTTAGAAACTTTAATAGCAAAAAGAATTATCATAAAGAATTTTTTGTTAGAAACTAAAATAACAAAATATGTTTTTGAATATAATGATAAAACACAATAATATAAAATAGCAGGAAAAAGAATCACTCAAAAATCTATTTTTATAGTAAAGCTATTCAAAATCAAGTGATTCACATAAATTTCCAAATATTCAAATTTAAACTATTCAAATTAAAAAACAAATGGCACTAACAGAAAGTTTATAATTTTTATTACCTAAAAGCAAAAAAAATCATTGAAAAACTAGTAAGTATTTTGTTGTAAGTAGAAACAAAATAAAATAAACAAAGCAAAAAATAAAATAAAAAAATAAAAAAATGCCACCTAAAGGGCCACCACGGCCTGAATACGAGTAGAAACCCAACAATGGGCTAGGATTCAGGCCCGCAGTAGGCCTAGTAGGCCCACAGGCATATAGAGACAGATTAGGCCCGAAAGCCTGCTTTAGAGAGGAGCTCGAGAGGGTTGGCGCACCGCACCTTATAAACAGGTGCGGCTCTCTCTCAGCTAGCGAGGTGGGACTAAATTCCCACCACCACGCCGTTGTGCAAGGCCCATTGGTCCCGGTTGGTGGCACCAACCGGGACTAAAGGGGTGCATTGGTCCCGGTTGGTGCTACGAACCAGTACCAATGCCCCCCCCCCCTTTAGTCCCGGTTGGTGCCAGCAACCGGGACTAAAGCCCTCTGCTTCCCGTCCTTTGGGCTGCTGAAAAGAGGCCTTTGGTCCCGGTTGGTGCCACCAACTGGAACTAAACGGGGCATTGGTCCCGGTTGGTGCCACGAACTGGGACCAATGCTTCGTGTATATAAGCAGGACTTGTGAAAATTTTCAGTTTCATCGACCATTTGCCCCGCCGATGATGCCGAACTCATTGATGCCGCCAGGCTGCCCAACGCCATCGCCGTCGCCGCCCCGCGCCGTCAACGCCACGCGCCGCCCCGACGTTGTCGCCGCGCGGCACACCGCGCCGTCTCACGGCCCCGACGCCGTCGCTGTCACCGCCCCACGCCGCCATGACGCCATCGCCGCACCGCGCCACCCTGACGCCGTCGCCGCCCCGCGCCACCCCGACGCCGTCACCTCCCCGCGTCGTCTCGACGCCATCACCGCCCCGCACCGCCCCTGCCCGGACCGAGGCCGTCACCGCGCCACCCTGCGCTACGGTCCGGCGGCCTTTCTTTGATGTTGTTTTGTTCATATGACGTTTTTTGTTGTTCATATGATGTTTTTTTGTTCATATGATCATATGATGTTTTTTGTGCATATGATGTTTTTTTCATATATGTATTAATTTTTTTATTTATATGTATGTATACATGTTCTCTGTGTATATATGTTCATATATGCAAAAGTTGGATTTTTAGAAAAGTTTTATCTATGTATGTTCTATGATTTAGTGCATTTTAGGTTAGTTTCATTTTTAGAAAAGTTTTATATATTTAGGAATAAGGAAGAGAAGGAAGAAGGAAGAAGAAGAAAAGGTTTTATATATGCAAAAGTTACATTTTTAGAAAAAAATTATATATCTAGCTACGAAGAAGGAAGAAGGAAGAAGAAGAAAAAGGAAAATAATAAGAAGAGGAAGAGGGAGAGGAAGAAAGGAGGATAAGAAGAGAAATAAATAAGAAGAGAAAAAAAAGAGGAGAAGAAGAAAGGAATAGAGGTGAAGAAGAAAAAAATAGAGTAATTTCTATTTTTTTTCTTCACCTCTATTCCTTTCTTCTTCTCCTCTTTGTTTCTTTTTTTTTCTTCGATCTTCTCCTCTCTCTATTCCTTTCTTCTTCTCCTCTTTTTTTTCTTCTTCTTCCTCTTCTTATTTTTTATCGGGTATGTCGTTGTCGATATACCACCTCCCCGATAACTTCGACATGAGGGGGGGGTCGATATACCCCCTCCTCGATAACTTCGACGTGAGGAGGGGGTAGGCGGTCGAGGGTTCGAGGGTCGTCGAGGGTTCAAGGGTTCTAGGGTTCTAGGGTTCCAGGGTCGAGGGTTCGAGGGTTCTATGGTCGAGGGTTGAGTGTTCGAGTGTTCTAGGAATATGCAAAAGTTAGAATTTTTAATGTTAACTTCATAGAAGTTTTTTGGTGATATTATTGTCGAATATGCTAAGAATATGTCAATTTTTTTAGTAGATGCTGATGATGATATATGAAAACTTGGTCAATTTCTGTTGTAATTTTGTTCGATCAATGTTTTTTGTTAAAACTCGTATTAAGTTTGTTCGATGAATGTTTCATGGGAGAGAGGGAGTGAAAACTCATCAGACATGAGGTGGGAGGAGTCCCCCTCCGGTTCCTAACTCTCTCGGGAATTCAACATATATTCAACATGAGGGGGGGATCAATACCCTCTCCCCAATAACTTCGACATGAGGGGGGGCATTTTTTTCCATGTATGTATGTCATCGTTGTCGATATACCCCCTCCTTTACCAAGTTAAAAGAGCATTGTCGTCGAGGCCACCCCGAACCCTTTAAGCGTTGCCGAGGCCACCCCAAACCCTAGAGAAGCATCGAGGCCATTAATTAATATAATTCCTTGTTGTGAATAGCTATAGCTAGGTGTACGTTTGCCACTAATATATCCATCTGTCATGTTTGTATAATAATTGCCATGTTGTAATATTTGCAGAAACTATGGAACACGGCCTTGACAAGGAAGCAGAACGGGTGTTGGGGGACATAATCGCAGCCGGAGCTGATGTCATGTCGTATCTCAACGAAACCGATGGTCTGGAAGGAGAGGGTGAAGAAGCAGGCTACGGTTATCGAACAACGGAGGAGACCGTGACCAGTGTCCGAATGCCGGTGCAAGAAGGAGGCTGTGATGACGGCTCCGGTGACCGAACAGAGTCCGGCCAGGTATATATTAATTAAGCCTGTGCTGACTAGCTAATTGATGCATTCATTGTTTTGGTATCTACACATATTAACTCTCGTCTTTATTCTTATTTCTAGCCCTCCGGATCGAGCACAACTTCGGTAAAGAGATGAGGCCAAAAGAAAAAGTTGCGATCAGATGAAAGATTCACGATCACAGGAATCGCGCGCGATGGCCAACCGATTGAACCCCTCCAGACCAAGGAGGCATTTACTGCTCAGTGCGGGGTTCTTGTTAGGGACATGATCCCGATCAGCATAGAGCTATGGAATCAGCCTAAGGATGAAGAGCTTCAAGTTTCTTTTTTCGAAGAAAGACAGAAACATGATCTTTGGAAAGTGCTGATGGTAAATTTCACCCTATCGGAAGAGGAGGATCCGAAGAATCCAGTTATAGAGCCATTGATCAAGTCCTTTGCTCTCAAGAAGATGGAAGATCTATTCAGGAAGTGGAAGAATGACCTAAAAGAAAAGTTTGTCGACAAAGAAAAGACACCAGAATTCATCGGCCGGTACGAGAAGCTCAGAGATCAATGGGACGCATTTGTGGCCAACAAGACATCGGAAAGGAGTAAGAAGATGTCAGCGATAAACAAGATAAATGCTGCAAAGAAGGAGCATCACCATCGCACGGGGTCAGGTGGCTACCTCAAAGCCCGACCGTTGTGGGCCAAGACTGAGAATGACCTGCTTGATAAAGGGGTCGAACCAGAGACATTGAACTGGCCAGACCGTTGCCGAACTTGGTTCTTTGGGGTTGGCGGAACCTTGGACCCTGTAACAGGGAAGTGCGTTTGGATGAGGGAGCAACTGCGAATACCCCTCACGAAGCTTCAGCACTATATTAACGCAGCGCAGGAAGGGACGCTCGTTCCAGACAGAGAGAAGGACGAGCTCACAATGGCCCTCGGGAATCCTGAGCACCCTGGACGGACACGATGCATGCGAGGCTCTGTTCCGTGGAAGGCTTGGTTTCTGGTCGCAGGCGGTTACAAATGCCAAGAGAGGAGGAGGAAGGTGGAGCAGAGCGAACTACAGGAGCTGCACGCAAGGGTACACAAGCTAGAGGAACGAGATGCAGTTTGAAGCAACCGACCTGCCGAAGCTACCCCCGAAGCTACCCCGCCATCTCAGCGGAGAAGCAGTGTGGCTTCCACCGAGCTGCTTCAGCTGGAGCATGTCTTCACGGCTCCTGCTAGCTACCCCGTGGATGCTATCACGGAGTCTCAACATTGCCACCTTATGACAAAATGGCAGAAGTACAAACTCAAGGCGGCTGTCGGCTCTGTTCGACCTCCTGAACCCGGCGCAACTTTTCACTGCCATCCAATTCCAGAAGGATATGTTAGCGTGACGGTGGAAGAAATAACGAAGGGATTTGAGGAGCTCGTGCTTGACCACCCTACCGGTGAAGGGGAGACTCGGCTGAGTTCTGCTTTGAAGACTCCATGCCTATGGTGGAAGGAGCTCATCAACCTTCCGAACTGGACGCCTCCGCCTCCTCCTCCTCCTCCGGTGAGTCAGGGCACTCTGCCTCCTCCTCCGCCTGCTCCTCCGGCGAGTGATCAGGGCACTCCACCTCCTTCTCTGGCGCGTGGCAGCACTCCGCCTCCTTCTCCACCTGCGGCGGCGCGCCCAACCAGCCAGCCTCGTCCTTCTCCGCCTCGTCAGCAAGGGCGGAAGAGACCCGCCGCTGCTCCGGCTGCTCCGGTGCTTCGCAGTCCTTCTCCTCCACCTCGTAAGAAACTAAAGAAGAAAGCTGCAGCCGCTCAGCCTGCTCCGGCGTCTAGCAGTACAGGTGGGAGACAATAAAGATTCGGTCCATCTCTCAAGACTCTAGAGAAGTTACCATACGAGATAACCGAGAAGGAAAACAAGGGGATCTGTCAAGCCCAAGTGAGGGACTACTTCGCAACGCAAAGAGCTAAGAGACATCCACCTCCGGAGGAGAAGATAGATCCGGTGAAAGCGAAGCGCACTTTGGATGCCCTGCAGCGAACACCACCATCTCCGCTGCAAATCAACTATGAGCACATTACTGAAAAGACATATAAGGAAGCGAAGCGGTCGGGAAGTACTTGCAGTGACGAAAGCTTACAAGAACGAAGAACTGGCACAAAAAATCCCCAGCTCAGCGAACAAGCGAACCAATCGTGCCCCACGCTCAAGGTGTCTAGCAATATCGTCGCTAATCATCCGAGGGTCTTGCCCGGTACCAATCCTGGAGATTACGACGATGCACATTTTGATATAATGGAGGTGGACGAATTCAAATACGAGTACGGGAAGCCTCTCGTCAAAGATGGAACTACTCTAACAATGATGATGCAAAGATTCCATGATTGGTACACGGAAACCTGCAGAAAGCAGTCAGCTGGGAATAAAATCCATACTTTAACGCTGAAAGTTAAAGAGGATCACTAGTGCAGAACCGGGCAATAGCACCGGTTCGTAAGGCCCTTTAGTGCCGGTTCCATAACCGGCACTAAAGTGTGGGCACTAAAGCCCCCCCCCCCTTTAGTACCGGTTCAGCACGAACCGGTGCTAAAGGGCAACCACGTGGCACGAGCCAGCTCCGGGTGCCTGGAGCCCTTTAGTACCGGTTGGTAAGACCAACCGGTACTATAAGGTTTGGGGTTTTTTTAGTTTTATGATTTCTTTTTCATTTAATTTTGTGTTTCCATTTTAATTCTTTTTCGTTTGCTGGTATTTTATGATACTACACATTGTACACGTTATAT